>NC_143573.1:2325000-2643750 GCF_054136105.1 Typopeltis vanoorti | reverse complement strand
ATCAGCCTGTTTGCTAAAGGAATGTTCAACTGAATTGACTAGACCATTCACATGTTTGTATAAGTTTGAGTTTATAGCTCAGAAATGGAAGGAATGTATCTTAGTTCCAATGTACAAGGGTGGTGCAAAAACCGATGTGTTTAACTACTGATCTATCAGTAGTTAAACACATTGTATCTCTGGAGTGAAGATTTTAGGGAAATTGGTAAGAATTTGCACATAGAAATGGGTAGAGAAACAAGCTATACTCTGCAAGGAGCAGCATGGGTTTTAGCAATTTGCTCATTATAACAATGCTACGGCCGAGTCGGATAAAAAGGGAATGGATACACATTTCTTGACTTGGATAAGGGAATAGTTGACAGGTACATATCAAAAAAGTGGTGTGTGTGTGTATATATACATATACAGTGGGTGTGAATCTGCCAGATTTAAGGTGACCAGTGGTGTACCTCAGGGTTCAGTCCTTGAGCTATTATTATTATTTGTCACCTCCAGGGAGTCCAAAGACTCATCGAGGGAGGGCATCTACTCTACAACTCTGCTTCCATTACTCACAATCCACCAACTGACCGCAACTACACCAACGCCAACTACCGCCGACCACCACTACTAGTATTTCCACAGACAATCACAAACATCCATGCCCACGGCGGGATTCGAACTCACAGCCTCTTGACTAAAGAGCGGACACGCTAACCACTTGGCCAACCAGGCTGGCATTGTTGTTCAATCTATAAATTAATGACATTAGGCAGGGATGCTACTGATATTCAGCACTTACAAAATGATTTGAATAGGCTAGAAATTTGGATAAATGAAAATGGCTGTCAGTTTAATGTTAGTAAGTGTAAAGTTATGCACTCTGGCTTGATTAGATTTCCAGCAGCATATTATATTAGCTGGGTTATGCTACAAGAAATTGAGGTGGCAAGGGATTTTGGCATATTGGTGGATAGGAATTTGAATTTCAAAGGTCACATAGCAAAAGTTCCAAATACAACTTGGAGGATAATTGCGATGTTGAAGCGAATGGGGACATATAAGGATAAGGAAGTCATTTTGCCTCTTCATAAGGATTTGATAAGACTATACCTGGATTATTGTGTGCAGATTTGGTTTCTCAGATTCCAAGAGGATAAAGAAGATGTGGAAAGGATGCAAAGAAGTTACAAAGCTTATATCCGGATTATAGGATTTAGATTAAGAGAACAGATTGTGAGAATGTGGATTACAGACTCCGTTTAACAGGAGAAAGAGGGTGATATGATAGAGGTTTATAAACTTTTGAATGGGTATTATAGGATAGCGTCTGATGAAATTTTTCGTTATATGGAAGGTGGGAAGAAAACACGGGGATATCCATGGAATTTAAGTTTGTTCACAGTCAAGAAAGGGATAAGGGCTAGGTTTTTCTCTCACAGAGAAGTGAGTGGGTAGAATAGTTTGCCTTTAGGAGTAATAAATGCATCTAGTGTGAATAAACTTAAGAGAAGGAATGACAGCTGGTTTGGGTGATTTATAGCCTCCCTCGATGAGTCCTCGACTCTCTGGAGGTCTGATATAATAATAACAACATAACATTACGTGGCCCATTCTATTTCAAATAAAATTAGCACGCTCGATGTGTTGAAAACGAGCTCAAATTCATTTGCAGTTAGCATCTTAGTCGTAACATTCCCTTCTTGTTTACATTCCTTATCGTCTTCATATTCACACTGTTCTTCTAGTTGAAGGAGATCAATTCTTGCTTAACTGTTCTGAATGGGAATTGAGCAAGTTTCTCATATCTTCATCATTATCCAGTACATTAAATCCAAGTTCTTTTCCAATTGTGTTGATTTCTTCAATAATGTTAGATCTTGGATTCTGCACACGATAAACTAACGTAGGCTCGAGTTTAAAGTCACCTTCTGCATTGCCTCCTAATAAAAGCATAAGATGATTGATCTTTAGATACCTTGTACCCTGGTTGAGATGCTTCAGTTTAAGCTAGGAAAGTTTTTGTTGGCATACACTTCCAAAAGAGACCAGTTTTGTCGATGTTGAATACTTGATGATCGTCATAATCACCCTCCTGAATTATCCTTTGTAATTCTTCAGGAAACTCGGCCGCAGAATCTTATCAGCACTAGTAGATTCCCCAGTTATTCTTAGATTAAACAGTCCAGCTTATTTTTTAAAACAATCAAACTATCCTAAACTCGCAGTAAAGCTTTACATTCCTCTTGAAATTTGGTCTCTTTCAATGATGTAAAAATATTGAGAGTTTTTGTCTGAATATTCCTTGTACTAAGAGGTATTATTTTTTTGGTTACAATCCTCAATCTAAAGTGATAGAAGACATTCTATCTCAATCATTAAATGGCTTCTATTTCAGGTTATCTGCATGCTTAAGGAAGCAGTAGTCATTTTTCCTTTTTCTTTGTATTCTTTGCTCTTATTTAATATGGTCCAAATTGTAGACTCGCTGTATCCTACATCTCACACAATCATTGTATTACTAGTACCACTTTCATGTCTCTTAATGACTTCCAGCTTTTCCTCTAACGTAATTACTTTTCTTCTCTTTTAATCACTGCTGCTTTCTTTACCAGTATTTCTCTTTTCCATATCAGGAGTTGAATATAATAAAGCATTATAGGTATCAAAATTAAAGCAAAACGAAGGAAAAGTGAATGAGCAAGAGAACAGTTTGCAAGTGCAATTAGGATGACAGCTGAGTGTGTCACTGGCCATTGCCCGCAGCACTACCTGCTACATTGACAAGTGTAGGCGCTCGTTGCAGATTGGTGACAAAAAATTTTGCGTAACATAAAAAAATCAAGTTAATCATTATGATCGTTATGAAAATGATCATTAATCATTTTTCTTAAATCGCACTAAATGATTATTGAGCATATCAAATTCGCATTAAGCGAGGTTTTCCTGTATCTGATATTATGTGGTGACATGAATACTATAAAAGGTGAGGGGAGATGAAATGTGCAAGAATGCATTTTTGTGGAATTTTTGAATTGATAATGTTGTCCTCACCCCAATAAAATATAGTGAGATCATTTTTTAATGAAATTATTATGGAAGATAAACTTCTGGCCTGAGATATGGGCACTGCAAGATTTGTCACATGAAAAAATGGAGTGTGTTGTCAGCAAAGCTGTAGACAAGATTTGAGCTTAGTGATAGAACAACATTTATGAATAGGACAAAGAGCATGGTGAAAGAACAAAGCCCAGGAGTCTTCTGATAATGGTAGGGATATTTGAAGGAAGGGAGCCTACCACCATGACGTGGAGTGAATGACATGAGAGTAAATTGGCAATCCATTGTGAAAGGTAGACCATATGATGGTAATTTTGAAAATACTCTATTTCTATTTGTTACTTTTATTATTTTTTAAAAAAAATTTTTTTCTTCCTCTTCTTTCTCAACCATTTTTGATCCACTGCCGAAAGAAGGCCTCCCCTATGATCTTCCAATTTTCCCAGTCTTCTGCCACTGCTATCCATCTCTTTCCAGCCAGATTTTCTATTTTATCTGCCTATCTTGTTTTTTGGGTGTCCTTGTCTTTTCTTTCTGGTTTGTATCTATTAAGTTATTTTCCGTTCCTCGAGCCAGATGTCTTGCCCATTTCCATTTGGATGCAATTTTTATTGCATCCAAGACTTGTCAGTGATCTGATCCATTCCTTCCTCTTTCTGTCACCAATATTTGTTTTTCCATTTGTTTAGTTAGTGCCTGGGTTTCTGAGCCATAGGTGAGTATTGATAATATGCATTTGTTGAATATTGTGCTTTTCAGGCAGTTGGGTAAGTTATTTTTGAAGATGTAGTTCGATTTCCCAAATGAATACTAAGTAACTGTATTGTTCTTTCAATTTTGCTTTGTAATCCATTTTCGATGTCAAAAAGTTGTCCCAAGTACACACAAGAGGAGACTATTTCTATTGGTGTTCATCAAGTTTCATTGTTTTTGCTCTTAAGTACCTATTTAACATAACTTTTGTTTTTTTCTCTATTTATTTTAAGACCTATCTTCTTTCGTTCTATGTTCAGTATATTTATCATTTCCTGTAGGTTTTGTGCTGATTCTGAAATTAATACAATATCATCTGCTCTGTGTATAATTGCTTAATTTTTATTTATTTATTACAGTAAAATCCTGAAGTTATGCAGTAGGCGGGACCAACAAAAAGCGCGTACGTCGAATTCGCTTTTTAAGAAATATAATCATAATTGTAGTTTTTTGTACATAAAAAAAATAAAGTTATGTTGATGATTTCATAAAATCTAATAGATTCATCTGACGGCATAATGTCTTTTTCTTGTCACGCAAAATTTCTTCATAGCAAGCTAACGATTTTTTTATTCCTTGCCTTGTGGCTACAATTCGTTCCTCGTTAGAATCTATGTCCTCCAAAATCTGTAAACCTTTCTTTTATAATTGTTCTTACTGTGGATTCCTGTAGATCGAACTTCTTTGCCAGCTCACAAATTTTTATTCCGCCTTCAAAATCCTTAATAATATTGAGTTTTGTTTCCAAACTCAATGTTTTTCTCTTCTTGCTAGCTGTAGAAGAATCGAACTTGCTTCTTTTGGATGACATTATTTTTTATGTGATAAAATTTTTATCAAGAACATAACATTAAACAATCACAAGGTTTGTAGACTATAAAAATCGTGTATGAATGGAGACCATGCAAAACATGTCAGTGCTTGTTCACAGCATGTGTGACACTGGCGAATGCAGCCGGCACCTGAAAGATACGACTAGTGGCGAGGCGTGAAGCGGGACGGGAATATGTACATATAAGAAACCGCGTAACTCCGGATTTGAGTAAGTCGGGGTATGACTATACTATTATTTTTTTTTTGTCATGCCTTTGGAACTTCGGTTAATTTTATGAATCATCTCCTGAAGTTCTGATGTAAAAATTTTAGAAGATATAGAATCTCCGTCTTATCCCCTTTTGTATAGGGATCTTGCTACTTTCTGTTTGTTGTCTAATAGTCACAGTTTCATTTTTGTATATTTCTTTTAACAGTTCCACATGTTCACTTTGTGCGGATTGATTTTCCAGAATTTCTTTTACTGCAGAAGTTTTGATGCAATCAAAGGCTTTTTCATAATCTATAAGTGCTAAATAGAGAGGTTTTCGATATTTTTCTGTTTTTTTTCCATGATTTGCCTCAGTGTATGTGTATGGTCAATTGTATTATATAAATCCAGACTGATAAGTTAATTGGCGTGTAATTTTTGGCTTCTTCTTTATTTCCTTTTTTTATAAATTAATGTTAATATTGCATTATTCCAGATTGTAGGAATTTTCCCTTTATCAACGTATATAAGTTGATAAGGTTTGTTAGATGTTTTATTAATTCTTCACCAGCAATCTTTATTTAACTCAATTTGAATTTAATCTTATTATTATTATGTAACACCTCCAGGGAATCCAAAGACTCATCGAGGAAGGGCACCTGCTCTACAGCTCTCTGTCTCCAACTACAACTAATCGCAACCACACCAATGCCATCTACTGCCCACCACTGGTATTTCTGCAGACAATCACAACCATCCATGCCCACAGCAGGATTTAAACCCATGGCCATTTGGCTGGAAAGCGGATACACTAACCACTCAGCTAACCCTTGGGTTAGCTGAGTGGTTAGTGTATTTAATCTTCCTTTTCATTTCTTCACGAGGGGTTTTGATCTAATCTCCCTCATTGACCAGACAGCTAGGGAGATGCATTTTATACTTATCTGCCAAGTATTCAATAATTTCAGGCTGCCTCTAACATAAAGATCAGTCACCCTTCTTGCCATCCCCTAACCTGGGGAATAGACGCTACAGAAGTAGATAGTGGAAACTATCTACTTCTGTAGCGTTCTACAATTTGAGAGAAAAGAGTCATCCCCCCTCGAATTGCTGTAATAGCACTGGGAGAGGGGGTAAGAGGTGAGAGAGAGTAGAGGAAAGAAGAGTAAGAGTAGAAAACCTCTTCAGATGTAGTACCAAGTGTATAATGTAGGAAGTAAGATCGGGTCTAGTTCGAGTATCTCGGGTTTGCCATGCCCATACTCACTGTAAATTGGCAATTCACTTGTGAAAGGTAGGCCACATGATTGTAATTTTGAGAAAAATATTTCTGTTTGCTATTTTTATTAAAAACAAAACAAAACATTTATTTCAAGGTAACATGAATATAATCAATTTAAAACAGAAATGCATTTCAAGAGCCACAGGTGAGTCTTGAAATATATAACTAAAATGTCATTTTCATCAAAATGACACTTCAGCCAAAAATAGATTGCTAACATCAGATCCAGAGCAACCACACATATTTCATCCAACCTTTTGCTGATACATAGATCATAGATGTTAGCAAGGAAATCTACAGTGGACCAAGAGTGGCAAAATTCATATCTGTGAAGAATGATTAAATGGTTGGCTTTTAGGTGAAAACTGACAATTTTCTCCATTGTTTTCAATAGAATAAATGAGTATAATGAGATGATAGACTGGATGGTAGATGAGAGATTGTAAAGATGATACGGGAGGTTGTGTTAATTCAGGAGCATAAGTTTTAGGCACGATTAAGTGGGAGGGATACCATCAGAACTAAAAGACCCGATGATAGTCTTTCTGATGAGGCATGGATACTTGCCTCCTTTAGTTGGGGATACTTTCCCTTGGTCATTGATGTAGGAGTTAGAAAAAATGCAAGGAAGTCAGCCTTGTCATTAGGTGATGTTTTGCAATGGATGCGAGAGGTGGAAACATGGGTGGTTAGAAGTTGTGCTAAATGTCTTTTATGAGCGACCACAGAGCAGGATGCACACTTATTGCACTTGGCCGATTCAAAGTTAGATTTGGATTGGCTAATCCCCCCCCCCCTCTTTGCCCCTGTTGTATATATCGCCTTCTGAGCTGAACACGAATGCTGAGGTTCTGATTTCAAGACGCCTGCAACATGCAAAATTCTTTTCTTGTAAAAGAATTTTACATGTTTCCAGTAAGAATTTTTTCGTTATTTGGTTGAAACACTTGTCTGGATCTGAAGAGTGAATGCAGTAAGTCAGTCCAAGAAAAGGAAGAGTCACAAAGGTTATCCCATTTGGCACTATTATATTGCTAAAAGACACAAGGCTGAGAGTGACTAGAATGAAGGGTGTTGTGCAGGATAGGAGATAAGGTTGTCTTCACTAAGAAAGCTAATATCTGCAATATAATTTACCAGAGCTAGTTAAGAGATTAAGGGTGTTGGAGAATAAGGATTATCAGATATTCTGATGGGTAGGTGGATAATTTGTGAAAGATTTTTATTGACAGAAGAAATTTTAGCATCTCTGCCTGCATAATTGGTATAATTGAGGAAGAAAAGGCATTTTGAGTTGTAAATGTCTAAGAAAACAAGAAATATAAACCCACTGTTTGAGTATTTGGACTGTAGATGATTAGCTTCACAGACAGTGGAAAAACTCAGTGTTAGGGCAGCAACAGAGATAGCAAATGAAATAAACTGAATAGTGCAAGCAAATTTTGAGTCATCGTTCATAAAGAGAGATGATTCAAGGTTTGCTATTTTCTGGCATTGGACATCAGACTGCACAGCTGACAGAAGAACTGTGCAGAGTGTAGTTTAGAAAGGTGGAGTTGAGTTTCTGTTAAGAGTAGTCTGGTTTTGGATGTCTCAAAGCAATGGTGCACATCATTTAAAGACATGCACATTTTTGTTAGGAACACGCATGTTGGTGAAGTGAATATTAATGGGTTTTTTTAAAATGAGTTTTTGTGATTTTCAAAATGGTCTTAGTTATTTGCTTTTAGACTGTTTTCTCATCGCACATGTGACCTGGTTAATGGCTTATGTAGTGGCATTATCACCTTTTCATCTCTACTTAACAGTATCCACACTATATAAGCAATTTTCTGAGTAACCTTAATAAGTTGTCTGATCATATGAAACCACGAGCAGATCAAGTCTTAATTCTGTATGACCTGGAGATCTCCAATCACATCCTGATTTCAGATCCCAATTATTCTAATAATCAAGAAGTTAAAACAGTTGATGACATGTGCAACATGAAAACAGAAGTCATTCACAGTTCCTTTATAATTGGTTCCTCTATTGTATTTTTATATACTATCATTGCCTTCTATTTATTTTTTGTCTGCACACCTTGTGAAAGCTACCAGATATGAACAGTGCAACATGTTTCGTATCCAATTTGTATTAAATTATACGACAGCAATATCCTTCTTAATCTAAATTAAATTTTATTTATTTGTAATAACCTACAGTTATTCAAAATAAATGTAATTAAGGACCTCCCTCTGACCATAGCTTATACTAGAAATAGTGTTGATTTTTCTGCAACTTAAATGTGCGAGATTGATATAAAAAAAAATAAATAAAAGCAACCACGAAATCCCTTGTTTGAAATAAACTTGAGTTTATTTTCGCAATTCAGACTTATTTAATTAACATTTTGTAATTTTATATTTCGTAAGGTGTACTCGTAATTTTTGTCACTGAATTTAGTTGGATTTAAAGGTAGATGTAATTTATGTATTCCCATTATGTTATGACGGTAGCATTTCGCCGTATAGGCACTGTCAAATTTACTATATCCGATACACAATTCACTGCACAGAGTGCAGTAAATATTAAAAAAAATGATACAGTTAAAAAAAACAAGTCAATCGGAATAAGTTCAAATACAAGATTCCACGTTAACTAATATTAGTGCAAACACCGGTTATCACTTCATATTACACAGCAACACACTTACCACAGATTCAGTAAAACATTACTGAAGTTCACGTAAGAAAGCGTTGCACGCGCTAACAGGACTTTGCTATAATAGAAGCTCATAAATTAATTCTAGATTTTATTTAAATATACATGAAACGATCTCAAATTATTTTTAATTTCACAAAGACAACACATCAGCAAACACTAACTCCATAACGCGCTAACCCTGAACCAGACAGCTACTCGTAGTCTGACGTACACTAGTTCGCTTTCACGTGCGACCTGTTGGAACTGGTCATTTCATTCTGGTAGCGAGGGTAGTTAAAATTGAGGAACGTGGTTCCAGTTATTCTTGAATATGGTGCGATATTTTATTATTTGCAATTATAGTTAACCACTTGCAACGATGAAATTTATAAGAAATAGGAGGGCCAGCTTTAATTACAACTCCACTACATTGTTAATTAAGAAGGGTTGGGGTAGTAACTAGGTCACCCGTCGTTAGTAGCTGTATGAGTATTTTGATTACACTACTGAAAATAAATAAATAAATTATATTGTCTAAAGATGGGATCCTTTATTACCTTTACTTTGGGCCAGTTAGCATATATCGGCGCTGACATTTAGTCAAAGTATTAGCTAAAATGCCAGGTCGAGTTCTCTCAAGAAATTATTTATTGCACGATCAGCTGCAAGTATTTTCGTATTATTCATTTTTTTTTTTTTGTACTTTTAGTCCCTTATTTTCTCTGCAAAAATTATGAAGACGTTCAAAGTTAGCTTTTTACTTTTTATATGACATTTGCACAGAGATGAAGCCATTCTGTTTTGTTTTTTAGATGAGATGATATCACAGAATTTCGTTGATAGATCTCATTACGCGGAAGGATTTGCACGTTTCATCATGGCTAGAAGAGTAAACGATATTGGAAATAATCAAAGATGACCCCCAAGAGAAGACGATACAGAGACTAGGAAGTAGAGTTCCATTTTAGGTGTGCAAAGTTGAGATACTCTCCAAGGTTTGAATGTTCAGGGTCCTTTTCACAGTATACCTAGTAAAAGTAATCGTGTTCTTCCATTATAACAAGTGCTGCATAACATGCAAAAAAGTCTTCAAATTATTTTTGCAACATAATAGTGTTGAAGAAATCGTTAACTGTGCATTTCGTAAAGATGCCTGAAAATTTTCCCTCAGGAAGGACTTGCTTGCATAATTTTAAATGTATTCTGATATGGTGGGTGTAATGAAAAAATGCCAGATTTAAATCTCAGAGTTATGGGAAGATGATGGAGCTGTTTTAAATAGTCTTCAGGGAAATAATGTCTGTGAAAAGATTTTACACATTACTTACAGACACTTTTAACAACATAAGCTACATATTCAATTATATTTTGACAATATTGCTACTATTAGGAATTTTTTGTAAGATTCACAACAAGCCAGGTAGGTGACAATGGTTGTTATTGTTGTTATCTAAGACTTTCAGGGAGTCAAGAACTCATTGAGGCAGGCTATATGTCACCCAAACCAGCTGTTAAACTCATTCACACTAGGTGCACTCACTACTTCAACAAGCAAAATTATCCCACTCCCTCACTGCCCTGTGAAAGAAAAATCTAGCTCTTATCCCTTTCTTAACTGCAAACAAACTTCCATGGTTACCCCCCCCCCCCCCGTGTTCTCTCCACCTTCCATATAATGAAAAATTTCATCAGACATCTTATGACACCCATTCAGAAGTTTATAGACCTCTATCATATCACCTCTTCTGGCTTGTTTCTCCTTTTAACCAGAGTCTGTCTTATTGAGAACACAAGAGATAAAAACTTTTAGAGAACACCAAATTTCACTAATATGATATGGAATAAAAAATGTTAACTATTATGGATGTGCTTTATGTACTAATAACTTAGGAACACCAAAAGGGACTATCAACGACCTTTTAAAAAATGAACAATTTAGATATACTCATTTTGAAGCTTGCAGAAAAGAATGATAGAAGATAATTTTATATTAGTGACTGGCTGGTGAATTATTTACAATAGTTAATAAAATACAAATAAAGATTATCACAACTTTGGATTTAGCTAGAAAAAAAATTAATTATCTTACCAAGATAACTATTATTATCTGAGTCAAGGACTCATTGAGGGAGGACATATATCACCAACACCAGCTGTCATACCTTCTCTTAAGCTCATTCCTACTAGATGCACTCACCACTTCAACAGGAAGACTGTTCTACTTGCTCACTGCTTTCACAGAGCAAGTGGCATGGGTAGTGGTTATGGACCTAAAAGTGAATTTCTGTGTTCATTTACAAATGCCAGGAGTATCAGAAATAAGGGAGACAAAATGGTTTTGCTGATTGAGTTTATTTGCTCCAAAATTGTTAGAATAAGTGAAACACAGTTGAATAAGGATGATATCCTGATTGAAATAGAAATAAAAGGGTATGGTGATGTATTTCATGAGGACATGAAGGGAGAAGCGGGTGCTGTTGATGATAGCAGGTGAGGTATGTCCACACAAAGTGGCAATGCAAAATGTAAATAGTGGCAGTAGTTTGAGTTGGTGTGGGATGAAGGTTGACAGGAAGAGCTATTTAGTCAGATGCTGTTGTAGGTTAGAGAATATGGAGGGTGGTGAAGAAGAAATGTATAAGCAACTTGGGATAGTGAAAAAGGAAAGGGCAATTATTATGGATGATTTTAATTTTAATAATGGCAGTATAGATTAGAATATAGAGATAGCATTTGAGAATAAGGAAAATGAATCTGAGTTCCTGAGAAACTAGCTTAGGCAGTATGTAAAGCAGGGCACACAAGGATTGAGAGTTTTAGATCTGATGATTGTGATCAAAAGACTGAATAAAGCAGGTGTATCAAATGGATGAAGGGATTAACAATGAAATTTGGGAGAAGAGGACACTGTGGAGGCAGCAAAAGATGAATAACACTAGCAATCAATTGCATGAGGAGTATAAAGAGCAGGCCAGGAAAGTGCAGTTTACAAAATCATTAAAACTACAGAATGAGTAGTAGTTTTCACATGCGGTAAGTAGAAGGAAGAATGATGATGGTAAGATGATGAGGATGCTGGAATAGTAACTGCTGCAGAGGGCATTGTTGAGGTATTCAGTGAACAGTTTATAACGTGTTTTAACCCTATTAGAGTGAAATGAGAAGCTCAAGTTTAGATTAAATAGGAGAGGATGGCTTAACTGTGAGAAAGCAGGAGGTATGAGGAAATTAAACTTGATCAATAAGGCAATAGGATTTGATGACATATCAGCAGGTGCCTTAAGGAAATATTCCATGGTGTTGCCATTCCTGTTTATTATTATTATTATCCAGGCCTCCATGAAGTCAAAATACTCATCGTGGGAGGTCGTTTTTAGGAAACACAAAGTTTATCATACCACTACTTGAACCCATTGACCATTCCCACTCCAACCACTCTCTCAGGCAATGCATTCCAAGGTTCAACCACCCTCCACACAAAGAAACCACTCCTCGCCCTTTTGCACAGCCTACTTTCACAACTTCCAGGGATGGCCCCTTGTCATCGCTCCTTTCTGCCATTCCACTAAGTGAAAGAACTCTCTAATGTCTGCCCTGTAACTGCCTCTCAACAGTTTAAAAGTCTCGATCATATCACCTCTCCTTCTATCCACCAAACTCTGCAGTCCACGTTCCCTCCTCATAACTCATATTGTACAGTCCTGAAACCATCTTTGTTATCTGCCTCTGTACCCTTTCCACAGTCAATTTATCCCTTTCAAATCATGAGGACCAAATTTGAGAACAGTAGTCAAAGTGTGGTTTGATCAGAGTCTTATACAATGGAATAATAACTCTTTTATCTCTGCAGGTCAGTGTCCTCAGTATTGTAGCAATCCTCTGAGTTACCCTGCAATATGCTCTCTGAATTTCAGTTTTCTATCATTCATCACCTCCAGATCTCTTGTACCTCCTCAAGTACAGCTCCTCCAAGAGAGTATGCATCCTCCTATTGATGGATTCCAAACCTCAAGACTTTATATTTTGCTGCATTGAACCGATACCCCCATTCATTTGCCCATCTATCTAGTTTATTCAAATTCTCTTGCAGGGCTGCCACATCTGCACTATTACTGATAACCTTTCCCAGCTTCACATCATCCGCAAACAACTGAGTGTCCCCTTGCAATCCATTGACCCTATCATTGATATAAAGGTTGAACAACACAGGTACCAGTACTGAGCCCTATGGAACCCTACTTGTAACCTTCTGCTTCCTTGATATTGCCACACCATACATAACTCTGATACCTATCAGTCAGCCAATCCTGAATCCATTTGACTAATCTGACATTTAAACCCATGTGCTGCAACAAATATCAGCTTATCATGTGGCACCCTGTCAAATGCCTTTGCAAAATCCAAAAAAATGGCAGTATATGCCTTTCCCTCATCAACTGCTCTTGTCACTTTATTATAAAAGGCAATCATATTACTAAAGCAAGAGCACCCCTTAACAAATCCATGTTGATTCTCACAGATAACATTACCCTCATCTGCCCAATGCTGTATATTGACCCTCACTAATTTCTCCAAGACCTTAACAACTACTGATGACACACACACAAACAGGCCTATAATTAGACACTTTCAGTCTGCTACTGCCCTTATGCAGTGGCACTATCTTACCTTCCTTCCATTCCCTGGGTACCTTTCCTGCAGCCAGACTTTTATTGAAAAGCCAAATCGACAGAGCTGTCAGTTCTTTAGCACATTCTCTCAAAACTCGTGGTGAAATACCATCCAGTCCAACAACTTTACTGGTATCCAGAGTACTCAGTATTTGGAACACACCTCTCCTCTAAACCCTCAACCTGCCCCATCCCTCTAGTATTAAAACCTTCTTCTCCAGGATAAAATACTCCACTAAAGTGCTCATTGAACAACTCCACTATGTCCTCTGCATCAGTGTCACTCTATTCCCATTTCTATCCAGCAATGTCATTTTTCCACAATTGTTTCTCCTCCTACTGGCCACATAGCTAAAAAAATTCCCTAGGATTTTCTTTGGATCTTAGTGCCAATCTCTTCTCATATCCCAGTTTTTCCATCCTCACCATTCTCTTCGCTCTCTTGGCCTGTGTCTTATATTTTTCATGTATCTGTCCTCCACCCCTCTCCTTATATCTCTTCCATAATCTCTTTTTCAACTGCAGTTCCTGTTTGATATCATTTGTCATCCACTTTACACCAAATTGCATCTGCTTCTTCACCCATGGAATACAGCTTACTATTGCTGCTAACAAATATTCGTTCACAATTTCCCAAGCACTAATGATATCGTGGCCTTCCAATTCTGCCCTCCATGGAACTGGCCCTAGCTGATACCTAAGACTATTATAATCACCCGCCTTATAATTCCACATACGTTCCCTTTTCTTTGATACGCCTGCATGTCTGTTCATCTTCCAAGTCAAAACCACATGATCACTCTCTCCAACTGGTGGGAGAGATGTCATCTCACTTATTATCAGCTCTTCTGATGCTATGACCAAATCGAAAACTCTTGAACCTCTTGTTACATGCTGCCGAAGACATTTGTCCCTCAAGAATTCCAGAAATTCTATCCCCTTCTTACCACTTACATTTTCTTCTTCCCAGCTTCTACTGCTGTAGTTAAAATCTTCCATAACAATCATTCATCTTGCACTTACCAAGCTCAACTGCCTAAACATATCCTGGTCCCCACCTCTGTGCTCCCTGGTTTATAGCAACACCCCACTAAATATCCTGTCTTGGCCACTTCTACTTCACACCATATGCTTTCAAAACCATTTGTGTCACTCCCTTCCAAAGCCTCCACCCTTAGAGTACATAAGTCATCACTTATCATGAGCAGTACTCCACCACCATGTTTTCCTTTCCTATCCTGCCGAAAAATGCTGTACCCTGCCACTTCAATTCCGGTTATTATATCATCCTCCGTCAACCATGTCTCAGAGATCCCAATAATCTTTGGCCAGGTTGATGCTATGCTATCAGTGCCACCAATTCATCTCCTTAATTTCAGATATTCCTGGCATTAGTATAGAGCATAAAGATGTCACTGCTTCTATACCTATCATTGTCCCCTCTCGATCCCCTTGGGCTCAATGTTACCTGATGTCGTCCCCCTTTCCCCAAGCACCCATTCCCACAAGAGGCCACCCCTGCTACCATCCACCCTGTGAATTCTAGTTTCCCTGCATTGACACACTGTCTTGTTCAGAAAACAGCAATCTTTCCAGATGAATTCATCCTTGCTTATTCAGATGCAAGCAGTCTCTAGCATACAGTTCCCTTCTGTCCTCAAATGCCCTCCAAGCATCCACATATTCCAATCCTCTCTTCTCACACATTCTGGCTATTATTTGATTCAGTATTGCTGCTCTTCTGCTCAGTTCGTCACTATCATACCTGAGCAACACACACAATCTTCCCTCCCTGCGTTTTCTTTTGCACAACTTCAAGCAAGAATCTCATATCTTGATAAGAAACACTTATCATCATAAGTGTTTCCCAAATCTTAGGAAGCTTAATGCAACCATAAGCTTTCTAAGATTTGGGAAACAATTATCATCAGAGATCCCACCTTACATTCCAGGCCACCTACAACTGCCTTTAGAGCTCCACCTAGATAGGACTTTAGAGTCACCCACGTGGTTGGGCTTAGTATTGTGTGGTATTTGTGTATATGTTACATTAGTTTTTTTGTAATCCCTGAAGATGTCTCTGTGACTGAGATGAAATATAGGAAGTATTAAATTCTGTTTTAATCCTTTCTGAGTGCTGTTTACAATCCATTAAGCCTCCAAAATGATGTCCTCACAGCACTTAAGCCTCTACATACGGAGTAACCAGTGTGTTAAAGGCAAAAAGCAGTATAAAAGGAAATTAGCAGTGCAGACACATAATCACAAACAATTCTTTCTATATGTTGCTAGTAAAAAGAAGAAAACTTATGCTAGACTGATTTTAATGAATGCTGATGATAGGGTGGTAATTGAATAATCAATAGAAATAGTAGAATTACTAAGTTAACATTTTGCAAGAGTAGATTTCATCCAGGTAGAGATATTGCAATAATGAGAGAGGCAGAACCTTAATGTGAATACAGCTATGGGATTAGAAAGCATACCAGCTTGAGTTTCACGTGAAGGTGCTAGGGAATTGTCAGTGGCTTTGACCGCATTGTTTAATGTAAGTTTCGACTCTGAGTTAGTCTAGGGGATGAAAAGAAGTAGAAATAGTTGCGTTGCAAACTATTTCCCTTTCTTTTCAAGGTACCGGAGAAGTTAGTCGAGAGCAAAATACAGGAATGAATGATATACCCTTCATTCATTCACGTAATCACAAGAAAGATATTTATTTAACCAAATATTTCGGTCTCGAAATAGCAGACCATTGTCAGTGGTATTACAAGAACAGTTTAAAAAATACAAGCTAGAATACTAACAATAGATCGTTAAAATTAGAGCACGCCGCGTGATATTATATCACTAAGTATGAAACGGAATATTTTGAAGTAGAAACATGATTGAATTTGCTATTAAAAAAAAAAATTAATTAATGAGTAATCTTGATTAGACTTTCCCAGATTTTTGATATAGATATACAGTCATTACGATTCAGGTTGGGGCGATGGAGCAAGGCCTCCACGCTTTCCTTGAACAAACGTTCGAACCTATAACGGGATCTATGTAAGAGGCGAGTCCTGGACCAAAGGATGCTGTGGTCAGTTTCAATCCTGTTTTGAGCCAATCCAGTCTTTTCAGGTTTGTTGTGAAGAATGGATGATTGATGTTCTTGGATTCTTTTTTCAAGAGAACATCCAGTTTGTCCAAAGTAAGAGAGATCACAGTTGCACGGAATTTGATAAACTCCAGGAAGAGATAAAGTTGAGCGTTTGTCTTTAGGAGAAGGAAAATGAGAAGACCATTTGTTAATAGGTGAATACGTAGTTGTTAAATCATATTTCTTTAAAATTCTTGCAATAGGTTCTGAAATATGATTTAACAACTACGTATTCACCTATTAACAAATTGTCTTCTCATTTTCCTTCTCCTAAAGACAAACGCTCAACTTTGTCTCTTCCTGGAGTTTATCAAATTCCGTGCAACTGTGATCTCTCTTACTTTGGACAAATTGGACGTTCTCTTGAAAAAAGAATCCAAGAACATCAATCATCCATTCTTCACAACAAACCTGAAAAGTCTGGATTGACTCAACACGGGATTGAAACTGACCACAGCATCCTTTGGTCCAGGACTCTCCTCTTACATAGATCCCGTTATAGGTTTGAACGTTTGTTCAAGGAAATCATGGAGGCTTTGCTCCATCGCCCCAACCTGAATTGTAATGACTGTATATCTATATCAAAAATCTGGGAAAGTCTAATCAAGATTACTCATTAATTAATTTTTTTTTTTTAATAGCAAATTCAATCATGTTTCTACTTCAAAGTATTCCATTTCATACTCAGTGATATAACATCAACACAGCGTGCTCTAATTTTAACGATCTATTGTTAGTGTTCTAGCTTGTGTTTTTTAAACTGTTCTTGTAATACCACTGACGATGGTCTGCTATTTCCAGACTGAAATATTTGGTTAAATAAATTATCTTTCTTGTGATTACATCATTCAGTCTTATGTCGCAAGTATCCTTGAAACAACAAAATACAGGAATGGATAGTCAGAAATGGGATACTGTGTGTTGGGGGGGGGGGGGGGGAACACTGTTTTGTGAAGGGAAGGTCTTGCTTCAGTAACTTGTTCACATTTTATAATATAAAGGTAATGGGTTTACTGTGATACTGCTGGACTTTTGGTTCTTTTGATATGTTACAAGTAAAATGAAGAACATTTATGGCAGAAGAATTTTAATGAATGCTGATGTAGGGAGGTAACTGAATCAGACGGAATAGTTGAATTCCTCAGTGAACACTTTGCAAGAGGAATATCATCCAGGCAGATTAGTAACAATAGGGGTATGGGCTTATATGGACATAAAGGTAACTGGAGGGGCATAGGATATGACAGAATATTCATGTGAACACAGCTATGGGATTAGATGGTATACAGCTCAAGTTTTACAATAAGGTGCCAGGAAATTTGCACTGCCTTTTGACAATACAGCTAATTCTCTTCTTACATGGTTTAGAAAACAGAAGCAATTCTATTTTTACACGGTTCAAATGGCGCTTATTTTTAAACTTTCTTTTTGAATTCAGTTCTGTTAAAAGGTATTTCCATTATAATTATCATTTCCTAGAATGGTACATATATACTTAAACTTGAATTTTGGAAAACCCCCTCGATGTTTTAAAGAATGTAGATAATTGTGGTGACAACAAAAAAAATTTTTGTAATTATGATTCCCCGAAGTTAAGCCGACAGATGATCCGTTATATTCACTTGCCGTTGGTTCCTGGAAGCAGAAGGGTGTTATGCTGATTCCTCGAAGTTAAGTTAGTCTGTTACCAAAGTTATATGAAGCTACTTGGAAGGAGTTAAGCTGTTCGCTAAACAATCGTTTCTTGTTTACAATTCAAAATATTTAAAGCCATTACTCATTAATCGATCCCAAAGACCAGGGGCAATGAAAGGTGTGGATTTTAACACGTTACCAGTGCACTGGAAGGCAAACAAAAAAGAATGGGTTACAAAATAAATTTTTGATGAATGGTTCCATCATTGTTTTGTTCTAGAAGTTAAACACTATTTGATGGGGGAAAAAAATCTGGACTTTAAAGTTTTATTGATTATAGACAATGCTCCTGGCCATCCTATTTTAGAACACCCGAATGTGGAATTTTGTTTTCTGCCACCTAATACAACATCCTTAATGCAACCACTAGACCTGGGTGTGATCACTACTTTCGAAACTTACTACATAAGAATAATATTCCAATACATTTTGGATAAATTAGATAAGGGTAATTTGCTGACAGTTATTGATGTGAGGAAGAAATTTTCTATTTTGGATTGCATCAGACTTGCTAAGTTGGCGTTATCAGAATTGAAATCATCAACTTTAAATGCATGCTGGAAAGCTACTTAGCTAGAATGTGTGAAAAAGAAAACCCTGTACCTTTTGCATACAACTGAATATCCCAATATCATCAGATTAGCACATGCAGTTGACAGAGAAGGATTTGATGATTTTTTGTCTGCAGATATTGAAGAATTGATGGTTAACAAAGGCTGTTAGTGATGACGAAATAATAGAAGCTGTCCTTGAGAATCTCAATGAAAAAGAAAAAAGTGATAGAGATTAAGAGATTCCACTCACTACAGGAGTATTTAAAGAAGGGCTTCAAATGGCTAGTAAATTGCAGCCATTTTCTTACACATGATCCAAATGCTAAACGAGTTGAACAGTTTAAATGTGAACTGAAGTCATGTATGGTGTGATATGAAGAAATATATTGATCTTTCAAAACAGGATCTCAACGATTAATTACAGAGTTCATGGTAAAAAAAATCAAACTTCAGAATTATTGGAAATTAGTGCTAATTTTGTTCTTTTTACTGAAGAAAACAATTCACCATTGTAGTATGACAAGAAGGCCAAAGTGTTTCAGTTGATGGAAGTGATTTAATTCCAGTCTTACACAAAAGAAACATTTATTTATAAAACTAGACTATTGAATGACACAAATGTACTATGGCTATATGAACAAAGAATTAACCAGTATCTAGATAAAATAAAACAAAATGAAGAAATAGAAATAGAATGGCTTAATATAAAAACGATACTAAATGCAGCAGCAAATGAAAGCTTAGGAAAACATAAAAGCTTTGGAGAACATAACCATACTTGTAAGCTGACAGAAAAAGATAATCGGATTGAATCTATGGGAAACGACCCTGGAATGGAAAAGGGAAAACGAAAATGAAAACGACAAAATGTAATACACATAGCAAACTGGAATGTAAGAGGAATAGCATATAAAGAAATAGAATTAGACCAGTTATTAAATGAAAGAAATTTTAAAATAGCAGTAATCACTGAAACAAAAAAGAAATTAAAAGAAACTATGAGAACCGAAAATTTTAATGTGATATACAGTGGAGTCGACAGAGACCAAAGAGCACAAGCAGGAGTCATGATTTGGATTTATAACTCCCTTTCAAAACAGTTAAAACATTATAAATTATGGAACGAAAGAATAATAGAAGCTAGAATAAAAATAGATAGAGGCTATTTAACAATAATTGGTTTATATGCCCCAGAAGGAGGAAGAGAACAGGATAATATTGATTTTTATGATCAGCTACAAAACATATATAATAAAATAAATAAAAATGATTACATAATTTTAGCAGGAGATTTAAATGCAAGAATTGGAAACACGAAAATTAATAATAATATAGGAATACATGGAGAACACACTCTAAACAGAAATGGTAAAAAATTGATTGACTTTGTAGTTTATAATAACCTAAAAATAATGAATTCCTTCTATAAACATAAAGAAATACATAAATATACTTGGGCAGCAAGAGGATGGAAATCAATATCAGATTACTTCATATTAAATGAAAAGTCATCAAAATTTTCACTAGATGTTAGAGTTCACAGAGGATATGAAATAAGCAGTGACCACTTGTTAAAATAAAATTAAGATTACCACCTAAATGGCTACAAGTAACAAGAACAGAAAGAAAAATTGAAACATTTGTTTATAAAACTAGACTATTGAATGACACAAATGTACTGTGGCTATATGAACAAAGAATTAACCAGTATCTAGATAAAATAAAACAAAATGAAGAAATAGAAATAGAATGGCTTAATATAAAAACGATACTAAATGCAGCAGCAAATGAAAGCTTAGGAAAGATCAAAAAATTCAATAAAAGAAAAAAACTGAAGATCTGGGATGATACAATCAAAGAAATAATCAAAAAGAAAAAAGAAGCCTATCACAAATGGTTAAGCAGTAAAATATTAGACGATGAAATAGAATATAAAAGAATAAGAGCCATAGCTAAAAGAGAAGTCAGAAAAAGACATAGAGAATCATGGAATAAATATGTTTCTAATTTAGAACATGATTTATATAAAATAAGACCCAATGTATATAAGATTTTGAAACACCTAAATGCAGATACCAAAGAAAACATAAAATTAAACACTGAATTGAAGTTAGAAGAATTTCTAAATTACTACACAGAACTGTGGACAGACAAATATTTTAAAAAAGACAACTGGCAAACAATTAACGAAAATGAAAAGGAAATAACTGAAGAAGAATTAGAAATCAGCCTGAAAGAAACAAGAAACGGAAAATCACCTGGAGAAGATAAGCTAGGTTCAGAACTATATAAATACGCAGGAACAAGATTGAAAGGAAGACTCTTATTATTTTTAAATAAAATTTACTCAACTGGTATCCCCCCAATAGAATGGAAAAAAGCAATTGTGATTCCTATCTTTCAGAAAGGTAATAGAGATGACCCTAAAAACTATAGAGGTATCAGTATACTAAATTCATGTTACAAAATATACAGCAGAATCTTAAATAACAAACTAATGAAATATTCCGAAAACTTTATTCTAGAGGTACAGAATGGATTTAGAAAAGGACGATCATGTATAGACCCAGCCTTTTGCCTAAAATTAATAATAGAGAAAAGAAGAGAATATAATTTAGAAACACATATTGCATTTATTGACTTTGAAAAAGCATTTGACAAAGTTAAAAGAAACATATTATTTAACATATTAAAAGAAAGACAAATACCAAATAATATCCTTGTTGGATTCTGATTATATAGAGATTGAAGTAATTATTATTTGTTTCAGAGTCCAACATGATCTTCCATCACATAGGCAAAACTTGTAAATATTATTTAATGTAAATCACTTATTTTACAATTAAATATTCATATAACTACCTTAATTTTGCCTAATATTAAATTAATTAATCAAAGATATATGTGTTAATAATGAAAATACTGTATTAAATATTATTAAGTTATTTTATTTATTACTATGTTAATATTATAGAATTTGTACTTGATAATTTTAACTGCGTATTAATTGAAATGTAAATATTCTCTATTTATTTCTGTTATAGAAGTTTAGAGTTATGCAATAGCTCAATTTTATTATATTTTATTTGTTGTCATAGAGACGCATGAAGAAGCGAGCACGAGTGGAACAGAGCATGAGCTAGGACAAGGATAATAAAAAAATTATATAGAGGTAACAAGAGAAATTTTGAAGTGAAAGGAAGCAAGGGTATAAACTAGAGAGGTGGAAGTAAATAAAAAGTTCTCAAGGGCAGAAGTTAAAGGGGATAATAATTATAAGCGAAAAAAGACGAAGTGAATTTTATAGTTAGCTGAAGGTAAAGTCAGCAGTAATAATTAAAGGAATTTAATATCGCAATCAGATAATATGAAGAAACTGGACGTTCAGTGAAGAATTCTGATTAAACCCAGTTAATCTAGAATTGCGACTTAATTCTAAATCGCCCTAAGCAGAACTGCACAGTGTTTAATTATTTAATGAGTGGTAACAAGGATAATCAAAGTACCTTACGGTTGATATCCATAGTCGTGAAGCGTGATTAATAGTGTTTTAGTTATAACTGCGGAGAAGTCTTATAAATGTGTTCTTAAGTGCAACAAATATATTTTGAAAGTTATTCGCAACATAATTGATGTACTAGGAACTGTTTCTGGTAAGCACTGACATATTGATCATTTTCAATGTATGAAGAATTGAATGTTAGTTACGCTACGTTTAACCTAACTTTAACTGTGGAAATTCTTTGCGAATGAGAATTTGAAAATAAGAATTGTTGAGAGTTATTTACAGCAATTAGTGCCTGTGGTGTTCTTTAAGCGTATAGCATAGCTGAGAACTGTGTGGAAACCATTCAGATGGGAAGTTCTATTGTATTTAATTAAGTGTAGGAATTTTGTGACTCAGAAACTGAGAAAGTGTATGTAATGCTTGGAAGGTTGAACTAATGTGATTGACTTGGATTAATGTTTGACTTGTTTTTGTTGTTTAAATTAGAAGTAGAATTTATGTATGTGTTATATAGCTTATATTAAATGTTTGTTTTTGTTAATCAAAAGTTGTATTTTGCCTGAATCTCTTTTACTGCACCATTCATAAAATATTCGAACCAAAGCGAGTAAATTAAGTAAGTCAAATATCTATATTTGAATTAGAAACCAACTAGCAACTACTTTTAGGTTAAGAACATCGTAGTAAATAACGTCGGATCCAAGGTACAGATTAAGATGAAGTAGGATCCAACAAAATGGCGCAGTCGGCAGGATTTGATTTCACTAAAATAGATTGTGATATTAAGTATTAAAATTTGTAATATTAAAGGAATTTGAAGGTAAATTGAGTGAATCAAGTGAATTGGTTGTAAACTAGAATCAGGCAAACATAGAAGTTATTTTAGAATTCTAATTTTTTTAAAGTTGTTGTTAATAGTATAATATGGCTGTTTCATCAAGTTCTAAAATGGAAGATAGTGAATTTTTTCATACAGTGAACCCACAACAGGTTTTTCCCCAGTTTTCAGGTGAAAAATCAGATAATGTACTGTTTTTTTTTACTTATGTTGAAAAACTTAGAGAAATAGCAAATTGGACGGATTTTCAACTGTTAATTTTACTCAGAAGTAAATTAATAGGCAAGGCTAAAGCATATTTTAACTCATCTCCAATTCTCAAGGATACATTTGATTATCAAATATTTAAGGACAATCTTATTTCTCAGTGCTCAAAATTAAGAAGTATTGGCCCAAATTTATGGAAGTTACAGAGAGTTTTACAAAAGGATAAAGAAACTGTTACTGATTTTCACAATCGTTTGTTGACACTAGCCAACAGTTTAAATGTGACTAATGAGGATAAACCACACTTAGATTGGGCTGTATTCCAACAATTTAGACAAGGTGTTAGGCAAGAATTAAGAGAAACAGCTTATAAGAAGAAAATTTCCACCTTAGAAGAGTGTCTCAAAAGTGTCAAGGAAAAAGAACAAATGTTAGGAGATCTTTATCCCTCAACCAGTGTAGGTCTTGTAAATGTTGTAAATAAGACTGGTTGTTCCTTGAACCAATCTGAAGTTGAAAAGAAAAATAAGGATGGAAAGGGAAAGAATATTGGAGAAAATCCAAGTAGTATTAATTGCATAACTGAAGGTAAAGAGCAATTTGACAAAAGGCTGATGACAGAAGTGAAAACCCTAATTCACCAGGAAGTAAATAGGTTAAATCAGCCAATAATGGATAGTCTTAATGAGGTTGTGAGACAATTATCAGCTATTACTTTGAAGTCCCAAGAAAACCAAAACCCCACAACTGATAAAATTAATGAGATAATTAAACATGAAGTGGAAAAGCAAAATCAACCCATTTTAACTAGTCTAGATAAAGTAATTCAAGGGCTAGATAATGTCAAACAACAGATGTCTATTATTATTATTATTATTATTATTATTATTATTATTATTATTCAGGCCTCCAAGGAGTCAAAAGACTCATCGAGGGAGGTCCTTCCTAAGACATAAAGTCTGTCAAGACTCACTGAGGGGAGGTCCCCCCCTGAGAAACACAAAGTCTATCATACCACTCTTTAAACTCACTGACCGTTCTCGCTCCCACCACTCCATCAGGCAATGCATTCCACGGCTCAACCACCCTCCACACAAAGAAACCACTCCTCACCCTCTTGCTCACAGCTTCCTTTCGTAACTTCCAGGGATGGCCTCTTGTCATCACTCCTTCCCGCTGATCAACCAAGCGAAAGAACTCCCCAGTGTCAACCCTGTAACCACCTCTTTAAAAGTCTCAATCATATCACCTCTCCTTCTTCTATCCACCAAACTCTGCAGTCCACATTCTCTCAGCCGATCCTCATAACTATCCTTGTACAGTCCTGAAACCATCTTTGTCATCCGTCTTTGTATCCTTTCCACAGTTAATTTATCCCCTTCAAATCCTGGGGACCAAATCTGAGAACAATAGTCCAAGTGTGGTCTGATCAGAGACTTATACAATGGAATGATAACCCTCTTATCTCTGCAGGTCAGTGTCCTTCTCATAATAGCAGCAATCCTCTGTGTTACCTTCACCACCTTTGCAATATGTCCCCTAAACTTCAGGTTTCTATCAATCATCAACCCCAGATCTCTTGTCTCCCCTACTTCCTCCAGTATAACTCCTCCCATAGAGTATGCAGCATCGCATCGATGTTTCCCAAACCTCAAGACCTTACATTTTGCTGCATTAAACTGACACCCCCATTCATTTGCCCATCTATCTAGCTTATTTAAATCCTCTTGCAGGGCTACCATATCTGCACTATTACTAATAATCCTTCCCAGCTTCGCATCATCTGCAAATAACTGAATATTCCCCTGCAGTCCACTGGCTATGTCATTGATATAAAGGTTAAACAATATAGGTCCTAGTACTGAGCCCTGTGGGACCCCACTTGTAACCCTCTGCCTCCTGGAAACTGCTCCACCATACACAACTCTCTGATACCTATCAGACAGCCAATCCTGAATCCAGTTGACCAATCTGACATCCAGACCCATGTGCTGCAACTTAAATATCAGCTTATCATGTGGCACCCTGTCAAATGCCTTCGCCAAGTCTAAGAAAATTGCAGTATATGCCTTTCCCTCATCTAATGTTCTTGTAACTTTATTATAAAAGGCTAGCATATTGCTAAAACAAGAGCGTCCTTTCACAAATCCATGTTGATTCTCACAGATAACATTACCCTCATCTGCCCAATGCTGTACACGGTCCCTCACTACTTTCTCCAAGATCTTAACAACTACTGATGACACACAGACTGGCCTATAATTAGACACTTCCAGTCTGTTACCACCCTTATGCAATGGCACTATCTTACCTTCCTTCCATTCCCTGGGCACCTTTGCCAAAGCCAGACTTTCATTGAAAAGCCACGTTAAAGGTACTGTCAATTCCCTAGCACATTCTCTCAAAACTCGTGGCGAAATACCATCCAGTCCCACAGCTTTACTGACATCCAGAGTACTCAGTATCTGAAACACACTCTCCTCCTGTACCTCCAGACCTCGTACCAGTCCTATCCCTCTAGCATTAAAACTGACTCCTCTAGGATGAAATACTCCAATAAAGTATTTGAACAATTCCACTATGTCCTCTGCATCAGTCACTCTATTCCCATTTTTATCCCACAGTATCATTCTTCCACAGTCATTTCTCCTCCTACTGGCCACATAGCTAAAAAATTCCCTAGGATTTTCTTTGGATCTTAGGGCCAATCTCCTCTCATATTCCAGTTTCGCATTCCTTACCACACTAGTCACTCTTCTGGCCTGTGTCTTATATTCCTCATGCATCTCTTCACCTATCTCCTTATATCTCTTCCATAGCCTCTTTTTCGCATGCAATTCCTGTTTAATATTGTTTGTCATCCACTTTACTCCAAATTGCGTCCTCTTCTTCACTCGTGGTATACAACTTACCATTGCTGATAACAAATATTCTTTCACAATTTCCCACGCACTGGTGATATCCCGGCCTTCCAATTCCTCCCTCCATGAAACTTCCCGAAGTTGACGTCTAAGACTATTATAATCACCTGCCTTATAATTCCACATAAGTTCCCGTCTCTTTGATACTCCTGCATGTCTATTCATTTTCCAAGTCAACACCATATGGTCACTCTCTCCAACTGATGGGAGAGACGTCAACTCAGTTATTATCAACTCTTCTGATGCTATAACCAAATCCAAAATTTTATCCCTCAATTTAAGACAGAGACAAAACAAAGAGATCCTCCAAAATGTTATAATTGCAACAAAGTTGGACATTATGCCAGGAATTGTTTCTATAACAAAGGAAACTACTCTAATAGCAGATGGGACTCGAAGTTTGGATACAAGCCCCACAGAAGAAATAATGGAATTCAGAAACACCAAGCACCTAATGAAAGAATGATGAGAATTAGAGGAGATATCCTGGGCTCTAAGTGTGACATCTTATTAGATACAGGATGCAATGCCTCTACCATCAGAATGGATTATTTCTTAACCTTAAAGAACAAATTATGGAAAAGCACTGCCAAGCTGAGAGAACCTGTAAGAATTAATACTATCTCTGACTCAAGCTTCATGGCATATGAGAAACTTCACGCAAGGATTTACTTACCAGAATTTGGACTATGTGTCTGGCAAGATTTACTTGTTGTCCCCACGACATCCAACTTAAGCTCCCACATTATTTTAGGAACAAACTTCTTAACAAGGTATCAATTCTCCTGTGATTTTTCTAAGAGGGAAGTAACCCTGATGAACAAGAAGAGATATACCAGAAGAAATGGAAATCATGATTATGATAGGACTAGACACCACGCAAAGCAGTTAAAATTGCCATATGAATTGAGACCTTCTACGAAAGAAAAGTCATCTATAAGTCAATTAACTAAAAAGGATTGTGATGTGAATTCTGATGTGCTATATCAGACTGAAACACTGCAAGATACTAATGAGCCATCACAACAACAAATATCCATGCCTAATTCAGATATTGGCACTAATAAACAACAAATAGTTAAAGTAAATTTTGTCAATGTAACTACCTTAAGTAGTAAAATTAGAAATTTGGAAAATCAGTGGAGATACAAAAGAAGGACTAAAAGAACAGATTACCAAGACGGTAGACAACTTAGGCTAGAAGTTAGTGACAGAAAACAGAACCTCTGCTCTAAAAGGACATTATCACTTTATAAGTGTAGCAATCAAAATTCTCCCTATGATAAAAACAACAAGAACTTAAGTGGAGAAGTGCATAAAGGTAAATACATAGACTGTAATAAAAAATTTAATCATGTTCAAACTAAGTGCTATTTAAGACCTTGGAAGGGAGATAAGAAGTCAGTTTTCTCCACTCGTCAGTCTAGGGTGAAAAATTTTTCTTTAAAGAAAAATTTTTCAAAGGAAGAGTAAGCCTTTGTTGGATTCTGATTATATAGAGATTGAAGTAATTATTATTTGTTTCAGAATCCAACATGATCTTCCATAGGCAAAACTTGTAAATATTATTTAATGTAGATCACTTATTTTACAATTAAATATTCATATAACTACCTTAATTTTGTCTAATATTAAATTAATTAATCAAAGATATGTGTTAATAATGAAAATACTGTATTAAATATTATTAAGTTATTTTATTTATTACTATGTTAATATTATAGAATTTGTACTTGATAATTTTAACTGCGTATTAATTGAAATGTAAATATTCTCTATTTATTTCTGTTATAGAAGTTTAGAGTTATGCAATAGCTCAATTTTATTATATTTTATTTGTTGTCATGGAGACGCATCAATTCTTCATACATTGAAAATGATCAATATGTCAGTGCTTACCAGAAACAGTTCCTAGTACATCAATTACATTGCGAATAACTTTCAAAATATATTTGTTGCACTTAAGAACACATTTATAAGAGTTCTCCGCAGTTATAACTAAAACACTATTAATCACGCTTCACGACTATGGATATCAACTGTAAGGTACTTTGATTAGCCTTGTTACCACTCATTAAATAATTAAACACTGTGCAGTTCTGCTTAGGGCGATTTAGAATTAAGTCGCAATTCTAGATTAACTGGGTTTAGAGCGTGAGCTAGGACAAGGATAATAAAAAAATTATATAGAGGTAACAAGAGAAATTTTGAAGTGAAAGGAAGCAAGGGTATAAACTAGAGAGGTGGAAGTAAATAAAAAGTTCTCAAGGGCAGAAGTTAAAGGGGATAATAATTATAAGCGAAAAAAGACGAAGTGAATTTTATAGTTAGCTGAAAGTAAAGTCAGCAGTGATAATTAAAGGAATTTAATATCGCAATCAGATAATATGAAGAAACTGGACGTTCAGTGAAGAATTCTGATTAAACCCAGTTAATCTAGAATTGCGACTTAATTCTAAATCGCCATAAGCAGAACTGCACAGTGTTTAATTATTTAATGAGTGGTAACAAGGATAATCAAAGTACCTTACGGTTGATATCCATAGTCGTGAAGCGTGATTAATAGTGTTTTAGTTATAACTGCGGAGAAGTCTTATAAATGTGTTCTTAAGTGCAACAAATATATTTTGAAAGTTATTCGCAACGTAATTGATGTACTAGGAACTGTTTCTGGTAAGCACTGACATATTGATCATTTTCAATGTATGAAGAATTGAATGTTAGTTACGCTACGTTTAACCTAACTTTAACTGTGGAAATTCTTTGCGAATGAGAATTTGAAAATAAGAATTGTTGAGAGTTATTTACAGCAATTAGTGCCTGTGGTGTTCTTTAAGCGTATAGCATAGCTGAGAACTGTGTGGAAACCATTCAGATGGGAAGTTCTATTGTATTTAATTAAGTGTAGGAATTTTGTGACTCAGAAACTGAGAAAGTGTATGTAATGCTTGGAAGGTTGAACTAATGTGATTGACTTGGCTTAATGTTTGACTTGTTTTTGTTGTTTAAATTAGAAGTAGAATTTATGTATGTGTTATATAGCTTATATTAAATGTTTGTTTTTGTTAATCAAAAGTTGTATTTTGCCTGAATCTCTTTTACTGCACCATTCATAAAATATTCGAATCAAAGCGGGTAAATTAAGTAAGTCAAATATACTCGGCCAGTATATATATTAAGGAGAAATAGTTGAGGGTTGATTTTTCTTCAATTCTTGAACTAATTCAGATATAGAGTGGCGCAGTCTTAAAATATAAATTTTCTCTATATTTGAATTAGAAACCAACTAGCAACTACTTTTAGGTTAAGAACATCGTAGTAAATAACATGTCGGATCCAAGGTACAGATTAAGACGAAGTAGGATGCAACAATCTTAAAAGCTATCACAAGTATATATGAAAATAATCAAATACAAATAAGATTAAATCACGAGCTATCATATACAAGAGAGATAAACCAAGGGGTCGACAGGAATGTCCCCTCTCAGCAACTCTTTTTAATATCTACTTAAATGAAATAATAATAAAATGGAGTAAAAATTTACATCACGGAATTAAACTTTCACCTACAGTTAACTTAAACACTCTCCTCTTTGCAGACAACCAAATAATAATTGCAAATTCTGAAGATAACTTACAGAAAGCTATTTTAAATCTAAATGAGATATCCAAAGATTATGGTATGATAATATCAACGGAAAAATCAAAAACTATGGCCTTTAAAGGACAAGAACTAAAATAGTATTAGATAACAAGATCTTAGAACAGGTGAATTCATTTAACTACCTAGGATGTATGATCACTTATGAAAATGAAAAAGATATAAACATAAAAAATTGCAAAATATTTAAAAATAACAGGAGTAATTAACTCTATATTTAAACCAAACCTAGTTCAAAAACAAACCAGGCTAAAAGTATACATTACATTAGCCCTACCGGTCTTAATGTATGGAAGCGAAATCTGGACAATAAAACAAAAAGACAAACAAAGATTAACAACAGCAGAAAAGAAGTTTATGAGAAAAACTGCAAAGTATACCCTATTTGATCACAAAAGAAAACGAAGATATTATGAAAGAATTAAACCAAGAACCAGTAATTAAAAAATTAAAAAATATAAATAGATGGATGGAACACGTTCAAAGAATGAAAACAGAAAGATTAACAAAACAAGCCTTAAAGTACAAGCCATTAGGAAAAAGAAAACCAGGATGTCCTCTTAAACGATTCAACGATGACTTCTAAGGCCAGAACAGGCCATGCTAGGCCTAAATCCTTGATACGCATGATGATGATGATGACACAAAAGAATGTGGCTACTGCCAGAAAGTGACAGCGAATAAAATTTAACTAATAACCATATGCTCTGTATATTTGAGCCTTTTCGAATTTCTGTTTTATTAGTGACACACTGTTTTCTTTAAGAAAGATACATATGTATATGTTTTAAATAAGTATTTAAAATAAAATAAAAATATTCCATTAAAATTAAATAGTTTTATTCAATGATTTTCATATATTTTGTTTGAAAATAATTTGTTCATATCGGGTTTTCACATCTGGAACTATTCTTCTATTTTTTCATATGCAGTGTATCCTTTTTACACATTTTCATTTACATGTTTTTTTTTCTGGAACCAATCTATCATGTAAATGGAGAATTGGGTGTATTGTTTAATTTAAGTTTGGGTTGATCTCAAGAGGGTGGAAAGAGGAGAAAATAGTTCCATTGCATAAAGGAGGCTCCAAGACTGAGGTAGAATTTTCTGCCAATCACCATGTCACAAGTCGTGGTCGAGGTATCAGAGAAGTTGGTTAAGGGCAAAATACAGGAATGGGATACTGTATGGGGGTGGGGGAGGCAACATGGTTTTGTGAAGTGTAGATCATGCTTCAGTAACTTGCTCACCTTTTATAATACAGTGACAGCTGAGTTGAATAAAGATAATGGGTTTACAGTGATACTGCTGGACTTTGCAAAGGCTTTTGACAGGATTCTGCATGGAATTCTAATCACTAAATTACAGCAGATGCAGTTGGATATAAATTGAAGTAGATATGAGGGTGGTTGATGGAGATACAGTAGTTTATTCTGCTCCTAACGACACTTTTTCTAACTTCTTTTCTCCGCCCCCTTACTTGTTTTTACTTTACCGACCAATTAGGGTGGCGTTTTTCTGCCAAACGTCATTTGATCGGCGAGCCCGTAACGATGTCTCAATCCGGGAATCAGCCCTGAGCGATGGTCTGTTGTTTTCCTTTGCTAGCCTCTAAATAACTTAATCTCTAGCTTCTCACATACCATCTTTTATGACTAATCATTTTCTGTCTTTTTAACTTTTCTCAATTAAATCATATCACAATATTAATATATTCTTTCTTTTGTTAGTTAGTTTAACAAAACCTTTATATTTTATATATTTTATTGGATGCAAGAATCTTTCTTTTCCTTTTAATTAATTCAACTGTTATCTTTTATGCAGGGTTTTAATTTATTTTATTTATTCTTCATGTTACACCATGATAGCTGAGAATTTTATATTCTCAAGATATCAGGGTGTAACAATACACACACATACATACATATATATATATATATATATATATAGAGAGAGAGAGAGAGAGAGACAAGCTAAATTACATTTCACACAGTATGCTAAAGAGACAATGATTTGATCAACAGTATTCTACTGGCATGACCTCTAGTGAAAATAAAATAAATTAAAATTAAAAAAAAACTACATCAAAGCTATATTCTGTTTGAGATAACATCAGAGAAACATTCTTTCATATAGGTTGTTTTATTACAGTAACAATGATGTCTAATTAACATGTCAGTTATATTAGATTTAAGATCCTGGATTACCTATCGTCCTATCTCTTAGGGAGAAAGGTTAAGTGGGTAGAATATGTGCCTTCCATATTCTTGGGATATTTAGACCATTGTTGTTAAGATTAGGGTGGATTGATAAAAATCTCACAGACTTCCTTAATCTTTATCCTTAGATTTCCAGTCAATTCTATGTCAGGTGCTCAGGGCAGGATCAGAAAGGCCAGCTTCACCATAGTTATTATATTAAATGTGTCGTTTATGTTCCTTTTGTCTGATAGGAATTGTGAATCCTGTTTCCCCTATATACAGGATAGATTACAGGTGCAATGAATACGGTATACTCCAGGGTGGGCCAGCAGGGTAAGTGGGTCTTTGGATGAATTGAGTAAGCTCTTTAATTTTGCAGGAGGTTTAAAGGTGGCTTTAACGTTGTATTTCTGCAGTATTCTGTTCATTTTATCTGATGTCCCTTTAATGTGTGGAATGGTTACAGTTTTACTGTAGTCGTTTATTTTTAAAATTGAGTTATTTTCTTTTGGTTTATTAGTTGACCATAAATATTAAAAGATCTACACAATTGTCAACAAGTTTCACCAGCTATTCTGTTTGGTTTCTTCAGACAAGAAAGTCAGCATAATTATTATGGGGGATTTCAACTATGGTAACATTGATTGGAAGGAGGAGAGGACACATGAGGAAGGAACTGGATTTTATTCAATTATTAAGGGATAACTATGAGAGAGCATGTAATAGAAAATACTAGGGGATTGAGAATACTTGACCTGGTAATAGCATCTGAGAATTTGACTGTAATGAATATGACCATGTTGCCACCTATTGGTGAGAGTGATCATAAGGTCACTCTCACCAATCATAAGATTGACCAATCTCACCAATCGTAAGCGTGATCATAAGGTCACTATTGACCTGGGAGGTGGCTAAAAGTGTGGAATTTTCGATTAAGACAGGGTATATGTGCAATTACCATGCTGGCAAGTATGACAAGCTTAGGAGATTGCTTGGTTCAGTGCCATGGCATGTAAAACAGCAAGGGCTTGATGTCAATAGAACATGGGAAGTGGTCAAGGAGCATTTACAGAAGGTTATGGCTGATTGTATACCTAGGGTCTGAATAGTAAAACAAGTAAGGGTTAAATGGATGAATAACACCATTAAGCTTGAGCTGCAAAAAAAAGAAACAACTCTGGAGGAAATTTAAAGAGAAAGGTGACCTGCAGGCACACGAACGGTATAAAGCGCAGGCCAGAAGGGTAACGAGTGTGGTAAAAAAAAGCAAACGCGGATTATGCAAGGAAACTAGCTATGCAAGCTAAAGAGAATCCCAAACAGTTCTTTTGATATGCTGCAAGCAAAAAAAACTGTACACGGCAAAATGATTTTAAGGAATGACGATGGTAAGGAGGTCACTGAATCAGTCAATATAGTGGAATTACTGAGTGAGCACTTTGCAAGAGTATATCATCCAGGTGGTGACACTGAAAGAATGAAGGAACTATTAGTTTATACAGGAATTGTGATGAATGAAGTGGAGGTGAATAGTCTATTACAGAACCTTAATGTGAATACATCTGTGGGATTGGATGGTATACCGGCACAGATCTTACGTGAAGCGGCTAAAGAATTATCAGTGCCCATGACCATGTTGTTTAATCTGAGTCTCGGGTCTGGTTTAGTCCCCAAGGTGTGGAAAGAGAGGAAAATAGTTCCACTGCATAAAGGAGGATCCAAGACTACTGTTGCAAATTACCGACCGATCAGCATATCGGGAGTCAAGGTCTTGGAGAAAGTAGTCAAGGGAAAAATACAGGAATGGATTGATGAAAATGAGATACTGTACGGGGGACAGCATGGCTTTGTGAAGGGTAGATCGTGCCTCAGTAACTTGCCCAAGTTTTATAACACAGTGACGGTTGAACTAGATAAGGGTAATGAGTTTACAGTGATACTGCTGGAATTGGCTAAGGCCTTTGACAGGATACCACATGGAATTCTAATCCATAAACTGCAACATATGGGAATGGATATAGGGTTGGTGATATGGATAGGTGGGTGGTTGATGGAGAAATATCAGAGAGTAGTTTATTCAGGAGCAGAATCCAAAAGACGGCTGACTAGTGGTGTGCCGCAGGGTTCTGTTCTTGGACCACTGCTGTTTAATTTGCTCATTAACGATATACGGAAGGATCTAAGAGGAACGGTTCATTTGTTCGCTGATGATGCAAAGTTGGGTAGGGCAATAGTGAATGCAGAAAATGTCAAAATCTTGCAGGATGATTTGGATAGATTGGAGTTCTAGGCTAAGGAGAATGGATGTCAATTTAATGTGACAAAATGTAAGGTTATGCATTTTGGGGTGAAAAGATTAGCAGCAGTATACCACATTGGTGGAACTGTACTCCAAGAGATTGATGAGGCCAACGACTTGGGAGTGTTGGTGGATAGGGAGATGAAGTTTAGGGGACACATTTCAAAAGTGGCTAAATCAGCTCATCAAATCACTTGGTTGCTGAAAAATACTTTGACGAGCAGAGACAAGCAAGTTATTGTTCCTCTGTATCGAGCCTTGATAAGACCTCATCTCGACTACTGTGCCCAGATTTGGTCACCTAGGTTTCTTGTTGATGGGGAGGAGGTGGAGAGGATCCAGAGGCGAGTGACCAAGATGATAGCAGGTCTATGGAATGAACCTTATGAGAACAGGTTGAAGATTTGTGGTTGCAGAAATTGGTTGATAGGTGGAAAAGGGGAGATATGATTGAGACATTCAAATTGTTGAAGGGTTTCTATAGGATTAATTCAGAGGATATTTTTGAGATCAGGACTGGTGGTGGGAGAACCATGGGACATTTTATGGCCCCATAAAATTTTATAGGGCCAACATGGTTTTGTTAATGGTTGATCCTGTCTTAGCAAATTATTAGTTTTTAGTAATAGAATGATATCTGAGTTGGACAAATGAAATGGCTACACAGTGGTACTTCTGGATTTTACTAAGGCTTTTGACAGGATACCCCATGGAATACTGTTGCACAAATGGGGATGAATACTAAACTGGTGATGTGGATAGGAGAATGGCTCAGGGAGAGATACCAGAAGGTGGTGTATGGAGGAGCAGAGTTCAGGATAAGGCAGGTGACCAGTGATGTGCCTCGGGGCTCTGTGCTTGGGCCATTGTTGTTTAATTTGTACATAAATGATATAGGAAATGTCTTAAAGGGAGATATTCAGTTGTTTGCTGATGATGCAAAGTTGGGTAGCACAATAAAAAATCAAGCTGATGTTGAGAGTTTGCAGGATGATTTAAATAAGCTGGCAAAATGGGCGAAAGGAAATCGATGTCAGTTCAATGTAGAAAAGTATAAAGTTATGCATTTTGGGATTAAAAGATTACCAGCTGTGCACTATATTGATGGAACAGTACTCCAAGAGATTGATCAGGCTAGGGACTTAGGGGTGTTGGAAGATAGGAAGATGAAGTTTAGGGGACGCACTGCTAAGGTGTCCAAGATTGCACATAGGATTATTTGGTTATTGAGGAACACACTAACATCCAGAGATAAAGAGGTTATTATTCCCCTTTATAAAGTGCTGATACTTCCACATTTCGATTACTGTGCTCAGGCTGGTCACCTGGATTCCTTGGAGATGAGGAAGCTGTGGAAAGGGTTCAAAGGAGAATGACTAAGTTGGTGAGTGATGTAAAAAATGCTCCCCACATTGATAGATTGAGAGCTTGTGGATTGCAGAGGTTGGTTGATAGGCGGAGAAGAGGGATATGATAGAAACATTTAAATTACTAAAAGGTTTTTATAAGATCGATGCAGGGGAAATGTTTCAGCTGTGTGATAGTGATGGAAGAACAAGAGATCATCCCTGGAAATTAAGGAAAAGTGTGGTTAACAAGGGCGTGAGAATGAGGTTTTTCGCCTGGAGGGTGGTGAATGAGTGGAATGCATTGCATGACTCAGTTATGAGTTCTTCATCGGTAAATGAATTCAATAACAGATATTGTTTTGATAGTTTGGGTTCCCGCAATGAGTCTACTGACTCCATGGAAATACCCGTAATAATAATTATAGGATGATGGTGCTTTTTAAACGAATATCATTTGCTACTGTTTCCGAGAATGAAGAAAGTCCCTTTTCTATATTGCTTATGAAATCAATCTTTGGAATGTGATTTGGAGCGTTAGCGAAGTTGAAACCTTTCTTTAGTATGTCAGATTCTAGTTTTGATAATGTGTAATCCGAAAGGTTGAAAATAACTTTTTCACCCGGGAAACATGGTCTTGCATCATGTATTCTTTCAGAGAGTCTATTGAATTTATTAATTTGCGATTCTTTACTGACTAGAAAAACTTTGTTAAAACTATTATGAACCATGCGGTCAAGAATATTCCAAACGTTGCTATCTATGTTGTTAGAGATGTCTTCGAAAGGTTCTAAGCATTGGAGGTCTATTTTACTTATTTATTTATTACTTATTAAGTACAGATCTGACGTACTGGGTTCTTTAACGGAGTAAAGCTAAAGATACCTTAAAGTAAATCCGTTTCGGTCTTATTGATTTTATCTGCTCACCATAAGTTAAGAATTTAGGAATGATATTGAACTGTCTACATCCTTTTAAGGTTTTTACATTTTAGTTTTTTCAAAAGAACGTACCTTATGCTTTGTATAGCCATCTAGACTGTTCATTATTGTTAAATTATTTAGTCACTTAACATTAAAATTGAGTTATTTTCTTTTGATTTATTAGTTGATCATAAATGTTAAAAGATCTACACAATTGTCAACAAGTTTCATAGTTTATTTTTCTTTTTAAGTGAGGTCTTGTACAGAATTTTGTTTATAGTATTTTGGCTGTAACTATTTTTAAGGGAAGTATTGCTGATAACTTTCAATCCATCTTTAAGTGCTTGTTCATTGGAGCAAATCTTCAAAGCGCTGTTTTTTAGAGTATTAATGACACATAGTTTTTGTGTTGGGTGGTGGTAGGAGTTTGTGTATATATTGGCCAGCATGTGTTGGTTTTTGGTAAACAGTGACCTCACTTAAAAACAAGTGAAGTAATAAAGTCAGTACTCATCGTGGGGAGGCCTACTCATTCAGTAACATGTCTATCATCATGAACGTTGAAGTTTTTGCACTCTCTTCATATACAATGCATTCCACTCACCAGTAACTCTCCACCAAAAAATCTCCTCGCACTCTTCTCTACATCTTTATACAACTTCCAGGAATGGCCTCTCAACATCTCCAACTTAACGTCTACTCTTTTTATAATTCCTCCTGTATCAATCTGTTCAAATCCCTTAACTAACTTTAAGGTCTCAATCATTGCCTCCTATCCACCAAACTGTAATCCACATTCCCTCAAAAACTCTTCATAACCTGCACTTCAGAGTTCCGATATTACTTTGGTCATTCGTCTTTAGACCATCTCTAGTGTTTTCACATCACAATAAAAACCAGGCATCAAATCTGAGCACAATAGTCCCTGTGTAGTCAGACCAATGCGTTATGTAGAGACACTACCACCTTATTCCTACGTCAATGTATTTTTTTATCATAGCAGCAATATGATGTGTAATACACGTTATTGTGTATTATACAATACACAATAATGTGTATTAGCAATACGATGCATAATAGACAAGTATTGCAATACTTGCATTGTGCCCTCAGAACTTTAATATACTGTTTACCATCATCCCAAATCTCATTCACTTCCTTAATTGCAGCTCCAATACACTGTTGTCTTATATCTGTTTATCCCAAAGTGTAACACCTTCCATATATTAATATTAAAACACCAACCCCACTCATCTATCCAAGCTAAAATTCTATTCATTCAGATCTTCCTGTAGAGAATTAACATCAGCAATACTCCTGATAATTCTACCTAACTTTGCATTGTTAGCAAAGATTTGAAGTCAGTCAACATGAGATATCATTAACAAATAAGTTAAATAGTGGGGCCCAAGAACAAAAACCCCGAGTAATACCACTGGTCACCTTCCTTTTCTACACCATTCCACAACAAAAATGGAACATTGCGATAGATCATGTCTGCTAGAATTACTTCAAAACTGTGGGTGAGCTCCTCAGACGTCATACAGTACTGTATATGGTGCGTGAAACATGGCCATGCGTGTTGAGCTTAATGACTTCCAACAAAGTGTTATTAAAGGATGCCATATCAGCAACCTCTCCGTGTGTGCAACTGCAGAAAAACTACAACACCCGCTGTCAACTGTTCAAGGCGTTTACTAATAAATGGAAATGTGAGGGACTTACAACTACCAAGAAACATTCAGGAAGGCTGTGTAAATTGACAGAAAGGAACGAGAGAGCTCTGAAACAAGTCATTTGTGATTGCCATCATTCCTCTGCACAAATCATCACCAAGGAATTGCAGGGTCAACAGGGGTGAGTGTATGCATGAAGATCATTCGTAAGGAACTGCACAAGTTAAATTTCCATGGCCAAGCTGCTATATACAATTGTTTAATAACTTGTAAGAAATGCGAGTAAGCAACTTGTTTGGTGCAAAGAACATCGCCGATGTTCTTTGCACAAAGTGACGAATCACATTACACTGTTTTTAAATCCTACGGTTGTTGCTGCGTATGTCGCATGCCAGGTGAATGGTATTTGTCAGCATCTGTTATCCCAACTGTTAAATTTGGTGGTGGTGGTGGCAGTGTCACAGTCTGGGGATGTTTCTTGTGGTATGGACTTGGACCATTGGTGGTTGTGGATTTAAACATGAATGTCACTGAGTAATGGGACATTCTAGACAATGCTGCACTGCCTACATTTTACCAGTTTTATGGAGATGGGCCATTCTTGTTTCAGCACAACAATGCGCTGTGCCAGAAAGCATGCTCCTTTTTCACATGGTTTAAGAATATGGGTGTACAGAATTTGGAGTGGCCAGCAGAAAGCCCCAACCTCAAACCTATAGAGGCCATTTGGGATGAATTTGAACGTCAGATTCAGGTCAGAACGACATGCCCAACTTCTGTGTCTGAATTGACCACTGCTTTGCAGCAAGAATGGAAAAATATATCTGTGATTAGTTACCAGCATCTCATTGAAAGTGTGCCAAGGAGCATGCACAATGTAATTGTGGTCAAAAGTGGGCCAACTCCTTATTGATTTTGAAATAAATGCAGTATTGTCTAAACATCTCTGGTGTCCGTACACTTTTTTTTCCCACGATATGAATGCTGGAAGCTTTAGGAAACTAGTAGAAAAATTGCTGTGGGCTGTACGAAAAAAATTTCATTGCCATCAATTCACTACACTTTAGGTTCTTGGGAGTATTAGGATTACTGGAAGGCACTGGTAAATCCGGCAAGAGTTTTGATTTGTCAACTAAGAAAGATATGTTTCTAAGTCATATCTTCCCTAGTTGGAAGAAATACCTGCTCAAACTCGAGGTGATAGATAACTTTCGTTGCCTGGTGAAACATTGCCACTAGCTTATTGGAGGCCTGAAGTGGTCTGCTAATTTTGATCTCTAGAGCAGTGGTTCTTAACCGGTGTTCCATGAACTACTTACAAGTGTTCTGCTGGTGAAAGATTTCACATGACACAGTTCTGAGTGCAATTGGCTACTCTGATCCTAACAACTGAAGACTGCTATGCGTGTTGACTTCTAAACCAATAGAATATCATTTATAAGTCGTGTTTCAGGAGGGGTGGGGAAGCGTGTTTCTTTTACGGTCATTCAGTAATGTGTGTTTGGTTTGTGCATTGTAACATCGTAATAGCGCACAGTCCATTTTTAACGTATATTTGGTTTGTGGGTCGTCTAACATCGTAGTAGCACACAATGGAAAAATTTAGTATTAAACGAAAATGAGATTCTGAGGCAAATATTAATGATGGGGCAAGTATACAACTGGAATTAGTAGTAATGACGTTGTTGCAAATATATCTCATACAGAAGACAGCATTATACGTAGTAAAATAAGAAAAATTAATAGACAATATTCGGACGAATATTTAAGTTGTGGTTTTACATGCACTGGTGAGGAAGAATGTCCTATTCCCCAGTGTCTTGTATGTAAAAAACTATCCAATAGCGCAATGGTTCCTGCTAAGTTGAAACGCCACTTTACTACGAAGCACGCAATCTTGCTTCAAAAATTAAAGATTATTTCAAGAGATTGTTGGACATGCAAGTTAAACAAGTGAATTTTGATCTTAATTTTTGGTTGATGGACTGAGTCTTTGACTCTTTATCCCTTCATCTGGATTTTAGTTTGTGGGTGATGAGATTATTGTGGGTAATTTACCCGCTCATTGAGGCTGTATCAGCTTTCTCTTGTGATGGAGGATCTCGGTTTTTTATGTTTGAAACGATCTGAGGGTTTGTAGTCCGCTGCTTGTCGAATTAGCTGATTTGGGTGATTATCCATGATTGTGAAGAATTTCTCTGCAATGCCTGTCATGTAGGTCTTAATATCTGAAAGATTGGCGTCTTGATGTAACTGGATGTTTCTGATGAACCATGGGGCATTAAATGCCATTCTTAGGCATTTATTCTGTATTATCTGAAGTCTGTTGATGTTGCTTTTAGTTGTGTGACCCCAGGTTGGAGAGGCGTAAGTTAGTTGCGGTCTGATTAGTAAAGGAGAATTTTGTTGCTTATGCTTAGGAAGCTGTTCCTATTCAAAAGTGGATATAGCTGTGCTATGGTCTGACTTGCCTTAGTGGCGACACTATCCATATGTGACTTGAAGTTTAGCCGTCTATCAAGTTGAACTCCCAGATATTTGGTAGAATTGTGTCAAAGGATGATTTTACCAAATATTTGTATGCTTGTATTCGGTTCTGCTTTACATCTGGTGAAAAGTACTACAGAGCTTTTGTTTGGATTGATTACGATATGCCATTTGGTGTACCAATCCTCCAATTCATTGGCTGCTCTCTGCAGCTTGATTGTGGCCACGTGGGGACGGAGGGATCTGGCTATAATGATTGTGTCATCGGCATATCGAGCGGTGATAGCTGGGGACAGTTTGGGGAGATCTAGCATGTATATGGAGAAGAGTAGGGGGAGATAGCAGAGAGCCTTGAGGGACTCCGGCCATGATTCTCCTCTCTGTGGATCTGATACTGTTGAGTTTTATTTTAAATTTTCTGTTATTTAGATATGATTTGATAAGTCAAACTAGTGGTAATGGAATACCAACTTCATGTAGTTTAAAATTTAGTCCGTGATGCCACACTCTATCAAATGCCTGAGTGATGTCCAGGAAAACTGCACCAGAGTGTTGGTGCTATTCATATCCTTGGGTTATATGCTCGACAACTCTGTAAATTTGTAACGTTGTGGAGTGATATTTCCTAAAGCCGAATTGTCATCTTGAATGACATGGTTGATATCAGTAGCCTCTTGAACCCGTGTAAGAATAGCACGTTCGGCTATCTTACCTATGCATGAAAGAAGGCTGATTGGTCTGTAATTTTCAGGAAACTGTATATTTTTTCCAGGTTTGGGAATTATGAAAACGTCGGCAATTTTCAATCGCTCTGGGAAATAATTTAGCTGGAGGATGGCATTAATGATGGCTACTAGATGCATAACCCCTTTGTGGGGAAGTAGCTTGAGCACCTTGTTTGTTATTCCATCTGGACCAGGAGCCTTTTTGTTATTTAGTTTTCTTAAAATCTCATATATTTCTGTTGGTGACATGGATTTGTTGTTGGATTGGAGTGAGGCATTTTGAGTTATTTTATGCACTTGGGTGTGAATTTTACTTATGAAATTTATATCTGTATTGATATAATTGGGGCTGCATTGTTTTTCTAAGCTGTCAGCAAATGCTTCAGCTTTTTCCTCGTTGTTGTAGACATTAGATTCACCTTGGATTGGAGGAAATGTAAAACGCTTTGAACGGAGTGATTTCATCATTTTCCATATTGATTGATCCTCTGTGTTTAATTGGTGAATTTTGTTATTCCAGTTGTTACGGTGGTCCTTTAGGGCATATCGAACCATATTGGTTTGTTGCTCTATTGACTGCTTGTTTATCGGCTGGGTCCATTGTTCTCTGATATTGTCTTCTTATTCTGTTTTTCTCTTGGATAAGACGTTTTATATCCTCTGGGATATAAAATGTCTTATCTTATCTGATGTGCACCATCAAATAAGACTTTATTTGATGGTGCACATTTGGTTATATTTGTTACCTATGATATAGCTGTCAGTAGTTTTTTTTTTTCAAAAGTTTTCACTGCTTTTTCTATATCTTCAGCAGATGTTATATGCGGTATTGGACCAAGGTTTTCCTGGGAGGCTGAGGGAAGTTGTTTCCAATTTATAAATGTGGTGGTGTTTTCCGTTAAATCTTGTATGGTGCCTAGTTGTAATATGATGGGGTTATGATCAGAACTTAAGTCGTTGATTGCTTGTATCTGATAGCTGTGCGCTATAATTTTTAATAAAGCTATATCTAGTACATCAGGACGTCCGGTTGCTCCGTAATGTGTGGGTTCAGTGGGTCCTATTACTGTTATATTTCTTGAAGTGGTGTAAGAGTAGAAGTTAAACAAGTAAAATTATTATTTTTTTTATTATTTGTGACACCTCTAAGGAGTCCGAAGACTTATTGTGGGAGGACACCTATTGTACAACTTCTGCGCCACTACACTGAACCTTTACTACCAATTATCCACATAAGCGCTATCCACCGCAGCTAGTATTTTTTTTTGTCTGTAAATTACGTGTTCTGAAGGGCCGAAAATATTTTGAAAAGTCTATTAAAATTTCCACTAAGGCAGAACTTGCATCACATAAGGTAGCTAATTAATTGCTGTAAAATTAAAACCACATACCATAGCAGGGTCTTATTTTATCAGCATGTTGGGAAATAATAAACATTATGTTTGGCGATGAAGCAAAAAAGGAAATTATGAAAATTCCTCATTTGGACGATACAATAAAAAATAAAATTAAACATATGTCAGATGATATTGAGAAAACAGTTACCAATAAACTTTCCAAACATTTTGCTTTACAAATTGACGAGTCCACTAACATTAGCGGTAAAGTTCATATACTAGGATTCGTTCATTCCATTTCATTAATGAAAACGAAATAGTGAATCAATTTCTATGCTCCAGAGAACTTACCGAACATACAACACGACAAGATATTTTTGACTCTATTACGTCATTTTTATTTAGAAAATTTTAAAATTTCATGGGAGCTGTGTGTAGGAATTTGTACAGACGGTGCTCCATTAATGGTAGGCTCTCTTAAAGGATTTGTTACCCTTGCAAAGAAAATAAACCCAAATAAACTCTTTTCTGCACAGAGAATCCCTAGTTTTAAAAACATTACCGACAATATTAAAACCTTGCTGCAGAAAGTTCACTCAAAATGAGATTTTGTTGAAATTTAAACTTTATGATTACAAATTTACGAAGAAAAGTTTTATTAGCTGTTATTATAAGGAGATTATGTACTAACTAGTTTGTGCACTAATGGCTAGTAGCTTTGTCATGGTGATAGATTAAAGGTTCTTGAAAATTCTGGCTAAGGCCTTTGACAGGATACCACATGGAATTCTAATTAGATTAATTAGATCTCTTCTTAAAATGCCATTTAAGAAGAGATCTAATTAATCCAGATCTCATCTTAAATGGCATTTTTAAGGAGCCACTTGAGTAAATGATCATAGTCGATTCCTTGATTTGATGTGAAAGAAAGCTATCCACTAGATAAAGTATGATTTTCTGATAGATGAATGGTGGGGCTGAGATGTTATTTTATTTTATTATTATTTTTTTTTCAAATTTCTGTGTGTTTGACCTATGTAAGGTAGACCACAAGAACATGGGATTCTATAAACACCAAAAGTTTAAAGAAGGGATCGCTGTCTTTTGGAGATCTAAGGAGGCTTGGAACAGAAGAGTTTAGAAGTCACCCTGATATGACTTTTGATTAGAACAGCAATGGAAAGATTTCTGATGTATGGAAGCAGAGTCTCTATTATGAACGATAAGATTTTGGTGAGGAGAAGTATGACGTGTGGCTATTAAATAATGAGACAAAGTGCGCTGTGAATCATGTACTTGTAGCAGTGGAATGCGCTTGCGCTGTGAATGAACTTGAAGGTTCTAGAATCAGTTGAGATAAGCATTGTTCGCTGTTGCTCGTAGTTAGTCTGTAGACAGTTATAAAAGAAACGCGTGAATTCGCTTTGCCAGAATAATGTATTACATTAAACTCGAGCAGCGCATCAATCTCAAATTCCTTGTGAAATTGAAGAAATCGCAGACCAAGTGTTCGAAATAGTTGCAGATGTACAGTGATAATGTAATGTTACATGTGTGAATGTTTGGTTATCTAGGTTTCTTGGGGATGAGGAGGTGGAGAGGATTCAGAGATGAGTGATCAAGTTGATGCAGCTCGGAATGCTCTTTATAAGGATAGGTTGAAGGTGATGGGTTGCAAAGTTTAGTTAACAGATGGAGAAGAGAAAGCATGAAAGAATATGAAGTTACTAAAGGAATTTTTTATTAGAATGCAAAATAAATTTTTCAGTACATGATAAGCAGGGAGAGAACTAGGGATCATCCCTGGAAATTGTATAAAAGTTAGTAAGGGTTTGTGGACTATACTCTTTTTCAGGTCATCTTGGAAGTAAAGAAATATACAGGCTATACTGCTTCCGAAGGTAGTGGGATATTAGTTCGCTGTTACTATGGCAACGGTGAAGCACGTCGGAGTTGTAAGCACATGCATAGAAAATCCTCTAAAAGCCTTCATTGCCCGAATCACACCATTTTAGATATAACATTACATTATGATTGCTAATATGAAATTGCACGGCCAAGATGACTCTATATGACTGTGTGCCTTTGGATTTTCTGGAATTAACTGATAGGCTGTAACAAAGTAGATGTCATATAGTTTATTATAAACTGGCTTAAGATAACCACTGATTGCTTACATTATGAAGTGAACTTTGCTCGTCGCAATGCACATTTCTGAACATGACATATTTTATTACAATAATAATATATACATTAACACTCTTATTCCTTCATTTAATTTAATAAGGAAGCTCCTGAACACCACTCAGACTGTGGGTAGTATCATCAGATTGTGCATCTTCACTAAATAAAGATTCAGAGCTGTCATCTACCGTAAAACACACGTTTTCCACCACCTCATCTATCATTTCATCAAGGGCCCAGAATTTTTCTTCTTCTTCTTCAGTAACATGAATTATACAACTTTTCCATGTGCACTCAGTAATTTTTGAAATCCTTCCATGACCAATCTTTCAACATCTGAAATTTTGAAAGTTGTATTTTTAGCTGCAACATGCCCCTTAATTTGTGCACAGATGAGTTCTATGGGGTTCAGTTCACAATGGTATAGTGGAAAATGAATAACTGTGTGTCCTTTCTGTTCGCCAATACTGTCAATGCGATATTTTTGAAACTGACTCTTGACATTTGCCACCAAGTTCGATAGTTCTGTTTTCACCCTATCAGAAGTAAAACCGATTCCTTTTTCCTTCAGCCAGTTCTGAATGTCCTTTTTGCTTGTAGCAGAATGGTAAGGCACATTGTCCATTACAATAACGCTGTTAGGCTCAATAATTGGCAAAAACATGTTTGTGAACCAATATTCTCAGTGGTTTCCATCCATTTCCTTATGATAATTGCCTTGTGATTTCTGTGCTTGTAAAATTTCAAGGACCCCTGGTACAAATCTGTCTTCACTACCAGCGTGCGTTAAGCCCAACAAAGATGCTTGATTAGCACTTTTTATTGTCGTGTCCTGGAGAACTTTAGTGCAGGTGTGACCGCATTCACTCAGTTTTCATCTGTATAATAAATTTTTCATCCCTCGCGATGATATTTCCTGATAGAATGCAAATACTGGCGATGCCATAAAATTATATCTTCCCTTTCAAGTAATGCCGATGATTGCTTTCTTGTGGCGTAAACAAAACCAAGGCCCTTTAACAACCAGTAAGTTGTTAATGAAATATGAGGGAGATCATCATTGTTTACAGCATTCTTTACCTTATATATTAGGAATTTCGTTCTTTTGGAAGAAATCGTGCACTTTCTGACGAATTGTTGACAGCATAAAGTCATCGTATTTCACTAAGCATGTGAGTAGTCCTAAGGCGCTATGCCTTTTCTTATTCTGTATGCAGTTGTCCTGTTGTGGTCAGTTCCTTCTTCATGCGGTATACTGCCGTCTTGCCTACGCCTGTCAGTTCTGCTGTTTGCTTCACGATATTGCTCACTGTTTCATGAGGATTTCTCATCTGTAAACCAACGTAAACATTTAGTATGATGTGCTTTTCAGGCCTTCTCAGAGGTTTGCCTTAAGGATGTGTTACTAATTTAGGACTACTGCGAGTGGGAATATGTGCCAACATCACCATCAGTCATCTCCACCATGTTTAGGGTAAAGTCGGTGGAGACCACGTGATAGATAATTGCATTTAAAAACGAGTTTCCTGTAGCAACTTAATGGTATGAAACATATAATTCTAACATCAGCAAGTAAGAAAGTAGTAAAATAATTATATGCAAAGTACCATAATGTGATAATGTAAAAAATTTAAGGAACTATTTTATGCAGCATAAGCCTATAGTACAAATGGTAAGAAAAGCCAGAAATGTAGCTTATTCTGCTACTTTCAAGATAACCTGAAAAAGAGCATATTGCAGAGTGGGGATGACTACAATGAATTGCCAGATGTTTTATTATTATTATTTAGTCCTCCATGGAGTCGAAAGACTCATCGTGGGAGGTCCTTCCTAAGAAACAAAGTCTATCAAGACTCATCGAGGGGAGGTCCCCTCTAAGAAACACAAAGTCTATCACACCACTCCTTCAACTCATTGATCGTTCTCGCTCTCACCACTCCATCAGGCAGTGCATTCCACGGTTCAACCACCCTCCATGCAAAGAAACCACTCCTCACCCTCTTGCTCGCACTTTCCTTTCGTAACTTCCAGGGATGGCCTCTTGTCATCACTCCTTCCCACTGTTCAACCAAGCGAAAGAACTTCCCAGTGTCAACCCTATAACCACCTCTCAACAGTTTAAAAGTCTCAATCATATCACCTCTCCTTCTTCTATCCACCAAACTCTGCAGTCGACATACCCTCAGCCGATCCTCATAACTATCATTGTACAGTTCTGAAACCATCTTTGTTATCCGCCTTTGTACCCTTTCCACAGTTAATTTATCCCCTTCAAATCCTGGGGACCAAATCTGAGAACAATAATCCAAGTGTGGTCTGATCAGGGTCTTATACAACAGAATGATAACTATTTTATCTCTGCAGGTCAGTGTCCTTCTCATAATTGCAGCAATCCCCTGTGGTGTTACCTTCACCACCTTTGCAATATGTCCCCTAAATTTCAGGTTTCTATCAATCATCAACACCAGATCTCTTGTCTCCCCTATTTCCTCCAGTATAACTCCTCCCATAGAGTATGCAATGTCCCATCGATGTTTCCTAAACCTCAGGACCTTATATTTTGCTGCATTAAACTGACATCCCCATTAATTTGCACATCTATCTAGCTTATTCAAATCCTCTTGCAGGGCTACCACATCTGCACTATTACTAATAATCCTTCCCAGCTTCGCATCATCCGCAAACAACTGAATATCCCCTTGCAATCCGCTGGCAATGTCATTCATATAAAGGTTAAACAATATAGGTCCTAGTACTGAGCCCTGTGGAGCCCCACTTGTAACCCTCTGCCTCCTTGAAACTGCTCCACCATACACAACTCTCTGATATCTATCAGACAGCCAATCCTGAATCCAGTTGACCAATCTAACACCCAGACCCATGTGCTGCAACTTAAACATCAGCTTATCATGTGGCACCCTGTCAAATGCCTTTGCTAAGTCTAAGAAAATTGCAGTATATGCCTTTCCCTCATCTAATGTTCTTGTAACTTTATTATAAAAGGCTAGCATATTGCTAAAACAAGATAGCCCTTTCACAAATCCATGTTGACTCTCACAGATAACATTACCCTCATCTGCCCAATGCTGTATACAGTCCCTCACTACTTTCTCCAAGATCTTAACAACTACTGATGACACACAAACTGGCCTATAATTAGACACTTCCAGTCTGTTACCACCCTTATGCAATGGCACTATCTTACCCTGGGCACCTTTCCCGCAGCCAGACTTTCATTGAAAAGCCAGTTTTAAGACACTGTCAGTTCCTTAGCACATTCTCTCAAATCTCGTGGTGAAATACCATCCAGTCCCAAAGCTTTACTGACATCCAGACTACTCAGCATCTGAAATGCACTCTCCTCCTGTATCTCTAAAAATCGAACCTGCACTATCCCTCTAGCATTAAAACTGACTCCTCTAGGATGAAATACTCCAATAAAGTGTTAATTGAACAATTCCACTATGTCCTCTGCATCAGTCACTCTATTCCCATTTTTATCCCACAGTATCATTCTTCCACAGTCATTTCTCCTCTTACTGGCCACCTATCTAAAAAATCCCTAGGATTTTCTTTGGATCTTAGGGCCAATCTCTTCTCATATTCCAGTTTTGCTTTCCTTACCACACTAGTCACTATTCAGGCCTGTGTCTTATATTCTTCATGCATCTTCTCTTCACCTGTCTCCTTATATCTCTTCCATAGCCTCTTTTTCGCATGCAATTCCTGTTTAATATTGTTTGTCATCCACTTTACTCCAAATTGTGTCCTCTTGTTCACTCGTGGTATACAACTTACCATTGCTGCTAACAAATATATTATTTCACAATTTCCCATGCACTAATGATATCCCGCCCTTCCAATTCCTCCCTCCATGAAACTTCCTGAAGTTGACGTCTAAGACTATTATAATCACCTGCTTTATAATTCCACATAAGTTCCTGTCTCTTTGATACTCCTGCATGTCTATTCATTTTCCAAGTCAAAACCATATGGTCACTCTCTCCAACTGGTGGGAGAGATGTCATCTCAGTTATTATCAACTCTTCTGATGTTATAACCAAATCCAAAACTCTTGAACCTCTTGTTCCCTCTGTTACATGTTGCCTAAGACATTTGTCCCTCAAGAATTCTAGAAATTCCATTCCCCTATTGCTACATGCATCTTCCTCTCTCCAATTTATACTACTGTAGTTAAAATCTCCCATAACAATCATTCTTCTTGCACTTGCCAAACTTAACCGTCTAAACATCTCCTGGTCCCCATCCTCTGTGCTCCTGAGTCGGTAGCAACACCCCACTAAATATCCTGTCTTGCCCACCTCTACCTCACACCATATGCTCTCAAAATCATTTGTCTCACTGCCTTCCAAAGCCTCCACTCTTATAGGACACAGGTCGTCACTTATCATAAATAGTACCCCATCACCACGCTTTCCCCTCCTATCCTGCCAAAACATGCTGTACCCAGCGACTTCTATTCCTGTTATTATATCCTCTTCTGTCAACCACGTCTCAGTGATCCCAATAATGATTGGCCAGGCTGATGCTATGTGCGCCACCAATTCCTCTCCCTTATTCCGGATACTCCTGGCATTAGTATAAAGCATATAAATGCCATTGTTTCTATACCCAGCATTATCTCCTCTAGACTCCACTGGGCTCAGTGTAACCTGATGTTGCTGTGAATGCTCTGACAGAGAATGAGTTTAAGAAGAGGCACACATACTGTTTGGAAAGAAGTAAATGGAAGCCCCCACGGGCAAGGTGCATCATACCATGTAACAAGTCACGTGTTTCTAGCCAGTATAAATTGGAAGAATGCGATGCTCCCAAATCAGTGCAACTGTCTCCGGGGGTGAAATGACTGTGAGAAGGGAACTGATGGAGTTTGAAAGAGGCATTGTGATAGGATGCCATGTTGTAGGCCTATCTGTTCAGCAAATCATTGACAAATTGGGCCATGCCAGGTCAACTGCAAGTGCTACCCTCAGTGAATGTATCAGGGTGCTAAGAAGGATAATCATCCATCCTTGTCCTGCTTAATTTCAACAATAATTTAATAAAATCTTTCTTCTTCTTCCTCTTCTGCAGCTTCTCCCACTTAAGTGGGGTCACTGTTGATAATGAGTCTCCTCCACACCTTCCTGTCTTGGGCTGTCACCACATCCAAGTTCTTCATCCTCAAGTCCTCTTCTACCAGCTCCCTCCATCTCTTCTTTGGCCACCCATGCTTCCGCCTTCCTTGCACATCCATCTGCATGACCCTTCTTTCCACATATTTGTCCACCTTCCTCATCACATGACCAAACTATCTCAACCTTGCCTCCTGTATTTTCGCTCCTAAATTTGTAACTTTCACTGTTCCCCTGACATAGTCATTTCTCAGACAATCCTTTCTGGTCACACTGCACATCCACCTAAGCATTCTCATCTCTGCTACTTCCATCCTGCTGATGTTATTTTTCCTCAGGGCCACAGTTTCTATAGCATATGTCATAGCTGGCCTCACTACTGTCCTATAGATTTTGCCTTTCAGATTGATCGGCACCCTCTTCACATAACACTCCAGCCATCTCCCTCCAGTTCCTCCAAACCGCTTGTATCCTGCATCCCACTTCCTTCTCAGCTCCTCCATCTTCTTCCACTGTTGAACCTAAGTATCTAAAGTCTCTCACCTTCCTAATGACATTTCCTTCCAGCTGCAGATCTGTTTCCTGTCTGCTGCCACACATATACTCTGTCTTACTTCTGCTCAAACTCATACCTCTCTCTTCCAGTACTTTTCTCCATCTTTCCAGTTTAGTTCCCGCTTCTTCTCTTGAATCTGCACACAGCAAGATGTCATCTGCATACAACATTGTCCAAGGCGCATCTTCTCTCACCTCCTCTGTTACCACTTCCATCACAATGTTAAACAGAAACGGACTTAATGCTGACCCTTGATGCAAGTCAACTGTTACTTGAAAACTTTCTGTCTGTCCCAGACAGGTCCGAACACGTCTTCACATTTCTGTACATTTCCTGCAACAACCTGACATCTCCGGCACCTTCTTCTCCGTCAGACACCTCCAGACTTCTTGCCTTGGCACTCTATTGTATGCTTTCTCCAGATCAATAAATGCCAGATGTAGCTCCCTTTGTTCTCTCGATACTTTTCCATCATCTGCCATAACCCAAAGATAGCATTTGTTGATCTACCAGGCATGAAGCCAATTTGTTCCTTTGCAATCTTCGCCTCCTTCCTCAATCTACCATCAAGAACCCTTTCTAGGATTTTCATTGTGTGGGACATCAACTTTATTCCTCTGTAATTTTTACAGTTTTGTGCATCCCCTTTACCCTTGTAGATGGGGACAAGAGCACTCTCCCTCCATTCCTCAGGTATATTTTCCTGTTGGCAAACTTTCATGAACAGGTCCCACAGCAGGTCAATTCCCTCTTCCCCCAGTGCCTTCCATGCCTCCACTGGAATTCTGTCGGGGCCCATCAATTTTCCATTCCTCATCCTCTTCATGGCCTCCGTCACTTCCACTCTACTGATGTTCTGCACCATCCCCTCAGAAGGCTGCCCATCTCCTCTGTGAGTCCTTGCATTTTCCTCATTCAAAAGACCCTCAAAGTATATTTTCCATCTATTTCTTATGTCCACGTCCCTCCATAATACTCTTCCTTCAGCGTCTTTGATCTGCCTCACATGTAAGATGTCCTTTGCTGCTTTATTTCTACATTTCACTAGTTGGTAAATTTTTCTCTGTCCTTCCTTTGTTTCTAATTGATCATACAGATCTTGATATGCCATGGCCTTTGCCACAACTCTCTTGGCTTCTTGCTTTCTCTCTCTGTCCTCTTCCACTCTTGACTCATCCCACTTCTGCTTTGCCTTCCTCTTAGCTGTCAATGCCACTTGTACATTATTATTCCACCACCAACCCCCCTTCTGCTCTCTAATCTTTCCAGATGTCTCACCAAGCACCTCGATTGCATAGCTCAGGATTACTTTTGAATTATGTTTCCACCAATCTTGTACACTCTCCATTCCATTCGAAATTCTCTCTAACACCCTCTCCCTAAAACGATTCCTCACACTCTCCTCTTTTAAGCGAAACCACTTAATTGTCTTCATCCCATGGCATCAAAAGGTTCTTATCTTCGATCTTATTTTAAAGTCTGCGCACAGCAGTCTGTGTTGCTGTGTTACTTGATCTGTTGGAATTACTTTACAATTTGTCAAAACCTTAAGATGTTTTCTTCTAGTCAAAATGTAGTCAATTTGTGAACTGTTGTTACCACTCCTAAATGTTATCAAATGTTCTTCCCTCTTGTAGAAAAACGAGTTCACAATTGCCAGATCAAACGCTACTGCAAAGTCCACAACCCTCTCTCCTTCTTGGTTCATCATTCCCACTCCATGGCCACCATGCACCCTTTTGCAGTCTCTATTCTGTCTCCCTATGTGTCCGTTCAAATCTCCTCCGACAATCACCATCTCATTTTCTTCCAATTCCCTCATTTCTTCATCTAACATGTTCCAGAATTCATCTTTCTCCTCTGCTGTACAACCAACTTGCAGGGCATATACACATAATACGACCACCCACTCTTCTCCAAGACCCAATTTCATTCGCATGATCCTGTCGTTCCTTCTACCCACTTCCAGTACTTCACCCTTCATTCTGCCACACACCACAATTCCTACACCATTTCTTCCCTTGTTATTCGCTCCAGAGTAGAACAATTTATATCCATCTCTCAGTTCCTTTGCCTTCTCCCCCCCCTTCCACCTTGTCTCCTGCACACATAAAATGTCCTCTTCCTCATCATGTCTGCACCTCTCTTCCCCTTCCAGTCATGTCTGCCACTTCCTCTTCCTCATCATGTCTGCCACCTCTCTTCCTCTTCCTCATCATGTCTGCCACCTCTCTTCCCCTTCCAGTCATGCTTCCAACATTCAGTGTTCCCACTCGCAATATCCTCTCCACCTGCTGGGCTCGCTTCTTTAACCGCAACCGCCCTTGATGCAGTAGCCCTCGTCCACTTCTCGCAGCTGTAGGGCGATGTGGCTGCACGTCGTTTAAGGGGTATGCCCTAGCCCTTATATCATTTTCTCTTTGACTCATATCATAGTTTGAGCTGGCATTGAAGTTTTCCGACCGGATGCCCTTCCTGGCATCAACCCTCGCATTTATCTGGGCTTGGGACCGGCACCTATTGAGGCTAGCTTGCCTCCTTCGGTGGCTGCATAAGACGAAATGACTTAGCAAGATAGGAAAGACTCACCCCTAGCCCTCGAATACTCTAATAGCATCAGGGGGAAGGAGCAAGGACAGGAGAAAGAAGCAAAGAAAGAAGAGGAGGGACCAGTCTACAGAATAATACAACAGATATATATTACATGAAGTAAGGCATGGTCCAGCATCTGGCACCTTGGGTTTGCCATGCCTGTACCTCACTAAAGTGAGCCCTTGAGGTTAATAGTTTAATGAAATGCTTTAGCAAAATCTAGATAAATCACTGTATAAGTATCTTCTCTGTCCAGTATCATAGATTCATCCTATTATAAAATGTTACTAAAGCATGATTTCCCTTTAAAAAAGCCCATACTGCTCTCTTGAAGGATTTCCATTGTCATTAATCTAGGTTGTATTGTCTCTAACCGGACTCTCTACCTTCACCACTATACTTGATATACACATCGACCTATAGTTTGATACTGACTTTGATTCTCCATTATGTAGTGGCACTTTCTTTCATTCCTTATTAACATTGTTACTTAATTTCATGAACTATCAGTCTTCCAGTCTTCCATCTTCCTTCGTATTGCTATTCAATACTACTCTTAACCTTTCTACATGAAATATACTAACAAAATACTCACTGAATATTTCCACTACATTCAGGAGATGTTACTTGTGATGAAACTCTCCAGCAACTGAGTCTTCCATATTCACCCTTTCTACTACTAGCACCATAACTGTAGAATTCTTTACTGCTTTAACCACCCTCCTTTAATATGCCAATTGTTTTTTCCACACTACACTCGTCTCTTTCCTAGCCTACACCTTATGCTGCTGAGGATAACCTGTTCTTTATGTTTCCTCCATAACATCCTCTTTCTCAGAAGCTTTTGAATAACTCAATAATTCATCCATTTCACCCCTACTTTATTTATCCTTCTAACTTTGCTATCCTGGTTAGCTGAGTGGTTAGTGTACCTGCTCTCCAATCAACATGCTGTGGGTTTGAATACTGCCCTGGGCATGGATGTTTGTGATTAACTTGTGGGAGCTGAAATTTCATCACCAGTGTGAGACCACTGCCTGTGTATTCGAGGGCTAAAGTGGCTTGAAAAAGTTCCATGTTTGGTCTCTAGAGCAGGGCTTCTGGGCTTGTAAAAAATAAATTAAAAAATAGAAAATGAAAATAGAAAAAAAAAACCTTAGCCTATCCATGGTACAATATTTACTATAGGTTTTCAAATAACTTTTCGTGGGTGGGAGCAACATAAAAAAAAAACCCTTAGGACAAACTGACTTTGCTAAGAAACTGGTTTCTGACCAAGTCCCAGGCACTGCGGATTTCTCTCCCCCTCAACTGATCAAGCCAATACACATAACTAATTTGTTTCCTTAATTCATCACAGTCCCCTGCTCTGTAATTCTTGAAAGCTCTGCATTCCTGGGCTTATAGCAAGACTAAATATCTAAAATCTGTGCTTACCTTAACCTCACACCAAAGGACCTTAACCTCAAGGCCATTAATTATCATTACTACTTTCTTCGTATCTTATATCTTTTTTGAAATCATTAGTAATACCCCACCTCCTCTTTATCTTTTCTGTCTCTTTGAAAAATGCTATAACCATCACATTCTATTCTCATGAGTATATCATCCTTCATCAACCACATCTCACTGACACCAATGATTTGTGGACTAACTGCATCAAGGCCACACACTCTTATTCCTAATACTCCTTGCACTGATGTATAAGCACAGCAGCTTTTCCCTTTCCTTCCTACAGTTCCTTATCTCATTATTCAAGTCCTTTGACTGTGTTGCTCCCATTGAGGCTATCTTTTCATCCATGTCTTCCTTCGACCTTTATCTCACACCAAATCTGGTATCTTACACTCACATCCCACTGTCTAGTTTTCTTTTTCCCTGGCTGGTTACACACTCCTCCTCCTCATTACAAATCTACCCAGCTTCACACTACTGCTCTCTCTCAAATGCAGACTGTCTACAGCAAAACAGTTCCTTCCTACCTTCAAATTTATCCCATACATCCACAAACTCAAGTCCTCTCTTCCTGCACATTCTAGCTATCATGCTATTCATAGTCATTGCACTTTGCTTCTTTCAGCTCTCTACTATCATTAAGAGGCTTAATGGAATGAAGCCTTTACACATGGATTATGACACACTTCTCCTTCTCACACTCTTTCACTTCTCTAGCAATGCTTACAAATTCTGCCTTACTTCATTCACATTTCCTCACAAAACATTTGTTCCTACTGGCACAGTCAACTCCTGCATTTTTTCTCCTTTCGCAGCCTGTCATGCTTCCTATTGTTGCTCCTCTCAGACATACTTTTGATGTCTGCTCCATTTTCACATCTTTCATCAGAGTTCCCATACAGTACTGCACACTACTTTTCACCATTCCACTGCAATCATTCATCTTAGTCTCATCACGCATCCACTTCATAACTTTTTAACCTCTCTTTCTCACTGCTCTTTCACAGTATCTCTTTCCTATCAGATGAGTGCTCATTGCTACTGTCACCCTCAGTTACGGATACATCACCTCTGCATTCATTGCACTTTGCACACACTCTCCTTCCATCTGCCTTAAAAATCTATAACTTATCCACATAATTCAACAAATACATGTATCACATATTACAAAAACGACTATTATCAAAATTGAATTCATGTATAGTCAAAGCTACTACCATCTCACTTTCAGTGCCCATCACTATACCTTATTTTAAATTTGAATACTTCATAAGCAAACTCAAACAAACAAGCCCACACGGTAAAAATATTGCAAACACGAGTTCTGCAGCAACTCTCACACATAAACACATAAAAATCCACAGTTAATTAACAACAAAAAAAAATACTTATCTGAACCTGGAAAATTGTTGCACAAGCACAAACATTTAGTATTTGTGTAGGCTAAAGGCTAGATATTCTCAGAACTATGCTCTAGAATATATCAGAATATACTTTTCAAGCCACTTACAGTTGTTCACTAAGCAGGACTAATCTCACACCCAGAAATGCAGACCTTCCACCAACTTCCTAAATATTATCATCTTTGTTATAGTTTTGTAAGTTAAACCTGGGATACATGTTAGGTAATAACATGAAATTGTTTCAAATAACCTAGTTGACCAGCTTAGGTGGTGGATGTTATTCATAACTTATTTTAACGGTATTACAACACCAAACAGACTAAATTATAAAAGGATGTTTATTAACTGCTAATATTTTGCTGGATTTCAAAACAACATTTACAGTTTACATGCAACAATTCAAATTGTGAGAGACAAAATATCTCAACTCCTGATTTAGCACCTTCTATGTAGCACACTGTTTTTCTCCATTTAATCTTGTCTGAAGGGCTGACCAAAGTGCAGTCTACCAGTCTAGACTTGCCATAATAATGGTAGAGAATGTATTTATGTTCTCCAAGGAGGATATCAACAAATATTCCTGCCTGTTCGTAGTAGGCTAAGTCACATGGAACTACATACACTCCAGGATATGCTAGATGATGGAGCATGTCCTTAGAAGAGCAGATCAGAGTTGCTAATTTGATGTGTGGTGTGATGGTTAAATACAGCTAAAGAATACAGCATGACCATAAATACAGACAAACCAAAAATCTTGATAATTGGAAAAAACAAAGAAAAAGTAAACTTAAATGGATCAACAATTGAAGATAAACACTTCAACTATTTAGGGACAGTAATAACAGAACACTTAGATATCATGACCACTATTAAACATAGAATGTCGACTACATGGTCATCATTTAATAAGATAGGAAAAATAATAAAATCTCCAAACCTCTAAAAATTAAATTATGTAATGCAATTATAATACTTGCTGTGCTAATAAACTTCAGAAATTTGGACACTCAAGAAGACAGAGATACAAAAACGGGAGGCTTTCGAGATGAAATGTCTCAGAAAAGAAAACAAATGAAACTGTAAGACAAGACCTAAAATATACACTCATTAATAAAAAAGTTCAAAAGAAGACAACTTCAATGGTAGTATGGACATGTCGAGAGAATGCCATCAAAAAGGCTACCCAGCCTTGCTCTGTATGCAAAATTAAAAGAAAAAAAGGAAGACCAAGAACTAAATGGATAACATCAATAAAGGTCAACTTTATTGACATATAGACAGCTCATCAGCCACGCAAGAAACCGAGACTCCAGGAGGTTGTTGTGGAAACAAGACTCAACCTGTCCCTGACAGAAGAGGATAGTAAGTATGAAGGTTATATTTTATTAGTAATTTGGCTATCTTTTCAGATGTATACCTGAGATATATGGAATAGGAATAGTGGTGTTTTGTTCTTGTGTGTTTAGGGAAAAGTAGGAGTGCCATGTGGTATTTTATCTATTTTATAACAGCTGTAGCCATTGACTAAGATAGTCAAGTTCTGTGGAAAGAGCTACATCATTAGAACATAGAGCCCTAGCTCTGTGTGTCTTTTTAGAATTTCTACTGTTGGGATAGATGATGATGATGCGATTGGGAGTATGCTCCTATACATTTTTTTTCCTGGTCAATTATCGAATATTATGAAATATTGGTTTTATAATTTGTTTCCTAAAATACTATAGTAGTACAAAGTGAAGATGAGTATTTCAGTCATAACTTGAAATTTTGCCTTAAGCTGATTTACATCAGAAAAGGATTTATGTAAATTTACCATCATTTTCTTAAACCAGCCCTGTAAATCAATAATAGACTTCAAAATCTTTTTACTATTTAGGAAAAGATGCATGGATATCCTATTATTGAAAACTTATCTTCTGAATTAAGTTAAAAAATCATATCTGAATACGTTTCTGAAGTGTACAAAAAAAAATAGTGAAAGGTTAAAAAAATAAATAAACATTCTTGAATTTGATATGTTTGTTTTCTAGCCATCAGTTTTTTTTTTTTTTTTTTTTTTTTACAATAGCCATAAGAAAGAAAGAAAAATCCAGTTTCATGGCAATGAATTTTTCTTACAAAGAGTTGTGTCAACAAAGTTTATTATTGTGAATATACTTTATAATAACATTCCGTCTATGGGGATTTAGTCAGGGCTTTTCAATGATTTGTCATTGTTTAGACTATATATTGCTAGAATACCATGTTGCAAAATTTCTGAATTATTCCATTCTAGGATCCTCTGTTTCGAAATGACCCTTCCCATTTTTTTTTTTTTTTTTTCAATTCTTACATTGCATTGAATTTTCTAGATAGCATGTTATTGGTCATAAAAAAAATTTTCAGCTAAATCCGATTTATTTCAAAAATCAAGAGAGAGAGAGAGAGTGTGTGTGTGTGTGTGTGTGTGTGTGTGTGTTGCAGTACTTTCTCTTGTGGATCCCATATTTTTGATGATAACTCTCCCTAAAATGTGTTCTAAAAGCTGTTTTTTTTTTGTTGTTGTTAACATCTTAACTAAAGATAAAATGCTTCACCCACATAAGAAACATGGCAAAAATTCTGTTGAGGTGCTTATATCATTTGTCTCATGTACGGATGTGCATTTAAAAAAAAAAAAAAAAAAAAACAGATCACAGATATGACAAATAATAGGCCAGTTAGTTTCCAGCCAACAGATTTTTTTTTTCTATTATTATTAAGAGAGATCTCCAGGGAGTCAAGAACTAATTGAAGGAGGCATACTATTGACATCAGCTGTCATACCTTTTCTTGAATTCATTCACATTATTTGCACACACAACATCCAATGGAAATCCATTCCAATCATGCACCACTCTGTGAGAGAAAAATCTAGATCTCACACCTTCTTAGCAGCATTCATTCATTCTCAGCTTCCAAGGAATCCTTCTTGTCCTTTCCCCACCCTCCACAAAAGGAAAAATTCCATCAACTGAAATCCTGTATGACCCTTTCAGAAGTTTGTAAGTCTCAATCACATTATCCCTCTTTCTCCTGTTTGCTAGTGTCTACAGCTTACAAATTTTCAGTCTGTCTTCATAATCAATATTCCACAACCCTGATATCATTGACACTCTTTTGCACTCTCTCCACTGTATCAAAAATACCACAGAAACTAGAAGACCAGATCTGCATGCAGTAGTAGTCCAAGTGAGGTCTTATCAAGGCCTTGTAAATAGTCAAAATAATTTCCTTATCTTTACATATCATGGTTCGTTTCAGCATTGCAATTATTCTCTGAGTTGTATTTACAATTTTTGCTATATGACCCTTGAACTTCAACTTCCTATCTACTAAAACTCTAGGATCCCTATCCTGATCAGTTTCTTCTAGCATAATCCCAACAATATAATAAAACTTGTAGGCATAGGTTTCTGTGGTTTAGCAGTTCATAAGAAAGATTCCGGTAATTGGACCACATGTTTATTATGATAAATAACAATAAAAAACAAACACGTAAGTCATTTGACTTACATCTTCAGGGGTCAAAGGTAACTAAAAGTTTAAACACAAGAAATGAGAAATTACTCAAAATAGTTCATTCTATTTAGTTGTGGCCATCTAACTGCATAGAATGAACTATTTTGAGTCATTTCTCATTTCTTGTGTTTAAACTTTTAGTTACCTTTGACCCCCTGAAGATGTAAGTCAAATGACTTACAAAACTTGTTGGGTTTGTTTTTTGTTATTTATCTTAATAAACATGTGGTCCAATTACCGGAATCTTTCTTATGAATATAATACAAAGTTGGGTATCTAATCACGCCGAAGCGCATGACTTTACATTTATTAACGCTGAACTGACAGCCATTTTCACATACCCACAGTTCCAGCCTGTTCAAATCATTCTGCAAGTACTGCATATCAGCAGCACTCCTGATTACCTTACCTATCTTTGCATCATCAGCACATAGCTGTAGGTCACATGTCAAACCCTTCCCAATGTCATTAATGTACAGATTGAATAACATTGCACCAAGGATTGATCTCCTTGAGGCACACCACTGGTTACCTTGAATCTTGCAGATATACAAACCCTATATACGACTTTTTGATATCTGCACTCGCCATCCTCTTATCCATGCTAAGAGTTTGTAATCCAATCCCATATTCTCTACTTTATACAACAGTCTTCCATGCTTATTTCTGTCAAAAGCCTTAGCAAAATCCAAAAGTATCATGGTGTATCCATTCCCCTTGTCGAGCTCAACTGTAACATTATTATAGGATGTAAGTTGCTAAAACATGCCTTTCCCTTACTAAACCCATGCTATTCATTTCTAAGTAAAGATTATCTGTCAACCTGTTTCTGAACGTAAGCCTTAACCAATTCTTCCAAAATCTTCGCCACCACAACTCCTGAGTTACTCAATCGATCTTTGCACCACCCTTGTGCAATGGGATTACCATACATTCTTTCCACTCCTGTGGAATCTATCCTGTTCTGGGACTTAAATTATATAGCCTTGCCAAAAGAATAGCCAGTTCAGCTGAATGCTTTTTAGCATCTGCATTCCTCACATCATCAGTATCAGTTACACAGCTACTGCGATAACTGAAGTGAGAGATTTGCTCTATAGTACATCCTTTAAAAAACAGTCATCAACTTTGTCACCTGTTTTCATTTGCTTTGTTTTCAGAATAAATTATAAAACTAGTTGATTCCCAGTGTCACCAGCTGCAGCAATAATGGTTTTTCTCCCATATATTTGTGAATAAGGTCATATCATTAGCACAATCCACATCAGATATCCTTAAAATTCTTCATCATCATCAAATTCTCGACATATATCTCATGGGATGTACAGAATTTTAAGACTATCTTATGATAGTCTTAAATACCCCTGCCTTACTCCAGTTATTATTCTAAACTATTCACTATGTGCTTTATCAACAAGCCTTGCTATTATCATATAAAGCAGTCAATGTTAATAAGTTTTTCAGATATTCCATAAGCTCTTACAGTCTTCCAAAATTTTGCCTATCAAATCAAAAGCCTTTTTGAAGTTGACAAAATATGATCAGTTTTCCAAAATTCTAAACATTCCTCAGGTTATCCTTAGCTCATTTCCATCTTGCTTATTTCTAATTTGCTTGTCAAATAGGTACTTGATCTCTTGTTGAGCATAACAGTGCAGAGAACTTTACCTAGAATAGGCATTAATAGAACGCAGACTGGTTTCAACCTTTATTGAGATCTCATCAGTGGGAGCCAGACCCAGAGGTGGCGATACCCTCAATAAAGGTCGAAACTGGTCTGGGTAGTGGCCCTTCCCTTAATGCATAGCATTACACATCTTCAAGGAGATGTGCTTTGCATTATGGAAGATACTAAGGCAAGTGATGAGAACTTATACCACCTTTACCATGAGTTGCTCCAGTTCTGAAGATACTTTAGGTGCAAACTTTGTTTGCTTACACTTGGATAAATGATTAAACTAAATATATAATTTATAGTCTAACTAAGTGAAAAAACTTCCAACAGATTGCTGCTTTATGTAGTGATCAGTAAAGGTAGGTTTGCAATAGATGAAGGTGTTAATTCACTAGAAGAACAGTAATGTAAGATATCTAAGAAGGTTAATTTTATCATTCTTTTTTTATTTCCATGGCAAAATTTATTATTATTACGTAACACCTCCAAGGAGTCCAAAGACTCATCGAGGGAGGGTGACTACTCTACAACTCTCCATCTCCATAACTCAATCCAATTACACCAACTACACATTTGCATTACCTACACCAATACCACTAGCATTTCACAGACATTCACAAACATCCATGCCCACAGCAGGATTCGAACCCACAGCCTTTTGGCTGGAGAACAGATATGCTAACCATCTTGCCAACCAAGGTGGGGGGGGGGTACTTATTTTTTGCTAGAAAGACTATTAGAGTACCTTCATGATTGGGGCTAGATTGCAAGATGTTATCCATGGTGATTCCAAAAGGATGGTAGGTTAGAAATGCATGGCGTAGAAATGGGGGTCTTCTAAATATTCAGAATAAAAGTTCAGTGCAAGAGAAAGAGCTCCCCATAAGTACTTTCAATCTCTTTGTAGAGCTTCTTTTGACAAATAAAGTAGCTGGCTTTTGGGAAGTGTTCTTTTTATCTTGTGAATTGGAAAGCCATTGGCTAAAAAAAGTGTCGAGAATATGATTGATTTCTGTGGAGAGAGTAGTGTAGTCTGAGCAAAGCAAGCCAACCACCTACTCCACCGATGCTGCTTCAAATTCTAATGTTTATTTAAAGAGAGTGCTGAAGCCCTATTCCAAATCAGGACTGCTTCTTTTTGCCAAAAATCTGGGAAGTTTCAGCAGCCATCAAGTGTTTGTCTCTCTCTCTCTCTCTCTCTCACACACACACACACACTACTAAATCTTGCCTGAGTGTTAATTATATAATCATTAGCTGGTTAAAGAAACACTTTTTCTCTCAATCATCTGAATCTTCAGTAGGAGCATATCAGCTACCACCACCACATTCAGAGCTTTAATCCCATTTTTAAATTTAGCAGTTAGGAGCCTCATTAATACAGTTATATCCAAGAAGAGCATTTCTATTAAGTAAGACCTACACTTTGCTGATGTTTGTCATCATGTCCTGAGTATTGAATCAAGTGCTATCCTTAAAAATGTTACCTTTTTCAATTTATCTCACTTGCTGTAAAGAAACTTTCACAGACCTAAGTAAGCCCCCCCCCCCACACACACACACAGAAAAGAAAAGTTTTACTATGTCAGTGGAAGCAGGGTTGCCAGATTGGCCATTTCATGGCCAAATTTCAAAAATTTGGCACCTTTTTGAACTCTGGGGCCATGAAAAAATCACTTTAGCCATTTATGCAAATGTGGCCACTAATTTGGCCATTTTTGGAAAGATTTCAATAACACCAAGCATGCTTGAGCTTCATTCTGTACTTGTATAAAACAAGTACACAAAGTTCCCGCTCGCTACTGTTGCTATAAACGTGATCCAGTTCTGTTGATAAATACCACCAAACACGATGCAGTTTCGTTTTGTACTCGTATAAAACATACACAACAGTCATACCAGCTTGGGTCCATGTCTGTTTTGATCGTCTCTAGTTAGTTACGGCATAGACTTTGTGTTGCAAGTGTTGTTCCATTGCGTGATGTCAGATATTTGGTGATAGTTCTATCTCATAAGCTTTCATACAGGAATATTTTGCACAATCTTTACCCGCATTGCGACAATATGCAAGTAATATGTTCAATTTCGTAAGAATGGTAATTAAGTGATTTTAGTATAATTAATGAATAATTTTTTAATATCGTTTATAAACTCGATCATTATCTTGCTTATATTTTTGTTATTTTCCCTTTACCAGATTGGTGTTTGCTGTGCCAGATTAGTATTTGAACTACAAATTTTTATTATTATTATTCCTGATACCTCCAAGGAGTCCGAAGACTCATCGCGGGAGGACACTTACAACTGTCTCAACCACTACACCAAACTTCTACTATGAATCATCTCCATCAATGCCATCTACCGCCCACCTCCACCACCACTAGTATTTTTTGTCTATAAATTGCGTGTGTTCTGAAGGGCTGATTTGTCTGTATGCAGGATGAAAAACCCTGCTACCTCCGTATGAGATCGGCTAACTCACCTTCAATTGAAATTGTCCAGATAAAGATTCCTTCAGTCGCGACGAGAATCGAACTTGGCCTTTTCCAATCGAAGGGCGCAATTTTGTAGTACTATTATCTGTAATTTGTTTTTTGTTTCTTCATTTTCTGAATTGAGATCAGTGGTGCACTCAGGATTTAATTTTTGGGGGAGGGGGGGTTGAGTAGACGATTTGAGAATACACACTACACACTACGACCTATGGCTGAGCATCTGAAACGATCACTAATTCATAAGTAGTATAGAAATAGAAGACGCGACACAACATAAATTAAAAACAAAAAAAAAAATTTTAATTAGGAAAAAATTTTTGGAGATTTTTCAAGTGTTTTTTCCATTTTTCTTTTGGGGTGGTGGTGGGGGACAGGGCCCCTTGTCCCACTCCCTGGGTGCGCCACTGATTGAGATATTTTGTTTTTTTCAAGCCCTTTAAAATGCCTAAGTACAAAAGTGATAATAGAGGGGGAAGAAAACATAAAAAAGAGTGGAAAGTAAAATATTTGTGGCTGAAATCTTCTGATGATGGACAACATGCATATTGCACGTATTGCAAAACTAATGTGCTGCCAAAACTTTATAACATATGTGTTCACGAAAAATCAAAGAAACACCAATATAAATCTCCCAGTACATCACAAACAACTCTAGATAAAGTTATCAAATCGTCCATGAATGACCAGGAAAAACAAGCAGAAATGGAACTTAGTCTTGCATTAGCATGTCATTCCTCAATTTGTGCTGTAGATCATACAGGTGAAGTAGTTAAGAAACATTTCCATAATAGTGTTCTTGGTGGCATAAAACTGCACAGAACCAAATGTATTGCAATTAGAGAAAATGTAATTGCTGCTTCATTGAAAGAGCAACTGAAGCATGATTTTGAAGGTAAAAAGTATTATTATTATTATTCCAGGCAACTCCAAGGAGTCGACAGACTCATCGAGGGAGGCCCTGACATCATGTGAAGAACAACTATTCGACATTAACACAGTATCTATCATACTTCGCCTTGAACTCATTCACGGTCGTAGCACCCACAACAGATTCTGGCAGCTTATTCCACTCATTCACCACTCTCCAAGTAAAAAACCTAGCTTTAACACCCTTATCAACCACATTCTTGCCCAGCTTCCATGCATGGCCCCTAGTCCTCCCACCACCAGTCCTATTTTCAAAAATATCTTCTGGATTAATCTTATAGAAACCCTTCAGTAATTTGCAGAAACTAGTTGATAGGCGGAAAAGGGGAGATATGATTGAGACATTCAAAGTGCTAAAAGGATTCTATAGGATTAATTCAGATGATATTTTTGAGATCAGGACTGGTGGTGGGAGAACTAGGGGACACCCATGGAAGCTGGGCAAGAGCGTGGTTAGCAGGGGTGTTAGAGCTGGGTTCTTTACTTTTAGAGTGGTAAATGAGTGGAATAAGCTGCCAGAGTCTGTTGTGGGTGCTATGACAGTGAGCGAGTTCAAGGCAAGGTATGATAGATACTGTGAGAATGTTGAACAGTTGTGTGAACATGATGTTTAGGGCCTCCCTCGATGAGTCTAAGGACTCCTGGAGTAGCCTGTAATAATAATAATAATAATTTGAATGCCTCAGTCATATCACCCCTCTTCCACCTATCGACCAATTTCTGTAACCCACAAATCTTCAACCTATTCTCATAAGGTTCATTCTACAGACCTGCTATCATCTTGGTCACTCGTCTCTGGATCCTCTCCACTTCCTCCCCATCACAAAGAAACCCTGGTACCCATAACTGGGCACAGTAGTCCAGATGGTGTCTTATCAAGGCTCGATACAGAGGAACAACAACTTGTTTGTCTCTGCATGTTAAAGTATTTTTCAGAAGCTAGGTGATTTGATGAGCTGATTTAGCCACTTTTGCAATGTGCCCCCTAAACTTCAATTCCCTATCCACCAACACTCCCAAATCCCTGGCCTCATCAATTTCTTGGAGTATGGTTTCCACTAATGTGATATACTGCTGCTATTCTTTTCACCCCAAAGTGCATAACCTTACACTTTGCCACATTAAATTGACATCCATTTTTCCTAGTCCAGTCCTCCAAACTATCCAAATCATCCTGTAAAATTTTGACATCCTGTGCACTCACAATTGCTCTACCCAACTTTGCATCGTCAGCAAACAAGTGAACACTTCCTCTCAGATCCTTACCTATATCATTGATAAACAAATTGAAAAGCAGTGGTCCAAGAACAGAGCCCTGTGGCACATCACTAGTCACAAGCCGTCTTTTAGACTCCACTCCTGAATAAACCACTCTCTGATATCTCTCCATCAACCACCCTCCTATCCATCTCACCAACCCTATATCCATCCCCATCTGCTCCAGTTTACTGATTAGGGTTCCATGTGGTATCCTGTCAAAGGCATTGGCAAGGTCCAGTAGAATCACTGTAAACCCATTACCCTTATCCAGTTCAGCCGTCACTGTGTTATAAAACGCGAGCAAGTTACTGAAGCATGATCTACCCTTCACAAAACCATGTTGTCCCCCGTACGATATCCCATTTTCATCTATCCAATCCTGTATTCTTCCCTTGACTAATTTCTCTAAGACCTTGACAATGATTCCTGATATGCTAATCGGTCGGTAATTTACAACAGCAGTCTTGGAACCACCTTTACGCAGTTGAACAATTTTCCCCTCTTTCCACCCCCTCAGGACTAACCCAATCCCAAGACTCAAATTAAACAAAACGGTCAAGGGTACTGACAATTCTTTAGCTGCTTCTCGTACAACATGAGCTGGTATACCATCCAATCCCACAGATGTATTGACATTGAGGTTATGCAAGAGACTACTCACCTCCACTTCATTCACAACCATTCCCATATAATCTACTGGTTCATTCGTTTCTGCAATGTCACCACCTGGATGATATATTCTTGCAAAGTGCTCACTCAGTAACTCAACTATATCAACTGATTCAGTTACCTCCCTACCATCGGCATTCTTTAAAATCATTCTGCCATATACATTTTTCCTTTTACTTGCAACATATCGAAAAAACTGTTTAAGATTCTCTTTAGCTAGCATGGCCAATGTTCTTTCGTAATCTTTTTTTGCTTTTCTTACCACACTCGTTACCCTTCTGGCCTGTGCTTTATACTGTTCATGTGCCTGCCGGTCACCTTTCTCCTTAAATTCCCTCCATAGTTGTTTCTTTTTTTGCAGCTCAAGCTTATTGGTGTTATTCATCCATTTAACCGCTACTTGATTTATTATTCAGACTCTAGGTATACAGTCAGCCATTGCTTCATGCAAACACTTCTTAACTGCCTCCCATGCACTATCAACTTCTAGTCCTTGCAGTTGTACATGCCATGGCACTGAACCAATCAAACTCCTAAGCTTATCATACTTTCCAGCCCGATAATTCCACATGTACCGTGTCTTAATTGTAAATTCCACACCTTTAGCCACCTCCCAAGTCAAGACCCTATGATCACTCTCACCAATTGGTGGCAATGTGGTCATATTCGTTACAGCCAAATCCTCGGATGTAATTACTAGGTCAAGCACTCTCTGACCCCTAGTATTTTCCATTACATGCTGTCGCAGATAGTTATCCCTTAATAACCGCATAAAATCCAATTCCTTCCTTCCTCCCGTGTGTTCTCTCCTCACTCCAATCAATGATCGCTCTCACCAATTGGTGGCAATGTGGTCATATTCGTTACAGCCAAATCCTCGGATGTAATTACTAGGTCAAGCACTCTCTGACCCCTAGTATTTTCCATTACATGCTGTCGCAGATAGTTATCCCTTAATAACCGCATAAAATCCAATTCCTTCCTTCCTCCCATGTGTTCTCTCCTCACTCCAATCAATGCAACCATAGTTGAAATCTCCCATAATAATCACCCTCCTTCCACTCATTTCTTCTATTTGCTTGTGCATACTGTCACCACCATCTTTTCTAGCACCTGGTCTATAGCCACACCCAATTGTATATTTTGTTCTGCTAGCCACAATCTCACACCAAATGGCCTCAAATGTGCTCTTTTCTCTATCCTGCAATTCAACTTCTATTCTCCTTGGCTGCAGCTCATCAGCTATCATCAACAATACTCCTCCCCCCATTTTATTCTCCCTGTCATTCCTGAACACACTATACCCATCGCATTCAATCCCACTAGCTATATCATCTACAGTCAGCCATGATTCACTAATACCAATAACCTGTGGTCTGGAAGTGGCAGCCATGGCCAAAAACTCTTCCTTCTTGTTCCTAATACTCCTAGCATTAGTGTACATGAATTTAAAACCCCCATTAGCCCCAACCCTACCTTGATGCCTTATATTAACTATCCCACTCTGATTTGTTGTCCTTATTCGCCCGGGCATATTATACTCATTCATACATTCAACTGCCTCCCTAAGGACTGTATATCTCCCCCCCCCCCTTAATAAATCTAGTTTCCCTGATTTTGCACATCCACTACATTCAGCAAAACGTTTTCAAGTCTCCTTACACCGTTTCCATTCAAATGCAAGCCATCCATCTTATATAGATCCTTTCGGCCATCGAACTCACTCCACAAGTCCACAAATTCCACACCACTCGTCATACATAACCCACGCATAAAGTCATTTGCAATTATGGCCCTCCTTTTAAACATTTCACTGTCATACCGTGGCAAAAGACTAATCATTCTAACTCTCTCACTCTTTTCTTTTGCTACCTCAAACAATTCATTCAGGTCTTCTATCATTTCCATTTTATCTCCTTTCAAATTATTCGTACCTGCCACAACAATCATTTCTTTCACCCTTTCCTTACTCTCTAATAGACTCAGTATCTTCTGAATCTATTAGAGCAAAAGTCAATTATCTGCACTGTTATGCTCAAAAGGAGATCAAGTACCTATTTGACAAGCAAATTAGAAATAAGCAAGGTGGAAATGAGCTAAGGATAACCTGAGGCACGTCCCAGAGGAATGTTTAGAATTTTGGAAAACTGATCACGTTTAGTCGACTTCAAAAAGGCTTTTGATTTGATAGGAGACTGTAAGAGCTTATGGAATATCTGAAAAACTTATTAACATTGACTGCTTTATATGATAATAGTGAGGCTTGTTGATAAAGCACATAGTGAATAGTTTAGAATAATAACTGGAGTAAGACAGGGGTATGTCCTGTCACCTTCTCTATTTGGTTTGGTAACTAATTTCGTGAAGGACTTGAGATTAAAGTGATCTAAGAATTTTAAGACTATCATAAGATCCTGTACATCCCATGAGAGTATATGTCAGGAATTTTATAATGATGAAGAATTTTAAGGATATCCGATGTGGATTGTGCTAATGATATGACCTTATTCACAAATAATATGGGAGAAAAACCATCATTGCTGCAGCTGGTGACACTGGGAATCAACTAGTTTTATCATTTATTCTGGTGACAAAGTTGATGACTGTTCTTTACAGGATGTACTATAGAGCAAATCTCTTACATCAGTTATCTTGGTAGCTGTGTAACTGATACTGATGATGTGAGGAATGCAGTGGACAGAAAAATTAGGGTTGGCTTCAGGTGTTCAGAAAAATTTGGAAAGCCAGTGTAATATCAGAAATTTTAAATTTACAAAAGTCTGGAGCTCTGTTCTGGAAACTTGATTATTTTGATCAACAGCGTTTAAAGACGAATATTTTGGAGGTAAGATTGACTTCTTGAATAATGATATAAATTATTCACTTTGTGAATAATTTGAATTTTGAAATCAAAATGAATTGCAAAATTCTTCTTATGCTAAGACCCCATGGAGTCACTCATCTAGCAGGTCCCTTTGACATACACACAGCTCATTATACCTTGTCTTAAACTCATTCAAATTCTCTGCAGACACTGCACTCTCAGGCAAGGCATTCCAATCATTCACAACTCTGCATGCAAAATAACTGCTTCTCACTTCCTTGTTCACACCCTTCTTATACAACTTCCAGGTATGACCCCTTGTTCTCCCTCAATCTCCCACCATTTTATGAAAATCCTCTTCAACATTAATCCTATAACAACCCCTTACCAGCTTGTGCATCTTTATCATATCACCCCCTCTTCCTCCTATATACTAGACTCTGTAAACTGCATCTTCTCAACCTTTCCTCATATTCAACATTCCAGAAATTGGAAACTACCATAGTCAATCGCTTCTTGACCCTTTCTAATATCTCTTTGTCCTTTTGCAAACCAGGTGATCAAATCTCTGCACAGTAGTCCATGTGTAACCTAATCAAAGCCTTATACAATGGAACAAGAATCTCCTTACTTCTACAAGTCACTGTCCTCCACATTATTTCCAGAATTCATTGTGTTGTCCTCAAAATTTTGGCAATGTGTCCTCTAAATTTTAGATCCTTATCTACCATTACCACAAGATCTCTTATTTCCTCCAAGAATATATCTCCATCAAGAGTAAATTCTACATCCCAACTTTGTTTTCCAAATTTTAAAACCTTGCATTTTGCAACATTGAGTTGCAAAATACTCAGTCTGTTCAAGTCGTCTTGTAAGTCACAACATCTGCAAACAACTGTATAATCCCATTCAAATCTTCACCAATATCATTAACATAGAGGTTAAACAGCAGTAGCCCTAAAACATACCCCTGAGGCACACCACTAGTGACTCAGGGGTATGTTTCTGGGATATTGCTCCCCCATACAAAACTTGCTGATACCTATCAGATAGCCAATCTCCAATCCAATTCACTAGTCTAATATCCAACTCCAACTTTGATTATCAACTTATCATGTAATAATATATCAAAAGCCCTTGGAAAATCTAAGTATGCCACTGTGTATCTATCTTCCTTGTCCAATGAAGCTGTCACCTTATTGTAATAAATAAGTAGATTACTAAAACATGGCCTCCCTTTAGTAAATTCATGCTGTCCATCAAAGATAATACTGCTGTTATCAACTCAATTCTGGACCGTTTCTCATCAGCCTTGCCAACACTAACCACAACACCTGACAAACAGATAGGCCTGTAATTTGATGCTTGAGTTCTGTCATCACCCTTATGAAATAGCACAAACTTGCTTTCCTTCCACTCCTTTGGAACTTGACCCAATGCAAGATTCATATTGTTAACCTTTAAGTTTTTTTGTCTAGTATACAAATCGGCTTCATTCTTGCCTAAGAATAAATTATATCCACTATCTCATGCTGGACCCTACCATGCTCTGATATAGTGGATCTATCTTACTTGAGACATGCAAGGTTTGTTTGATTAAAATCTTAGATAATACAAACTCGAGCCATTATGTCAGAATAAAAAGAAGATTGCATATTCTTTGCCTAGAGGAAGTATAAGAGATACATAACGATACCAGAAGTTTGAAATTATGGCATTTCCACGTGGTCAATAATTACCTACAAAAGTTTCCTGCTACAAAGACTTTCTTCCAGTCTTAGAACTGTTGAGGTTTGCTCTCACTTGGATAAAGGATTAAACTAAATTTATTATAGTCTAACCAAGTGAAAAATAAACTTTCAACATCTTTCTCTAAATCCAGAGTCATTTTAAAAAAAGGTGGCAAACCTTTTGGCAACTCCTATAGGTAAAGATGACCTTGCTATTGCTTCTGCCTGGTATCTCCAACTCTGGGCCTGGCTCCCACTGAAGAGACCTTAATAAAGGTCGAAACTAGTGGCCAAAAAGGTCTGGGTAGTGGCCAATCCCTTAATGCATAACATTAATACATATCTGCAAGGAGATGTGTTTTGCATTATGGGAGATACTGGGATAGGAGTGTTGGTAGCTTGCTCCACCTTTGCTACGAGTTGCCTGGTGTTGTACTACTTACCCAGGTAAGATAGTACAACACCATATTCAGTCCTGAAGATATTTTCAGGTGCAAACTTTGTTTGCTTTCACTTGGATAAAGGATTAAACTAAATTTATTATTATTATGTTGAGGCAAAATTTATTGCAGTTCATCCTTCCACCACCATAGTCATCAAATACTTGGTTTCCATTTGTCTAATTATTCCATTTTTTTTTTTAAAATTTCATTTAAATGAGGATGAATCGTACCAGTTCATCCTCATTTAAATCTATTTCCCTATCAATTAATTCACTAATTTCGTTTTTAACCATATCGCAAAAGCCCTATAAGTGGCCATTACTATAAAAATAAAATTTTTACATAAAAAAAAAGAATTACATATTGTATGTAACTCACCAGAAAATAAAGTGCTCAGCTTGAGATTAACACACTTATGATTTTTAATGCGCTTTCCTGGCAGAACACCGAAGACAATTTTTAACAATACACACACTTTATACCGTAACCAATTGACATACATGCATGCTAAAGGGTATTTCCCCTAATATAAATTCTACTTATAACTACATGTGCGATACGGGCAGACACAAATTTAACAAAGATAAAATTTGATTTTTAAGTTGTGCGATGAAAAATATGTGAAAAGATAAAGGGTTATTACCAAAATTTGTAGACCCCATTACATTGAAACCATGTTATACGAGAGTTACCTGTAATTGCTTTTTTTTTACTATCTTCTGTTATTCCTTTTGAATTAATCGGAATTCCTAAGTAGCATGTTCTAATAATCAGTTGTCCAATTATGATTCTTTTTATTTTTTATTGATATTTCCACATATTTTATTTCTGCTGGAAATGAAATATTTTCCCTTATGTGTCTGCTACCCTAACTATAAACTTGCATAAGAAATTAACTTTACTATATTATCAATTTTATTCCATTTAACTTCTTATCTTTTAGTACTGTTATTATTTCATCCATTAAAATATTGAACAGTAGTGAACTTAATGAACCATCCATCCATATGTTCACTAGGCATCTACAGATGCTGTATGGTCACTCCGATGCTCGGTGATGTGCCACACCACACCTAACCATGTAGTCCTGTTGTTTGCTTTTCTGGAGGCTCTCTGAAGGTCAGTCACTCCACACACACCATCCATCCATCTCATTGACAGTCTACCCCTTCCTCTTTTTCCAGGAACTTTTCCTTCTATTACTGTTCTGAGAATTCCTCCTTCCATCCTTTCAATGTGTCCAAAAATATTTTAACTTTCTTCTAACAATATCTTTAAGGAGCCATAAAGTTCTATTGATCTTTTCTAACATCCATTCATTTGTATGCCTTTCAGTATCTGATATCTCAACAGACTTCAGTAATACCACATCTCAAAAGCAGCTCTCCTTTTCTCATTTGACTTCTTTAGATTCCAAGTCTCACATCCATAAGTTGCTGTTGGAAAAACAACTCCATCCAAAATCCTCAACTTTGTTCCTATGGAAATAGATCCATCCTTCCAGATTTTAGACAAGTCTGTGACTGTTATTTTAGTCATTCCTAATCTTCTTCTGATGTCTTCTGAACAGCATTTCTTTGCATCAGTAATGGATTCCAGGTACTCAAACTTGCTGACTTCCTCAATATTTTCTCCATTAAGGTACATTTGTTTCTCAAGAGCTTCCCTGTTTGTATTTCCTTTAAGAACCATAATCTTTGTCTTGCTAGGATTCAGTTGAAGTCCTCTGTTATTACTGATCTTGTTAACATTAAGAATTTGTTCAGTTCTTCCTTGTCATTACAAAGGAGTACTGTATCATCAGCATAATTCAGATTACTGATCAATCTACCTTCTATCCTAATTCCTATCTTGAGCTTATCCTATGCTTCACGCATGATGTCCTCTGCATATATACTAAACAAGTGAGGAGAAAGTAAACATCCTTGCATAACTCCTTTTCCACCCTGAAGGCCAATCAGTCAATCCAACACCTATTCTTACTGTGGCTTCTTGCTCCTTGTACAAGTTGGCTATCAACCTGATAGTGTGTTGAGGAAAACCCATTCTTTTCATTACTTCCCACAGTTTCACATGCTGAACAGTCTAAAGCTTTAGAGTAGTCTAAGAAACATTACCAGAGGGAGTCTGAATTCTTTATATTTTTCTGTGATCTGTCTAAGGCAAAGGATCTGATCTCTGGTGCCCTTACCTTTCCTAAAACCTATTTGTTCCTCAGGCATCTTTGCCTCAATCCTATTTAGCATGATCTTCAATAAAATTTTGCTTGCATGAGATATTAAACTAATAATTCTATAGTTCTTGCAAGCCTTCATATCTCCCTTCTTATGTAGTGGTATGAAAATAGACTTCTTCCAATCTCTAAGCCATGATCCTGTCTCCTATATCCTTGTAATCAATCTATGAAACACTCTTATTCCTCCATCCCCCGTGGCCTTAATCAACTCTGCTGGGATTCCATCTGCACCTGGGGCCTTATTGCTTAACTGGTCTTTCAACTTAATGCTTAAGTGGAGGTGGTTCCAAATCGGAATTTTCCTGGTGAGAGGGGTCCTCCAAATTTTCTTTATCCACTGTATTATACAGTTCCTCACAGAATTCTTTCCATCTGTTTTTGATTTCCAATTCTTCTGTTAGTAATGCTTCATTCCTGTCTTTGACGACATTCAATTTGGGCTTAAATTTGTGCTTTAGGTCACAAACTAAATAAAACATCCTTTTATAATTGTGTCTCCTCATCTGGAACTCTATCTCTTCACATATATTTAAAGTTCTATATTATTAATATAGAACTTTTCCTTGTCCTGCTTGATGGCTCTTCTGACTACACTAAATAATCTCTTATATTCTTCAGTCCCTGCATCTCTTTGTTTTTCCAACCCGCCTTCTTTTGATTAGTTCCCATGTTGAATCTGATATCCATGGGTCTCTTTGTCTTCTTATTGGGCCAAGATACTTCTTGGCTGTATCCTGTATTATCATCTTGACTCATACCCAAAGCATTTCTGGTGAGTTCTCCTCATTGGTCTCCAAAAAATCATCTATCCGAGTTGATGTTTCTTCTGTGAATCCACTATGAATTTCTCTAAAGTTTAGTGGGATGTGCCTGATTTGGAAGTTTTTGGAGTCTTAGACTTACTCTGGCTCTTATCAGCTGATGATCTGTACCACAATCTGCTCCAGGACAAGTATGCACATCAGAGATGCTCGTCTTCCACCACTGTAGAGCCAGAATTTAATCAATCTGGTGCCTTGACTTATCAATGTTAGATATCCAAGTATAAGTCCATTGTGGGTGTTTCTGAAAGAAGGTATTAGTAATAACTAATCTGTTAGCATGGGCAAATTCCAACTGTCTTTCACCACAGGTGTTACATTCACCCAGACCAAACATGCCACACTCTGGCTTGACTCTCACACTCTTTCCCACTTTTGCATTTAAGTACCCTAAGATGTAAAGTATGTCTCTCCTTGATAGTCTAAGGTTTTATAGAAGTCTTCACTCTCTTCTTCAGGCCTGTCCGTGTGGTGCATAAACTATCACAATTGATACATCGGTAGGTTGAGCCTTAAGTCTAATAGAAAGTATCCTATTATTAACTGGGTTATAATCAAGAAGGTTTCTTGCCTGAGTTGTCTTCAGTATCATAGCTACCCCATGATGCTTGGAGCCACCTGCTTAGTAAAAAACTAGCTTACCATCCTGTCTTTTGAAGTGACCTTCTCCATTCCATCTGGTCTCTGTAATTCTCAGGATTTCAATTTTATTCGTATCCATCTCTTTACAATCTCAAGAGAAGAATATTTTGTAGCCCCATCTGTAGACCCTGAACATTCCATGTGCCTATGTAAAATTCCCTTCGAAGATTAATCCTATACCTTCTGTATTGCTCATTCACAATATCACTGACTTCTGTTGGAGACTGTAATATACTTCTCGAACAGAACCCTCTGCTTAAGCCCCAAAGCTCTGATTATTCTGTGCGACAACCGATGCAGCATGAGATGTATTATAAGGCAAAACCATATTAGCATTTTGAATATCTGCTTAATTCCTTTCTTCATTTTAATTTATTTTGTTTAATTATTAAAGTAACTCATTACACATTTATTATATGCATAAAGAGGGCTCAACAAATTATGTAAAATCTGACTTGCCACAAAAAAAATATACTTGCGAAAATCCCTCACATTGTTAATGATATGTTCCATTCAGCAATAGGAGTTCCATAAAGCAATCAGTGATGTATTGTTATTTGGTGAACCATTCCAAACAGGAAAAGTCAATAAATAATAAGTATAAGAAGAACAGTAAAAACAACATAGATTTTTTAGAAAATAACTTGCTACATTAATTTTTGTTACCACAATGGCCCTTTATAATGAAAAAATTATCTTTTTCCATTCTGTACCAAATTGCCAGCTTTCAAAATCTTTTTGCCATAGATGTCTATTTGTTGTGCCCTGTGCATAAATATCTTTGGTAATCTTTACCACATCTGTTTTTCTTTCTTTATGCTATTATATTTAAAATATCTTGTAATTTTATACAAGAATGCCAATTGCATGAGGCCAAATCAGCATCTTCAGAGCATAACACAGTGCTACATATGCTACAGTGAGTGAAACAACACAATTGTACCTTACAAAAGACCTAAAGTCCTATTTTGGTGCCCTCTAATGTTGTAAAAAAAAAAAAAAAAATTACAGGTATGTGGGAGTTGTTCTCAAGATAAGTCTCCCAAATTTATGGCAAATTAATGTAACCATATTTGTTCAGGTTCAGGGAATTCTTCATAGCCATGGCTGATTCACAAAATAATCTTTCAGATCTGTAATGACTTCTAAATGTCACATTAGTTTTTTCCCATCTAATCCTGTGTGAAGAGGTGCCCAAAGTGTGGTCTGCCAGTCCTGACTTGCTATAATAATGGTAGCGAATGTATTTTTTAATCTTCTTATTTGCTCATAGTAGGCCAAGTCACAGTCACACAGAACTTCATAGACTCCAGGGTGTTCTAGAGGGTGAAGTTTATCCTTAGGCGAGCAGATCAGAGTTGCTAATTTAGAGATTTGAAGGCCATGTTTCTTAGTACTTTGTCTACCTTTTCTAATGTACCTCTGACATAGGGAATAGAAATGGCATTGTTGTGTTCTTGTATATTAGAGGAGGGAGAAGTAATGGGGCTATGTAGTATTTTATATATTTTGTGGGAATTGTAGCAGTTCACCAAAAAAGTATGGCACAGATATTTGAGTTCTGTGGACAGAGCTGTATCATTACAACAAATGGCTCTGGCTTTGTAACTGTTTTTAAAATGCCATACTGTTGGACTGGATGATGATGTGATTATTTATGTAGATATCTTCCTGTGTGTGTTGGCTTTCTGTAAATGGAAAAAGATACTGATCAATCTGAAAGGCGGATGACTAATGTGTCCAGAAAAGGTAAACAGTTATTAAATTCTTTTTTACTGTGAAGTAGATTTTGGGGTGTTGGCTGTTTAGGTAGATGACAAACACATCCAAAGTGTCTTGTGCATGAGGCCAAATGGCAAACATCATCAACATAGCATAACCACACATGAAGCTTGTATGTAGTACTTGTTTTCAAAGTGTTTCATGTAAAAGTTTGCTAAAGGGGGGAACCCATTGCAGTACCATTAATCTGTTTGCAGATTTTTCCTCCATGTAAAGTAACCTGCATACATAGTCTTCTTCTTCTCTATGTGGATGATGATGAGGCCGAATGAACTCTTTCCACTTCTGTCTGTCCCTGGAGAGTCTGAACAGTTCTGTCCAGTTTGGTGTTGCTTGTTGTGATTTGGTTTTCAGGTCTATCCATCTAATTCTAGGCTGCCCTTTGGCTCTTTTACCTTCCATTGTTGTATATAGGGCTTTAGTTGGTAATGTTTCTGTTCCCATTCTGGTCACATGGCCAAACCGCTGCAGTCTTCTTTCTTGGATTTTGTCTATTATTGTTATTTCTTGTTTTAATCGTTTCCTTGTCTTCATTTCTTAGTCTATCCAGCAGAGATACTCTAAGTAATCTTCTTAGCCAATCCATTTCAGTAGTTAATTTTCTCTCTTTAGCTTTTTGAGATTCCAGCATTCACTTTCATAGAGAAGTATTGGGAGAACCATCGTCTCATAGATTCTTACTTTTGTTACTTGTTTGATGTCTCTTGACTTCCATATTTTATTTAGTCGTTCAAAAGTTTGGGATGCTTGGCTAATCCGTCTGTTTATATCTTTTGTAATTTCACCATTGTACTTAATTACTCCTCCAAAGTAGGTGAAGTTTTCTACCTGAAAATTGAAATTGATAGTAAGAATCAATTTTCAGATTGATGTTTCTTTTTCCTATTTGCATAATTTATGTGTTGTCTATATTTAAGTTTAATCCAAATTTCATACATTCTTCCTTTATTTTATCCTTAATTTGTTGTAGATCTTCTTCCATGCAAGTAATGCAATGTCGTATGCAAATTTTAAGTTTGATATATTCCTTCATATATTTTGATTCCGGAGTCGTCTTTGTTTAAGGCCTTACTGGTTGCTTCTTCCAGTGTAAGAGTGACAGGTCCAGTGACAGATTGCATTCCTGTCTTACTCCACTTTCTGTGCGGAACCAATTGTTTAAGGTGTCTCCACTCATACTGTACTTTCAGATTTCTCATATAGATTCTTTATTATTCTTATAGTTTTGTTGGGAATTCCAAATTCTTTCATAGTTTCCCATAGCATACATAGTAAATTTGAATAATTCAAAGATATCAGGGGGAAATTTTGACTTGATCAAATCAAGAGTGTCTATTTGTGGCCATTGGTAAATAAAGAGGTGACATCAAAACTAAAGTACCAATGAAACAAGGCCTTCAGACACATTCAAACTTCATGTTAAACTAGCAACTCTGATCCGCTCCCCTCCCTGTGATGGTACTGGCCCCTTTTCATTCATCCTCTCTTTCTTTGCTTTTTTTCCCGTATTCTTCACTCTACTTCTCCTGAGTCTTTTTCACTATCCTTTTTTTCCAGACCACCATCACTGGAATCCAATGCCTTCTCGCGTTTTTGCTGTGCGGTGTGACCCGTGGACATCCGGAAAATGGGGATCCTGGTAGTCTTGCACTACTTTGGCAAGACGGGCAGTTCTGGATGGCCCAGCCAGGATCAATTGGCTAGTGGGCTTGCCTGCAAGGGTAAACGGTGTTGCAGTAAGTCTCACACCCCATGGTCCAGGATCGGGATCCTAGGCTTGCTGTAGTGACGGTATAGCGTCCGGGGTAGCCCTTGCGTTTCACTCCTGAGTGCAGTCATCGCTTTCCAGGCAATGGACGTCCATGGTGGGTGGGGAGCTCTGGCATCAAACCAAAAACTTCTTGAGCATGAATCCTTCATCCTCAAATGTTTCCGGGGCCTTAACAAAGTCCCAACCAAGTACTGATACCATAGATACAGCATATAGAAACAGAAGTAAGAAACAAAAGATATATGATGCTAACATAAATGTACCAACATTTTTAATCATTCATGCTGAGGTGAAAAACCAATAGAGAAAATGTCACCCTTCTTTCTTCAAAAAGGTTTAGAAGGACTGGCAGGACCTTCCAACATTATGTCAGCAACATTCTGAGAAACTACTGAGAACAACAACAATTGGTGGAATAGAAATTACAATAACACCTCATAAAACACTTAACTCCTGTAGAGGAGTGATATCAGAATGGGATCTCCTTGATATTCCTGATAAGCAGATATGTTCAGATCTTAAAGATCAAGGAGTGACAGGTGTGAGGCACATCCTGATATGTAGGGATGGTCGCCTAATTCCAACCAAGAACATCATTCTTACTTTTGATACACCTGTCTCCAACATCTGTAAAAGCAGGCTGTCTTGTTAGAATGCACATCCCTAACCCACTGAGATGCTTTAAATGTCAGAGATATGGACATACCCAAACTGCCTGTCGTGGTTCTACTACCTGTGCTAGATGTGGTAGTAAACAACATGATAACAAATCTTGCTGTGCAAAAAAAGCTAAATGTGTCAACTGTCAGGGAGATCATCCAGCTTACTCTCGTGCATGTCAGAAATGGAAAGATGAAAAAGAAATACAAAGAATGAAAACAGAGCAAAACATAAGATACCAGGGTGCAAAAAGAAAGCTAGCCACTATCACACCTGCTGTGAGATCCTCTTATGCTGAGAAGGTAGCAATTAAGAAAGTGACAGTAGCAACTCAAACTTGTATGTCTGTTCCACCATATCTGCACATTATGATCACAAGCACTTCTCTGTTGAGCACATCAATCACATGACCTATGGCCTTACTCCAGAGACAACTCCAAAAATGATCCCACTCGATGGAAACCCACTTGTCAAAAAATTTATGGCAAAGATATCACTTAAAGATAAATCACCAGATACTCCCACAGAAAAAATAGATACTTCAGTACCCAGTGAAAGTAAACTAAACTTACCAACTGACCCTAACACATCAGGCGTATTGAATACTCTACCAGAGGAAGAGATGGACACTGGCTGTCCACACTTCCCCAAAACAATTGATAAATATAAATATGACAAAGGTAAGCCCTCAACACCTCCCGAAAACCAGACAAGTCTATAAAACCAAAACAATAGGAAAATTCGTAGAATGTAACTGTCATGGATTTCGCCAGAATATTGATGATATCAAGATTTTGTTGCAGAAATACAAACCTTTCTGTTTCTGTCTACAGGAAACATACTAAGATCCAATGAGGACCCTACCTTTAGGAATTTCACTGTTGTACGTAAGGATAGAACTGGAGGTGGTCCTGCTCATGGAGGAGTAGCTATCCTATTGGGTAGTCATATTCCTTTCCATCAGGTCCAACTTAATACTTCTCTGGAAGCAGTAGCGATTTGCTTCTCCATGGGATTTCTTATTACGGTATGTTCAATTTATTTACCACCAAGTGCTGAGTTAAATGAAATTGATCTTGATAACCTTATCCCACAACTGCCTGAACCTATACTTTTGATAGGTGACTTTAATGGTTAGAATACTCTATGGGGTAGTGCCAACACTAATAGACGACGTCGAATCATTGAAAGAATTCTTGATAATAATAACCTCTCCCTTTTAAATAATAAACTCTATGCTTTCTTCTATATGCCTACCTGCTCATATTCTGCAATTGATCTTGCAATCTGCTTCCCTTCCATTCTTCCACTGCTTACGTGGGATGTTGAAGAGAACATACATGGAAGTGATCACTAGAACAGCTTTCCTGTTCTCTGCATGTCTTCAGAGGAATCATGCTCACCCACACGGATACCTATATGGAAAATGGACCAGGCTGACTGGAACACTTTCTCTCATCTTGCAAAATTTAATGCTGATGCCATCAGTCAAATGCCTATCAATGAAGCAGTAAAATATATAACAGAGTATATTGTCCAGGCAGCAACAGCCTCCATCCCCAAAACATCATCTTGGTTTCCGCTCTATCCAAAGCCTCGGTGGAATCCAGAATGTCAGTCAGCCAAAAAAAGATCAAACACAGAGCATGGGATATATATCAAGCATGCTCGAAGCCTGCCTTTTTCGTATATTTAGTGGGGCTATGTTGGAAAGCACTGGTAGCCATGGCAAGCAGGGCCGCATTTATACTTTTGGAGGCCCGAGGCGCAACATCATTATGAGGTCCTCAAAAATAAGCATCTTTTTAGTTTATTGAAAATAAATGTCAACATTTCCATAATAACTCATTTTAATAACACACTACAACATGGGTATACATATATTTGGATTTTAAAAAAGTATAAAAATAAATCAGTTCAAATTTAAATAAAAAAATTAATAACTAAGTTTTTTTTCTGGCTTTGGTTCTAGCAAATATATCTATAATGTCATCATAATTGATCGAGTCCATTACATCTGATTCAATGCATAATAACGACAGGTCACTTTTTTTTTTTTTTTGGTGCAAGTTGCTTCTTAAATAATTTTTTATTCATTTCAGCACTGAAAATGAGCGTTCAGCACTTGCATTTGAAATAGGCATCGTCAAAAATATTTTTTAAATTGTTTCTACGTTCGTAAAAGTAGACCTTAACCCATCGTTTATAAATTTGTACATATTTTTAATTGAAGAATTTTCTTCCTTTATCATTATTAAAAATTGCTTAACTTCATCAGTAAATTTTTCCGGATCAATATCAGTCCCATAAGTTTGTAAAATTTTATCAATACTAGTCTTGTACTTGTCTTGATCTATATCTTCCTTCAAAAAAATGTCAAACATATCTAATATGTCGAAATAGCTTTTTGTTCTTACATTAATTTCCAAAATTAGCTTATCGCAAATGACATTAAGTGTTCGCAGCGAAATTTTCTTTCCCATGTAATATAATCTCATTGTTAGATTGTGAAATTTTGTCACTCATTTTTTTTTTCGTTTTTTAACTCTTTCCTTTTGATCTTTAAATTTTGTCTCATCTGTTAATAAATTCACTTCTTCATTTACAGCAGCAAAACTATTTCTTATATCTAAAATAAAACCAACTAAAGAGTGTAACAAATTATTAGCTAAAAACAAATCCATATCAGGATCTGTAGAGATTTACTAGTAGCATTTATTCGTTGTAAAATTTTGTCCCACATAACTGTTAAAATTGCTGTTTCTGGTTTGTCAAAATGTTCAGCCAATGATCAGCTCTCTAATTTAGAAATAGGTTTTTCATGAGGAGAAATGGATAGTTCAAGTAATGCGTCTTTAATTTGTTTATATCCACGTTTCAAAGCCAATATAGCGTCAGCCCTTGCGGACCACCTCGTTTCACTTAGTCTTTTAACTGTTAAAGATTTTTTTTTCTAAATGTTTAAGGAGTATACCCCATCTTCTTGTTGATGAAAAGTAATTAATTACATTTTGAATAAAACAAAAATATTGCACTGCTTCCGGACAAGATTCCGCAGCATAGTTGCCAATTAAATTTAAGTAACGACTAGAGCACGGTATATAATGTGCAGAGGGAACTACGTTTTTTCAGCCTAGCTTGTAAACCTGTATAGATACCTTTCATATTGGCAGCGTTATCGTAGCTTTGTCCTCTGCACATTTTTATATCCAAAGTTAATTCTTCTAATTTTTTTTAATACTACCTCTTCTAAATATAAGGAATTAAGTTGTGTAATGCTGATGAACCCGATAAATGTTTCTCCAATGTCAGAATTTGCGGCAACATACCTAAATATCATAGCTAGTTGGTCATTATGGGCAATGTCTGGCGTTGAATCGAGTATTATTGCAAAATAAGCAGCTTCCTTAATTTCTGATATTAATATTTCTCTTGTTTTTTTAGCTATTAACGCTATGAATTCATCACAAGTATGATAAGAAAGATAATTTGATCTGCCAGAACCACAGTTGGCGTACATTTTCATGTGATGTTTTAAAAAATCATCAAATTCACTTAAATAATGTAAACACGAAAAATAATTTCCGCAAGAATCAGAAAAAATTTCATTTGTATTTCCTCTAAATGCTAGCCTTAGTTTACTCAGTAACTTAATGGTAGCTATTATTCTTTTAAAACCTCTCTCCCATAATTTCCTTCGGATTGTATTTGTTTGATCAATTCAGAATCAATTCGAATATTTACAGAACTTGATTTTCTTTTGCGATATGTGCACATCGCTCGTATATACTCAGTAGAATGCTCGTGATCACATAAGGTTCGTGTTATATTTCCCCAGTCATTAAAACCCTACATTAAGCTATTATTTGACTCAGAAAACAATTTACAAACAAAACAGTAAATTGCTTTGCTGGTTTCTGAAAAAATTAGCCACTCTCGTTTCTCCTTTGTTCCATTCGCCTTTTTACAGTAAAAATGTGATATATTTACATTTCTGACATATATTCTATTGCGTTCTGTGTATTCTTTTTTTAAATTTTCGATTTTACCAACATTTTGGGGCATATTTATTAAAATATGCTCGATAAACTGTTCATTAATAGTAAGTGGCCACACTGCTATATCGGTAGGATAAGAGATAGCTTGCTTGCTGGTAAGTACAGACTCCGAAAATTTTGTTCATTGAAAATTTTCTTCAGAATCCTCTTGATTTGTTTCATTTACTTCTTTCTCTCCTTCTATGTTTTCTACATCATTTTGATGTTCTTTATTTTCACTTTCATCTCCTCCTGATATTGATACCGATATTTCATTTTTATTCCGAGAACTGTGAAGTACAACTTCAGTTCTACAAAATTCTTCATTTTCGGAATGCAAGAAAGACAAAATTGCCTCCTTTTGACTATTTAGCTGTTTTTCATTTTCTCTAAGTCGTTTTCTTTTACTAGCTCCGGATTCAAATTTTCTTGGCATTATTATGTGAATTAATCTATCCAAAGTGAAATAAATATTTATTAAATCCAAAATAAATATATAAATAAAATAAACAATTATGTTAAAAGCTTAAAAAATACAAAAATAGAAACAGTAGTATCTTGGTTTTGTTAAAATAAATGAGTAACAGTAAAATAAGAATAATAATTAATTGAATGATATATTCTTACTGACTGCGACAACTACTTTAACCATATAATTAGGTATATACACTTGTATACAGTATACTGCTTTACAAGTACTAGCCAAATAAAGGGTAACTAAACTATCAGTTTAGTTACCGCTTTTTCGGAATTTCCTTTACTGTTCTACGATATTTGACCCTTTTTGGTGCACAATTTATTGTGTCTCTTCCCAAGAATATAAACGAATTTCACATGTATACAATAAATATTAATATTCAAAAAAAATCTTGGTAATATTAAACTAGCAACCTTGTTAGTCATTTTATATAAATAAATGACTAACTTATATCGACGGATTATAAATAAGTATGCAACTTCTACGATACTTTAATATTAAATTTTCTAAATAGTTTAAAATCTTTTAATGTAATTCTAAATATATATATTATTTACACTTTTAAATATTCCATGTAATTGAATCATAATTAATTTAAAGAAAGATGTAATTAAAATCTTTCTGTGAAAGATTTCAATTGCAGTGTTGATTACTGATTTTGAAAACGTTGATTTTGTTTGACAAGCTTCGTTGACAAGCATCATAATTGCTACAAAAATTCTGAATACTGAAAAAATATTAAAAGTAATAATTTAGTATAAGGATAAGTTTTTTTGTTTTTTTTTTAAAAAAAAAACTGGAGGTGCCAAATAATAATAATAATAATAAAGAATTTAAATGCAATTAAATTAAGCTTGCTAATCAAAGTAAAAATTGGAACTTCATGAACTGTAAAGTTCAGATATTCTCACTAAAAATAAAAATTTTGAATTTATGGTAATAAAAATTATAGCAAAAATCATTATATTTATGGAATTACAACATATATTCAACTCCAGCTTTGATTTTTTTTAAATTGCAGTAATAAGCATAATAATTTCGGTTTTTTAGTTTTCAAGTTTCAATTTTCTGCTTTAGTTAAAACGTAGAGGCAATAAATAGTAACAATAACTTGCTATGCTTGCTAACATCCACTTTTTTACTCGACATTTTATCCTAAAATGACTAGAATCTTGATGCACAAAAAATGAACAGAAAAATCAATTTAATTTATAAATAATAATAAACTTAAAATTCAAATGCTCTATTTATGTGATATAGAAACTGTTCTTACCCAACTAATTAATACAAATAGCAGCAGCACACAAAAAACCTCTGTTGTCTCTGAAACGTGTTTCAAAATGATCGCAAAAACTTTCTTTCACTCAATAACGTATTTACTGTTTACAATATCCACTTATTAAACTTCTAGTATGCTTGCAAAGAGGTTAGCTAACTCTCTATTAAGTTACTTTTACAAACTGTATATCAACTTCAAATATGCCAACAGATTCTCTTAATGACACTTCTTGTTACTATTAATCTAAATCTTAATTGTCCAACTAAAACACATTATAAGAGGAATTGTACAAAGGTATATAACTTGCAAAAGCTCTGTATCACACATTCAGTCAAAGGACTTGCTCAAAAAGTTCTAAGGCAATTCTCTCATCTCAGATCCTGAGCTTCCTTCAGGAAATCTGTCTTCAGAAATATCTCATCGGGAAAATAGTGGACTGTGAACTGCGCCCTGCGGTACTCATATACAGCTCTTGCAAAAAGTTATTCTCCCATGGCAAAAAGAAAAACATCCAAGCAAAGGTGTTTCGGGTAATTTGTCTCGCCTTTTCTCCTCTGCTTGAGCTTGCCAAAGATGCCTGGACCTTTTTCCTCCTTTTTCTGCCTCCTCCACTAACTCGAATTGCTGCTAACTGTCAACCGGGATTCCGCTCTGGCCTGGAAGCTTTTCTCTGGTGATTGGAACATCTCCTTTTGGCAACTCGAAGCCTTCTCTTAAGACTGGAACTGGGAAGCTCCTCTCTGGCAATGTCTGGAAATGGGAAGCCCTCTCTCTAACTAGCGACTTCTGGATCCGGGAAGCCTTATATGCTTATCTCTGTCCCATTTTATTATTCCTTCTCTGAGACCTCGCACAAAGTTTGTAACCCCCGAAGAATTCAGCATGATTCTTTCATCTTGAGTTTCAAGTTCGGCCCACTCTTTGTTCTCTTCTGTGCCTTCTTTTGATTGTAAGTTGTCAACCATTGGAAAGTTGTTTGAACCTTTCTGACTGACTTCGGAGGTGTTTACATGCAGAGCTTGTAAGCCTTTCTCATACACACAAAATTTAATAAACAAACTTTCTAATGCCGCCACATAGATCTATTACATACAGCTCCGGCGAAAAACATTGCCTTTGTTTTTAACACTCTAACATATTCTTATTAAAGAAGTATGTATAGTTAATTTCCGAAGGGCTATTTACAAAAATATCTAATACAAAATATACAGAAAGAAAGTTATTTTTTACAACATTCTTATGGGACTTGACCTAAGTAAAAAAATCGATGTAATGTGCTTTGGAATATTTAAGCTACAATCGAGTTTTTACAATATTGATAAGAATAATAGTCTAAAAGTCGGTAGTCCAGCGAAAACCATCTGTGACAAAATGAAACTAGTTTATTTATTTAAAAACACAAAAATACAAATTTATTAAGCATATCTTTATAGAGTTCATAATTAAAAGGACTCTAATAATAATAATAATAATAATAATGATAGATTTCTACAGATGTGTCTCATCTTGTTTTGGTATCAAAATTATCAAGTTATTCTGAAGCATTATGAATTTTGCTATTTTATTATTATGCCACTAATATTTATTCAAACGCGGCACTTTTTACAACAAAACTGGCTAAGTTATGTTGAATATATCTGTTCGCAAATATACTCAAAATCCCTTTGCCCTAATAAAAAAGGCAGAATGCTGATGAAACTTCATCAGCATTCTATCTGTTAAAATGCAATTACCCTCCCCTCCCTGCAGTTAACGGATTATTGTAGTTATGTGCACTGTATTTCTTGGATTGACCCTTTTTTTGCTGTCAATTTACTTGTTGTGTCTCTTCCCAAATAAAAACGAATTTCACATGTGCGAAAATAAATGATCAAAATATTTATTTGCATTGGAAATATTATGTCAAGTATTTATATTTTTTAAATAACATTTATTGAAATAAATATATTTTGCTTCCTTTCCTTACAAAACAAGATTATATGGGTCGGACATTTCAATTTTAGGAACGATTTTTTTATTTTTTTATGAACAACAAATGGTGTTAAACTGCATTACTCAGAGTTTCCGATTGCGAGTCTTTTTAATTTATATCCAATGGTATTTTATCAGAGATTCTACGCCTTTGTCTTTTGCTTAAAACTGCAACAATATACTTAGGAAAAATAACGATTTCAAACAAAAAGAAAGTGCACACATGTTATCTAGCAGTATTTGTGTGTGTGTGTGTGTGTGTTTGTGGTGATAATTTTGTGAGGGAGGGGGAGTTAGCCATTAAAGGCGAATTAATTCTGTTATGAAAATTTTGGAAATAAAATTTCATTTTGACACATGCACCTACACGTTTCAAAAGATAAACTGTAGGGAAAATATTACTACTTCAAAATTGCCGCATAATATCTAAATTAGTCAAAAATATGTACATAACAGTTGACTTCATAACTGCCGTTTATTTTGATTTGTAGTGAGTAATTAGGGAGGAAACCAAGAAAGTTGAAATGCAAAAACATACAGATTACGTTATAAAAATTATGCATTACCTGATATGATTCAAGATTTATGTATAACTAACCTACGAACTAAGATTATGAATAAAATAGGAAACTTAATTTGGAACAGATGGAGGCTGTATTCATTTTTAGATTTGGATTTTCATGAATTTATAAAATAATTGTTTGACAAAAATAATTATCTTCAATCAAGTTCTTGGAGAATTTTAAAATGTATTGCCGATTAAAATAATTAGCAACAAAATTGATAGTGACATTGATCTTCCAAAGTGATACAATATGAAGTGAAGAAAGTATGAAAGGATTTCTTATTTTACTCTGGCATTAAAAACGATAATTATACGATAAAAACAAGCAGCAAAATGAATATAACTCATAGGTATTTAGTCTGATATAACTTAGATTCTGGTTACCGAGCAAACGGCAAGCAACTGTGTTTCTTGCTGTAGACCACAGAACATAGCTACTACGTATGGCAGATAATGTAGTTAAGTGTTCTTTTCAGCGTGAAGGATTATCGCACTTTCTAATGGACAAGACGGTCAAACTACACTTCTTATCCATGTTCTTTCAGCAGGTTTTCTGGACGTGTATATACGTCCAGCAAAGAAATGGTACAATTACATACATGAATTTTATGGAATACAGAGTTCCTGTTAGTTTTATATTCTAAGGAAAGAACAATGTATTTCAAATGGAAGCGGGAAGCCTCACAAATTTTTCAGCGGCCGGCCTCTAGTTTTTATATTATGAATTTAATATTTAAAAATAAGTATTTTATTTTGCAACTATAACTACGCTTTTTTTTTATTGTTCTTTATGAGGAGTAAGGTTTTAAAATGAGGCCCCCTAGAGAGTGAGGCCCCATCTTGCGCCTAATGGTAAATGCGGCCCTGATGGCAAGGGTGGATTTCAGGGTTCCACTAATTGTGTGCATGGTTACGTTCAGTTGGGAGTCAAGTTAAAAAGTTCAAATACCTATATCCATGTTCAAATATTTGTAGCTGATGCAACACTTAATGCTGAAGTTTCTAGAATGAAAATAAATCATATGCTAACTAAATTATTTATTTTCATGCCTATGTTTGACCAGCTGAAGCTGGCATTATCAAAGGCACTTTAAAGACACACACACACATGGCAAAGACTAAGAATAAAATATTGCAAACTTAGTGTTCCTGGAGGCAACTCATGTTTTACAGACCTGGATTAGCTCTAATAAACTAGTGTAATCCTACAGAAATTTTGGCACACTGCCTCCCCCCCCCCCCCTTGCTACCAACAGTAATCACAGAAGATTGCCACTTTTTTCATACCATGACTGTCCTGTCCTTGTTCTCAACGTCATTTCATTCTTAGTCTTCACTGAGTTAAACTTTAACATGAAACACCTATTTCATAAGCTTTGCATGTTTCATTGTTTACTCGAATCTATTTGTTTTAATAAATTTTTCAATTTTTATAAATATGTTTTTTAATCTTTCCAATATTGGTCTCATTTAATGCCCAGAGTAATTGGTCAAAATCCTGATTTGGAGAAAAAAAAAATATATTAGTGTCAGTTTTTTTTCTTTTCTTTTCCAATTTCAAACAGTGAGCTCGCCTACATGCTTAAGATACTAGTAATACAGAGAAAGATCCAAGTAACTCTGATGTGCAATGTGAAAAGAACAAAAATAACACAGTACTCTATTAAGAAAATTTATTATATTCACAAATACGTGTCCAAAAGAAAAAAAATTAATCTGTAAAAAATGCCAAAAACACTGCATCTTACTTTACAAAGAAATATATTTTTAGTATATGTTACAGAACACAAAGAATTAGTTATTATTACAGACCTCCATGGACATCTTGTTTAGCTAGTAAAGTGTATTTCACATGTATCTTAAAATTGCTCTAAGTCTCAACATTTGCAATATCCTCTGGCAATGCATTCTGCTCACCCACAACTCTCCATAAAAAATATCTACTCCTCACTGCCCTCTTATATACAGGGATAGCTTCTCATTCTCCCCTTACACTTTATGAATCCTGTATTAATTTGGTAAAACAGTAAATTAGCATTTCTATCATATATACTTTTCTTCTGCATATCCAACAAACTTGCAAAGCATGATCCCCCAAACCCACCCTCATTATTTCACAAAACAAAACCAGACAAGCAAATTTGGGCAGAAATAGTCTAGGGAGTAGCCTGATCAAGGTCTTATAGAGTACAACATCTTATCTCTGTGTGTCACAGTACAAGCTCAAAACATCTCATCAAAGCAACTTATTGCATGATTTTGCTTATAAGGTGGTCTTTCAACTAACACCCGTAAAGCCCATATCTAATTCACTTTCGGAGTAAAACAATACAGTACACAGCATTTTACTTTTAAGTCTAACAACATTAAACTGACAACCTTTACTCATCTTTCATAATTACTAGCCTATTTAAAAATTTCCCTTAGCATCGCCACTTATAACTTACCAAAATTTGCATATCAGCAGACAACTGAATATCCTCCTCTAAAATCCCTTGCAATATTATTAACAAACAAGATAAACAATATCAGCATGTCACTCGTTAGACCTTTCACCGAGATGGTACTTTCCCATATACTCTGGTATCAGACATCAAATTGTCATTATATTAAAATGCAATTAATCTGCTATAGCAAGATTCTCAGTTAACAATCCCTTGCTGCTAAACTTCATAGAAAGTCTACTGACCAAATTTTATATTCCAGTTCTAACCAACTTTAAAAATATCTCAACTACCACTGAAATACAGGTCTAACCAAAAAACTAAGCATCCCTCATGCACTGGCATGATTTTACTTTCCATACTTTTGCAACCTACTGTATGCTTGTTCGTATCCATACTGTATACCCAAACTTATGCAAATAATTTACATGAAACTTCTGCTGTTCTGTTATGATGGTTACATGCACAGTCATGCCAAGTTTATCGAATTGAACATCATAAGCAAAAAATTTAGGAAATACTGAGTCAATCTTTGAAGAGGCAACATGTATCTTCATGTATTCAGAGAAGTTAAAGTGTAATGGTTCTAATAGAATTAAGGAAAATTATTTCTCTTTAGCTCATACAAGCCTGGCATGACCAACTAATGGTTAATACATAATAGTCATCAATGCTGCTCAACCTTCAAGCCTGGTATAATTATCACCAATATGAGTTTAATAAAATAATAAAATAAAAATTATTTAACAAAAACTGATTTTTGAGTGAGATATTTTCATGCAAAATAGAACAGCTGAGTAGGATAAAGCCTTATATTCTAAAAAAATATATTTCTTCAATGCTGTTAGACTGCTTATTCTATTATTTCTCTCTTTGTGTGTGTGTGTACACACACACACCATTCTTTATATATAAAAAATGTAACATTATCAAAAAATGCATGTGTATGTACGCGCGCACACACACACACAGTATAAACAAAGCACATAAATTCCAAAAATGAAATGAGATTCATTAAAGATGAATCACATGATTAATCACCATTTCCAATATTAAATGTTACCAATCAATGTGTGACAAAAATATGATTTCTTTATATATATATATATATATATATATATATATATATATATATATATATATATATATATATATATATATATATATATATAGTTTTATTTTAATCTCATCTTTATATTAAAAGAGTTGAATCAGATGATTACACTCTTATCATCTGATCCATTCTGAACAAGAAATGTAAATGGATAGCTGTTAGTGTAATTAGAAATATTGTCTATAAGCACTTTTCCTCTAGAGAATATATAAGTTTTTCTTATTGGCATTTTTCTTGTTCACATATTTGATTAAATGATTTAGACTTTCAAGCTACTTATTATACATTATTATTTTTTTAAAAAATCCACATAAAAAAAGCCATTAAATTTTATTTAACAGATTTATTGGTTTGTAAAAATTACCAGATTCAACTAATGAAAACTAGTACCTACAGAATTTGTGGCCAAGTCTTAAGCACAAATGATTATGTTAGAAATGTATAATACCATGCAAAGTAAAACAGAACTTTCAGTTTAATGGACCAAGATTTTAATGGGGAACTGGAGAGGGGAGAGTGAATCTGCAACTAATGACATTTTTCATAAGTTGAATTGGGTTAATTTTTACACAATATCTATAACCTTATGTATGAATATGTTCCCAAAATGCTACTAGATTAATTAACATGCCAATGACATCATCATGGGATATAAAAATATTTTAAATGAAAAAAGTAAAGCCATTGTTTATTAAAATAATATACAAGTGGTAAATCACACCTATAAAAATCAACTCTCAGCTTCAAAAGTATGTGAGAGAAAGAACTGACAGATAAAACCTTTTGATTTGGAAAAGAGTCCTTATGGGTCAAATTGAAAATGCTTCATCACAGAAGCGATACAAGAAGCTTAACTTCAGTTTTAGGACACAAACAATTTTCCATTTCTTCAGAGGTCTTTCTGATAACTAACAACATGTTGAATTGGAACATAGCCTTAATTACATGAATGAAACATATTTTTATTATTAAGCACAGAATTATTGCCCATATCTTAAAATAAAAGCTTTTTTTTTTTAAATTGTTCAATAAATGTTGCACGTTAATATAAAAAACAACAACAACAACAACTTGAAAACGATAAATTTAAATGAATAAAATATTTTCTTTGGCAATCTATTCATCAGTTTATTAACTCAATGAATTGTGAGAGTTTATTCCCTGTAAGAGAAAAGTCAGCTTATTGGATGAAGATCATTTTTCATATCGATTGTGGAGTCACTCCACTTATTTTTGGATTAGATGTCTAAGCCAGGAAAGTTTTCAACTCTCCTAAATGTTATCAGTGTGTAATAAGTAAAAAGTTTTTGGGTGCCTGATGTGGAGGAGATAGTTCTTGACCTTCTTCTGAAGGTAGGAAGGAGAATTGTGTTTTTAATCAGTTTTCACCTATTCTGATTTTGATATCTCATTCATGATAAATGCACGAGAATGAAAAAGATTCTCAATGTGAGAATCAATTCCTAAACAGGCCTTGAATGCTCTGTCATGGTCACTCATATGAAAACAGTAACTGTCAGTTTGTGGGCCTCATCAACAATTTCCCTTGGATTTTGCTTGAGGATCTTTTATAGTCTTCTTATATACAGGTTCTAATGTAACTTCTTTGTCAATGTCAAGGATGGCTTCTCCAAAGAAATCTTTGGAATGAAATTGGACAAGCTCCTGCACATCTTCCAGTGTCACTCCTCAGCTGAGATTTGGTTTAAGCTGTACCACTTATGTTTCATTTTCTTTTCTTTCTTTTTGGTTGTTTGAACTAGGACACAATTTGGGGTCACAAATTTGTCTATGCCACCAACAGTTTCTGGCTGACACTTTGCCAATGTTATCTACAATATCTCTGATCTTATAACTTTTAGAATTCTTTTAATGTTGCCTTGCCATCTTCAAACATCAGCTTATCCTACTTTGTCTTAAAGCATTACAACATGCTGATTTGGTGTTCAGAAGCAAAAAAAAAAAAAAAGAAAAGAAAAGAAAAAGACTCATGAATCATGGGGAATATTCAGATCTAAGCTATGAGCTCGTTATCCCATTTACATTATAAAAAAATAGGGAAGCCTTCTTCACCAAGCTCTTAGTCTGAAGTTATCACTCTATTGCTGGCATAAAATAATTCAAAAAGAGTCTTGGAAAACTTCATTGATCATCCATACCTACTGAAAATTATGAAACATCAAAGTCAAGACTTAATTACATTGCTTTGAGGATGATAGATAATGCTTTATTTTGACATCTGAGACATTCTATCTCAACATCCACATTACATTCTTTTGATGTCTTGTTCTGCAGCTTCTGTTTATCCATCATAATGTATATTTCTTAGGCATTTATTTTCCAGAAGATAATAGTTTTGTTGAAGTGAAAACTCGGGAATGTAAATACCCTTCAATAAGGTCTTTGAAATTTCCCATGAATTTGTGAGCTGCAGTTTTAACCTGCTACACTCACATTCCTTATAGCTTGATCCCCGTTCTACTATTTAAATGCCTAAAGGATCCATTTAGTTGCTTTAATTTTTTTTAGATCCAAAAATAAGTAAGTATTCAAATCCATACAACTTTTTAGGTGTAATATTGCTTTTGTGTGAAAGACGTTTCACTTTTCCATTTTTGTGAATGTATCATAACTAGTTAAATAGTTCTCTGAATCTTCTTAAAAGAATAAAAATTGCTCAGATGTTCCCAAAATACACATTATTATTATTACGTGACAATTCCAGGGAGCCCAAAGACTCATTGAGGGAGGGCACCTACTCTACAACTCGTCTCCACCACCTATACAATGAACCACAACTAGCATCATCATCTACACCTACCACCCCACCACCACTAGTATTTTCACAGACAATCATAAACATCCAATTCCCAAGGTGGGATTCAAACCCGCAGCCTTTTGGCTGGAGAGTGGATATGCTAATCACTCGGCCAACTAGAGGCATTCCCATTTACACTTGAATACCTCCTGACCGAGATCACAGAATTTTTTTTTTTTCCCCTACAAATCATTTCTGGTGATACAGTTTTTTCAAATATGAGCTGAAAGCTACTTCAGTTGTTTCTTTTCAAGAAGCAGTAAAATTGCTACCCTTTTAACTACTTTTATGGAGCTTGTGAACATACTGCACTTTGTACATGAGTCCAACCGCTTGATTGTAAGTGTCATGCATGTGACCAATAGAATATTTTATTGGGGTCTCTTTTTCAATTTGGTACTATCCATACAATATATCTTGTTATTGCATAAGATCCAATAAAAACAGATTTGTTCTCTCTCTCTCACTGAATAACCAGAAACAAAATTCATAAATATGCAAAAAATGGGTCAAAGTTTGGTAGGTGAAAACAGACCCTTGGGTGCATATTTCTGTGTAATACTGATTTTCTGACATGACATTTCATTGGTTCAGTGTTTAGCTCTCTTCCAAATTATAGAGTAGTTGCTAATAAGCATTATCAAAATTTTCACTCTGTGAACTGGAAGCGAGGGGGGATAGGAAAATCATGGGCAAGGAGTGGCACATTAAGTAAACATGTATTGTACATTCCATCACTATATTTTATGGTCATTGTATACTCACTGTATCAAATAAGATATTTGATACAGTGATTTGTTAACTAAACATTACATGAAAATAACATTACAATGACCTAGTTCAATGTCATGATCAGACATCAAATTGTTTACACAGCCAAGTCTTTTCTCCAGTATTTGAGATTTAAAATACAGATCCAATTATCATAACTGGATCTGTTCATGCTTCAACAAGATTTATTTTTAAAGATTTGTTTGAGAAAGCCTGCCCTTCTGTTACTAATTTCGAAATGTCTATTTTAATTGTATATATAAATGTTAATTTATTTAGCAGTATTATTTCACAACAATATTAAGATAATAAATTTTTATTTATTGTTTGTGAATTAATACTGTTAAATAAATTAACATGAACTGCCAACACATAAGCCTTTCTACTCATTTATACATATATAAATACAAACACGCATGCCCGCACACGCGCACACACACACACACACACACAAAGAAAGCAGCCTAGGCTTTACCTATATTTCAAGAAACAAACACTGGGTTTAATAAGTTGCAATATAGATACCCAACTGGATTCACTGCATATCATATGCTAATGGCTTCTTCTCAGTTAGGAAGAACAAAAAAAATATACAATAAGCGGCAAATATGAACCATGGAAAGTATATATAAAAAAATGTAGAGCATGGGCAGGGCCATACTTATATACAGGTGCACAAGGCTCTTGCTGGGGGGGGGGGTCCCCCGAAAAAGTAGGGCCAATTTAAGGACCCTCATTGTTTGGGTCCTTAAATTGACCCTACTTTTTTGGGGGTCCCGGAGGACTCTAGTGCCTCGGGCCCCACTTGCTTTGGGAAAGGTGCAAGTACGGTCCTGAGCATGGAAGCTGGCATGGGTCAGTCATTGTTCGGAAAAGTTCAAGTTTGACGTGTCGAAAGATCTAATAAGTGACTTCCAAATATCACATAAAATCATTACTTGATTTCTGTTGATTGTGCCTTGTGAGTGGATAACCATCATAGCCTCTTTGATGTTGGAGGCACTGAAGTTGTTGTTCTATGTAAGGCATGGAGCTCTTGTCCCATTCAATAATGCGGTGAATGTGAGAGAAATGGAAAGCTAGGCCTGAGCTGTCTTCTCTGTTGTTATTAACATTTCCAATATGCTCTTTTTGTCTAATTTCCAAACTTCTAGATGTTTGCCCTATGTAAGCAAGACCACAAAGAACATGGAATATTGTAAATTCTAGGATGTTTGTCGAAAGGGTTGTGGTCCTTAGGTGAACGTAACAGAACTTGTATAGTCACAGTGGGCTTGAGATTTCAGGAGATTAGCAATCACCAATCTCCTGAAATCATCCACTTGTTTCTTGATCTTTGATCCATGAAGCCCTACAGTGAAACTCACTGTAGGGCTTCATGGGCAGAACAGCAACAAAGCTAGCCATTTCATCTATCATTCTCCTTTTAATGAAAATAATGGAATTTATCAATATTCTCATTAATCAATGATAGATGGACTCCAAAATCGTGCTTTGTTAGTGAGTGACACTATTTTTTGCTATTTTTGAACACAGTCAATAAAAGGAAGATAACTGAGTCAAGGGTCAAATATCCCACTTGACAATAAGAAAAAATTAAATAAATAAAGCATTGCAGATATTTTCTAACTTACCTGTATGTCTTCCATTCTCATCATGTTATTAACATCCCCAGTTAAAGTAATTCTGCCATAATCATTCCTTTGCTTACTGATCATATAACAGTCATCTTCAACTTCTCTTAGTAATGCATTTATGCTTAATGACAACATTAAACAAGCAAAGAAGTATACTGTAATACTTGTGGATTTTGTAGTGGCTTCTAAGATGTGTGGTAAAATGGTATATAAACTGAAAGGAATGACATTACATTAGAAATAAGAAGTTTGTGGAGGGGTGTAAAAGCATTTATACCAAAGTAGATGGAAGCAGAATTCCACAGATTTCTGTTCTTGGTTTGATGCTGTTCAACCTGTCTTTTAATGACTTATAAATGGCTCTGAAGCAATTTAAGATATTATGTAGTTTGTGGATAATGTATATCAAGAAGGGTTATAAGAATGAATATGATCAAGAGGCCCTTCAAGAGAATTTGAACACAATGGCAAGGTGGGTAAAGGCTTGCTTTGGAATTCAGAGATAGAAATGTGCACTAAATTGGCAGCAATGTTTTATTGTTTCATTGGCTGGTAATTACAACTGAGGCAACCAAGTTGGTATATCATGTTTGTTAATTGTGTGTTTTCTGGCTAACAACTGCTTATTTTGCAGGGAAATACTTGCCACTTTCATAAGAGATTAACAAACTCACTTTCATTTGTAAACCTTTATAAAGGCATCATGCTTTCTAGAGGATTTAAACTGAGGTGTTTTCATTCTTTGAATGAATATTATTGCTGCAAACAGCATTGTGAAGGTACTGAATGCACTAGGTGTTACAGGGAAAAAAGGAATCTTGTAGTGTCAAAAAATATATCAGCTCTGAGGATACACTGAGATAAAGCATTAATTATTAATCATACTTACAAACAAATGGACCAGACTTACCAATCATTCAATGCACTGCATCAGCATTTAGCATGATGGTCTTAGATTGTATTTTGCACTTAGTATTTTAAGTGTTCTTTCAAGAAAGCTATTTTTGTACACAAAATCTTGTAGGTTTGTGATTCAGAAATGTGTATACAAATAGATTGTATTCAAAAACAAAAATACACTATATACACCACAATCTACATAAAATATTTTTGTACACCTTGATGATGTCAATGAAATATTATCAAAACTAGCTAAATATAATTATCAGCATTCATCCAAAAATGTTGAACATATTTCATAATTATTTATGCCAATGATTCTGTGTATGAAATATTTTCATCCTGAATTCAAAACATAACTTGCTAATAACCTCGGCAATGGTCTCAGAAATACATTTAACCATATATCTGGATGTTAACGCTAAGATGCTCCATTCACTGTTCATCAGCTGACGGATCAAATTTTTCATACTGAAAACCAGGGCGATCTTCCATTTGGATTTGGTCCTATAGAAAATATTAAATTATACTATATATGTAGTAAAAATATACAATTTACTGAAACAAGAACATAGCGGACAGTAATTCCCAGAGTTTCTAAGACCGGGATTCCAGTCAGTAACTACATGTTAATTACACATAACTATTACATTTATATTTCATAGTTTTACTCTCTTTGAAGAATTTTATCCAATATTTAATACAAAAAGAATTTTATCATTATGCTGCAAGTAAAAGGAAGAAAGTATGTGGAACAATACCTTTTACTGAATGTCAACGATTCCCATGTATCAGAAGCAAATGCGACTGTTCAAATAATGAGTGCTAATTTCACTAGGACATGTCAACCTGGTATATGTACATTGGATGAAGAGATAGAAATGCATGAGAAGGAGATTCTAGAGCTGTTGCATAACCTGGATAAGAATGTTCAGCAACAGGGACAGATGGACACATGCTAAAGAAATTTTCAACTGAACTGGCAAGGCACTTCACATATTTGTATAATTTGAGTCTCAGGTCAGGAGTGATCCACAGGAATGGAAAGAATTTATGATAATCCTGTTGCACAAACACTGATGTGTCTAACTTTGATCTATCAGTATCTGACAAAATAAGCAAGCTATATTTTGCAAAGAACATGAGTTTACTAAAGGGAATGGGAACATTATGATACTGTTGGACTTTGCTAAGGCACTACATGGAAGACTGTTGCATAAACTGGAGAATGTGGGATTGGAATATAAGCTGTTGGCTTGGATAAGTGGGTGGCTAATGGATGGATATCAGAAAGTAGTATATCAGGTTTGTGAATCTGCCAGATTTAAAGTGACCAGTGGCTTACCCCAGGGATAAGTTCTTGGAGCACTGTTATTTAATCTCTATATATATATCATCTATAATGATATTGGGAAGGGTAATCTCAGAGATGTTACTAATATACATAATTTATAGGGGATGCTTTGAATAGGCTGGGAGAGTGTGGGCAAATGATAATGGCTGTCAATTCAATGTTAGTAAGTGTAGAGTCACGCACTTTGGCATGATGAGATAATCAACAGCATATTATATTAGTGAGATTATGCTTGGAGACACTGATGAGGCTAGAGATCTTGGAATTATGATGGATATGAAGTTTATGTTCAAAGGTCACATAGTTGCAAATACAATTCAGAGGATAATCACGACGTTGAAATGGAAGTCATTTTGTCTCTTTACAAACTTTGGTTTTGTAAAATATCTCATGATATGTAACTATGTAACTTATCATGTTCACTTTTACATATTTTTATAAAAAGATTGCACTTAAAGAAATGTCAAATTTTTCTGTAACAATCTTGTATTTGTAATAAATTATTCATGGGTCATTGTTAAAATAATGTGATGCATGATGTCATCATGTAACGCTGTTAATATGGTCGGATGTCAATACGTGACCATATATGGAAAGTTCAAGAGATGCACACAACGGAAGTCTGGGCCTATATAAGGCAAGACGTCGAGGACTTTGTCTTGGGGTTTTCAAACCTCTTACCTAGGTCTGCTACCATGTGAAGTCCGTTGGCAGAAATCGAAAGAGGAACTTCATAGGTTTTGAGTCTTCTACTTGGGTCTGCTGCCAGGAGAAGTATTTTATCGATTGTTGGAAAGAGCTGCACATTGCCGCCATGCTAAGGATCCTAAATGGCATAGAATAATCGATGACTCAGACAAAGAAGAAATTTTGCGAGAAGTCAAGAATGAGCCAGCAGAAGGAAAGAAAGACTAGAAGGAGCACTTATGTGTGAACAAAAGATTCATGAAAGAGGTTGCTGAACAAGAATTGTAAGTAGGTATATATGCAATAATTCAGAACAAGAATGTACATCAGGTGTGTCTGTTTATGGGTAGAGTGAGATAATGTATAACCTGGCAGGATATTCTAGATTTAGCTTTAAGGAAGTAAATTAGAACTAAGTTTTATTAGGAAGAATTGTATAAACTGTAAATATTCCTTTTTGATTTAATTAATGGTTTGTGAACAACACACTGGACTGATTCTGTCAATGCATTATCCTGAAAATTTCGAACCTGCATAAGATAGAAGTTTATGTGATCAATAATTAACCTCCAACTAATTTAAGGTAAAGATTAATATAAGCAGGAAATACAAACAATATCTGCTTTGTCTTTAGTTTGAAATTTTATAATCTTGCACTCAATACATAGTCTAACTGGTGCAGTCGTAAAACAAATAAAATTGTTAGACTATAGAGCGTGAGAAATAAGATCTAGTAGAAATAAATAAATGGTGGCAGCTGTTAGTTAAGACAGTCGACCATTCATGAAGTTTTAAGTAAAAGAAAACAAAGACAAAGAAAAAATACGAAATAGGAAAACAGAACATTTTATAACAAATTGGAAATCCATTGGGGTTTCCTCGCACAGGTTCGAATCCTGTTGGCTGCACCATTTGTTATAAAATGTTCTGTCTTCCTATTTCATATTTACCAGGTAGAAGACTCAGAACCTATGACGCTTCTCTTTTGATTTCCAACAATGGACTTCACGTGGCAGAGGACCCCGGTAAGGGAAGGTTGAGAACCCTAAGACAAAGTCCTTCTCAGCGTCTTGCCTTATATAGGCCCAGACTTCCGCTGTACACATGAATGCGTCTCTCTAACTTTCCATATATGGTCACGTATTGACATCCGACCATGATGACATCATACTTTGTGTGTCCCTTGAAACTGCCATGTATGGCATGTATCTCACCTTTCATATATTTCACCAATATATGAAAGGTGAGAATTGCCATGATTCTCACCTTTCATATATTCACTTATATGAAAGGTGAGAATTCTTCACTATTCTTAGAATTAGACTAATTAGATATGAGTTAACAGCATTATATGATGTGTCATGCCCTGCATTATTTTAACAAAGGCTCATGGAAAATTTATTACAAATATAAGATTATTACAGAAAAATTTGACATTTCTTTAAGTGCAATTGCCTTAGAAAAATATGTAAAAGCAGACATGATTAGTTACATATCATGAGAGATTTTACAATATGACTGCACCCTAGAATATTGTCCACAGATTTAGTCTCCTAGGGTCTGAGGAAATCAAGTAGCTGTGGAAGAGCTGCAAAGGAGTTATAAGATACCAGGATGCTGAATGAGGAAAGATTGAGAGTGTGTGTGTGTGCACTGCAAATCCTGGTGGGTAGGAGAACAAAGGATGATTGATATGATACAAGTGCATACATTTCTCAGAAGTTGTTATAGGATATCTGTTGATGAAAATTTTCCTTATATGAAAGGTGGAGTAAAGACAAGGGGCCATCTGTGGCCCCTTGTCTTTACAAGGGGTAAAACTCTGAAACAGTAGCGAATGAGTTTAAGAGAATGTATGAAAGCTACTGTGGTTGATGTGAGACTTCCTAGAGGTCTAATAATAATAATAATTAAATCTCAGCAAATGATTCATACCATGTAGTACGTAGTCTCTAAAAATGACTAACCCAGGATACTATATATTGATAGTCAGCAGTCATATCTTAATGATCAGCAGAATGATTTCTCAGTAAAATACAGGAAAGGTGAAATCATCTTTGGTACTCACAAAATTTTTTTTAATGTGAATCCGATCCACAAAAAGGTGTAAACCTGTTGTATGTGAATACCTTGGGTAGGCTAAGGATTTTTTCCCCCTATTTTATTCATTTTTTAACTGGTTCAGAAATCCTGCTTAGAGACAAAACATGGAACTTTATCAAGCCACTTCTGGTTTCCAAATAAGTGAAGCAGTCATCTCACAATGGACAAAATTTATCTACCACCTAAAGACAATTGCAAACATCCATGCCCATGGCAAGATTCAAACCAGCATCAGTTAGTTGGAGGGCAGGTAGGCTAACTGTTCAGCCAGCCATAATAGATATTTTTCCTACAATTGTTGAGGTGTTCTTAAGGTTAAGCATGATTGATATTTACGATAAGTTAAAAAAAAAAAAAAAAAGGATGATCAAATACACAAGATTCTAAAGGAGTTATATTCATTCCCCACACAGTGCTATGTGATAATAAGTTATCACACAGCACTGATCAGTTGCAAGTTGCTGTTTGGGAATACTTCTTGAGGAAGGCCATTTTAGAAGAGAAGCAAGTTCAATGTGTTTGCAGTTGCAGCTCTTGTATAAACAGGTACAAGTGGAAGAATGATGGTTGCCAGTTTATTGGAGCAAAGACCATTGAAGTACTGTAGAACAGACACAGTGGAAAAACATTTCGTCTGCGAGATAGAGGTTGAAGTGAATATTTTAGAGTGAATCATCTATGAGTAAAACTGCTCTCTTCTGGACAGTGTCAAGAATTTTTGAAGTTTTAGGTGAACCACCCCAAACATGCGAGCAGTATTCTAAGAATATGTAAATTATTAATTTTTTTTTTTAGGAAAGTTATTGACCTTTTTAGTTATCTTACACCAGCTACTTAGGTGGCACTTTTTGGAATTGTCAGTTAGTGTTTAATTTTGAGCTTAATGTACTGAAGATGCCTGTGACACACAGGCGAAAATTATACTATTAAATAATCTTTCTACGTGAGTTTTTTCCGTTATTTATTTTGTATCGATATACCTCTTTTAAAACTTATTGATGTGATGTGTTTTATGCCAGGAGAGACAAAGTAACTAAGTCCAAGCAGAAAGAGCTGATTTATGTATTTCTGAGAGTAAGGATAGGTGAGCTGATATTTTTGTGAGAGAAAAGGCAAGATTCCATTTTGTGGCATTGAAGGTGATTATTCTCTCCCCCATTGGAGGAAGGTATGTAGATCAATGTTTAAGGCACTAATTGTAGATTATCTTGACACTTGGGGATGGCTGTGCATTGTATGGTTTGTCAAGTGAGAAGGATGAATGGAGAGTACTATCATCTACAAAACTGTCGATAGGATTGCTACTGATTGAGAGTAGGTCATTTATGTATTGGAGAAAGAGAACAGGTGATAGGACAGAGCCTGAGGTACTCCTGAATTGGTGGTGAAACTCGAAGAAAGGGAGTAATCGGGTTGCCAGCTTCTTCCCTAGATGTGAATGCCCAGAGAGGACCAAAGGATGGCAATTTGTTTAGCAGGCCTCGATGCCAGACACAGTCAAAAGCTCTGGAAAGGTTAAGGATGAGAGCACAAGGCTCTCTAAACCTTTGCATACCATGTGTCCAGTGGTGGGAGATGTATCCTGATTACTTTGTGAGTCTCTAGGTAGTGAAGAAGTTGGTGATTGATGACTTTCTCCATTATTTTAGAAACAACTGATGTGATTGCAATTGGCTGGTTGTTTATGTGGGTATTATAGTAGATCTACTCCAATTATTTGATATTCAACTTGCTAACTATGTGCCTTCTGAATCATGCAGCCATAGCTGGTAAAACTTTTTATACCATATTTTTTATATGGTACCATTTTTTATAAGCATAAAAAATCTATTCTGCACATGCTTACTAACCACATTCTTACACAACTTCCAGGGTTGACCCCTAGCACACTCTCTCTGTCATGCATTGAAAAATTCTTTTTATGTCAATCTTATAGAATCCCCCTTAGTAACTTTTAAGTTTCTCTCAGGTCCCCTGTTTTTTGCCTAACAACTAAACTTTGCAGACCACACAGCTTCAATCATCTGTCCTTGTAGGGAGCATTCCATAGACCAGTCACTCATCTCTGGATCCTCTTCACCACCACCATCCAAGAAACCCAAGTAACCAAATGTATGCACAGTAGGTCAAGATACAGCCAAATCATGGTCTTATAAAGAGGGATAATACTCTCCCTATCTTTCCTTGTTTATGTTCTTCAGTATCCAAATAATCTTTTGAACTATTCTGTCAACTTTTTTCAATATGCTCTCTCCCACCATAATCCCCAAATCCCAAATCACATCATTTGTTATGTAATTGTATACATAATCTTTTCATCCTGAAGTCAAACCTTACTTTTTTGCAACATTAACTTGATAACCATTATCTTTTGTCCACAATGCCAATTTACTTAAAACATCCTGTAGGCTATCTACATCATCACCTTTAGCAACTACTGTCATTCCCAGTTTGGCATTATAAGATTCCCCCCCCCAAAAAAATATTCCCTATATCATTAATATACAAATTAAGGAGTACTAGAGCCACTAGTCACCCTCATTCTCCTGGACTTAATCCCCGCTCCCCTATATATTACTTTCTGGTGTCTGTCAGTTACCCTTCTACCCATGCCACCACCTTCATATCCATTCTGATTTGCTCCAATTTCCATCCTGTATTCTAGCAAATACTTTTGAAAAGTTTAGTAGTATCATTTCATAGTCATTTCCCTTATCAAGGACTAACATAGGACCTACTTTTACAATGACATGCTGCTCACCAAAGAGTATCATATTCTTATAGACCCATTGGTGAGCAGCATAACTCAATTCTCACATAAGTTTCTATGACATTAGTAACTGCAAAAGTTCAACCTACACGATACATAATTGCAAAGTGATCACTTAGTAACTCAACTATTTCTTCTGCTTCTGTCCCTTCCTACCATCGGTTAAAGTTATCCTTCCATATTCATTTTTTCTCTTACTCACTACACAGTGGGAAAAAACTCTTTTGGTTTACTCAAGCTTGCTTGATAATTTTCTCTCATAATCTGATTTAGCCTTTCTTATTATACCAGTCTTCTCCCCCCCTTTCTCACCTACACTTTGTACTACTCATGAGTATGCTTGCTGCTGATCACAAGTCTTCATAAACTCAAGGAGGTATACAAGCACATCCAGTGCAGGCTTTTATAAGCACCCATGCCCACTGCTGGCTCAAATCCACACACACTATTGGTTGCGGAGCAGGTGTGATATCTACTTGACTTAAATCCAACATGGTCTATCTTCCTGACCCTGGATATGCAAGTCTGATAGTGCATCACTCAAACAATTCCTGATCACTCCCCATGCAATACTGACATTCTTTCTTTAAGCTTCTAATTCTATTCGACTATGTGATCACATTTCCTAATCAGAGGCAGAGTGTCAACTAGTTATGGATGCATCTTTTCATGCTGTTACCAGATCCAGCACTCTCAAACATCTGGTACCCCTCCATGCCAATTTATTTATATCAATCAAATTTAAATTAAAGTTAAAGCAAATTTAAATCATGCATTTTCACTTAGTAATTGTATAAACTACATTTCCATCTTGTCTCACTCCAATCAATATAACTGAAGTTCCCCATAATATTTGCTCAACCTGCACCCATTTTGCTAATCTGCTGATTCATGACATCCACATCTTTCTATGACCCCACACCCTTGGTCTGAAACAGTAATCAACAATATATTTTTCCTACTAACTCACTCTCAACAGACAGTTTCAAATAAACCATCTTCCTCAGTCCTAAAATCTTGAAATTCTGGTTTTGTTGGTTGAAGTTTTTCAGCTATCATCAGCAATACTCTCCTCCTAACCCATTTCCTTCATATTCTTGAAAATACAATAGTCCTTACATTCTATTCCTGTGACTATATGTTTCTGTCAATTCATCTCACTGATGCTGACAATTTTAGGCCAAGTCAAGTTGACCAATGCCAAAACATTTATTTCTGATATTTTCCACATTTGTGTATATGCATTTCAGCATCCCTTAAGTCCACAGTTACCTTGTACTTTTAGCTACCCTTGACTGCATCTGCCCCTTAGTACTTTGTTTCCCCGATAATGTACTTTTATCCTCTGATTGAACAACACTCTCTCCAAATATTAACTCCAAAACCATTCAAATGTAGTCCATCAGTTTCTTTCATTCTCTTCCCTGCTGTCCACAAGCAGTAGCTTCTCAAGTTGCTCTAGCTTGTTCATATTTCGTCCACTCATGTTAGATGTTTAATGAAATGAAACACAACTAGGAAAGGATTAAAAATAGTATTTACTTCTTCCAATATTTTGTCTCAGTTACAGAGACATCATTAAGGAGTAAGATATGGGATTTGTAACACACACACAAAGACAGCGCAAAACAAAGTGAAACACATGAATATGGATAGTCCTAACTAGGTGGGGCACCCTCTATGGAAACCTGTCAGCAGCCTAGGATGTAAACTGGAATCTTGAAGTACACCCAATTCTCCATTTACACAGTAGACTGGTTCCAGAAAAAACTGTGTAAAAAAAATACAGTGCATATAAAAAAATAGGAGAATGGTTCCAGATGTGAAAACTCGATACGAACAATAAGTTATTTTCAAACAAAACATATGAAAATTATTGAATATCATCAAATTCCTGCCATGTACCCTCAAGGGGTGTACAGGATATGACAGTACTACATGAAAAAATTACATCATTACTAACTTCCTATCTACAATTTTCCTCCAAATCAGTCTGTTACTTGTCAAGACTCCAACATTATCAGATCTTATATTTCTATCGTCTAAGGCACTTTGTACCGTATCAATCCACCTATATCTTGGTCTTCCTCTGGGTCGTTTTCCTGCCAACCTGGCAGAGAACACTTGTTTTGCTAATCTTTCCTCTCCCATTCTATTTAAGTGACCATACCATCTGAGATTAGCTCTGCTAACGCATTCCTGGATGCTGACAATGTCAAGTTCTTTCCTAATATCCTCATTATTAATATGATATTGATATTGCCATTGATGCCATCTGTTCACGCATCTAATCTTTCTCAGGACTCTCATATCTGCGGTCTCTAGTCTTTGGTCAAGTGTTTTACTTCTGACCCAGCTCTCAGATCCATAAGTTAAAATTGGTTTGAACACAGTCTTGTATACAGCTAATTTAGTGTTCCGACTAATTTCTTTCTTATTCCATATGAATTTATTCAATTGACTTCCACGATACCAGCTTTGCTGATTCTGTTGTCTATTTCTATATTTAGTTTACCATCTTCAGTAAAAACTGTGCCTAAGTAGCTGAAATGTTTTACTTGTTCCACAGGTTCTCCATTCACAACACAGTTGACATTTTCAATGATTCTGCCTATTTTCATTGTCTTTGTCTTTTTATTGCTGACCTTCATACCATATCTATTACAACAGCTATTCAATTTAGTCAGAGAATCTTGCAGACTTGTAGCGGATTTATTTAGAAGTATAACATCATCCGCATAAAGCAAAGAGCTGACATTAACATCTCCATTTTGATATCAGGTTTAATACCACATTCCTTCATAATGTGATCCATATAGATAATGAATAACAGAGGGGATAATGTACATCCTTGTCTCACACCAGATTTAACATTAAACCATCTTCCTGTACTTCCTTCAATTCTAACTGCTGACTCACAACTCAAATAAAGACTAAGTATTGCTTGATATAATGCCCCATTGACACCATATAACTGCAGCATATTGAATAGCTTCTCTCTTGGCACCTTGTCATATGCCTTTTCCAAATCGACAAAACTTAAATACAGATCTTTGTTATATTCCCATGCTTTCTCGACTATTTGTCGTAAAGTGAAGATCTGATCCTGACAGCCTCTATTTGGCCTGAATCCAGCTTGTTCTTCACCAAGCTTTTCTTCCACAATTCTTCTCAACCGTTTCTCAAGTATACTTGCATAGATCTTGCCAGGAACACTCAGTAGGGAAATACCTCTGTAATTCTCATATTCAGTTTTATTTCCCTTTTTATATATGGGTACTATGAGAGCTCTACTCCAAATCATCGGGAATTCGTCCCTCTGTCCAGGCTTTCTGAACTATGCAGTGCAGCCACTGTAAGACTCTTATACCACCATACTTCAGCATTTCTGGTCGAATATCATCTACTCCTGCTGCCTTTCCACATTTCAAGCCTTTGATGGCTTTTTCTACTTCAAGTATGGATATGTATTCCTGACTGCATGCCTGGTCAGTGTTTTTTATCACTGTGCTGTCATCACTGCTTGTTTCATTTAGCAGTTTTTCAAAGTAATTACTCCATACTTCAAGGATATCTTTTTCTCCTGTTTTCATTTCACCTTTATCATCTCTAATTCCTTTTACAGCACTCTTTCCTCCATTCCTAAGCTTCTTCAACAACCTCCAGAATATTTTGCCACCTTCTTGATATTTATTTTCTATATTCTTGCCAAAGTCCTCCCATGACTTTTGTTTAGCTAGTTTTACACACTGTTTAGCTTTCTTACATTTGTCTCTGTATTCTGTAAGAGTAAAAGCTGACTTATTTGCCAGGAACTTTTGATATGCTTTCTTCTTTTCCTTCACTGCCTCTTTAACTTACTTGGCGCCTAATTTTGTTCCATAAAGAACAGATATTCTAATGGCTTCTTCATCTTTCTTAATCGTTCTCATGGTAGCTTTATTCAATCTAAAATATTTCCTAAGGATGTTGAACCTTCTCCAGCTGCTAAACAATTTAAAATTTGGAACTTAGTTTCTAAAGAAATAGCTTTTCTTTTCTCTTTCTTCTAACCGAATTACCTGACATTGTGATTAATGGGGTAATGTTACAAAAATATCTGAAAATAATCAATAATTAATTTAACTAATTTGATATTATGCATACAAAACTTCAAAATTTAACACATACCTGTATAACTATTGCACAAACAAAACTTTCATAAACAAAACACAAAACGTGCAAGTATAATTATAATGGAAATACCCTTTTTAACAGAACTGAATTCAAACAGAAATTTTATAAATAAGTGGCATTTGAACTGTGTTAAATCAAAAAAATACTCTGTAAAAATAGAATTGCTTTTGTTTTCTAAACAGTGTTATTTCAAAATTGTGTAAAAAAAGAATTAGGCTATATTAGTGTTTTCCCATATTTTGGGAAGGAAGGGGAGAATTGAGTTTATGAATTTTAGGTAAATTGTATTCCGGAGTGTGTGTGTGGGGGGGGGGGGGGGGGGGGGGAAAGGTTTACATTTTTATGTGATGTCAGGGGGGAAAATTCAGTTCCCCCCCCCCAATATGTATCAGTGCCATGTAAAATGCTTATTAAAATGATATCATATAATAAAATTCACAAACAAACAAACATACTCAACTACAGAATATCAATCAAGTCTGCTGGTAATTGGTGAGAGTAAACATAACTCTCATTGAGGTGAACGGTTGCTTAGATGTAGCAGGTAGAGCCCTGGTTCTGCTGGTCATACAAACAAGCCAATTGTCATTAAACTCTCAAAGACTGAATCCGTGGTTGGCCCTGACTTGATGTTACCGAGGTGCCGACTCCATTGTTCCACTTTGCTGCTTCTATTAAGGGAAGTCAAAGAGTGGGTAGATGCATGGCAATGTCATGCTTCATATACATCCCCACCCAATTGAACGGCTTTAGGTTCTTAAAGCGAGGGTGATGGCTGAATGCCCAGTAACCAGTATCAAGGGAGTTCAACCTGCTGATGACTAGTTGTTGCAATAGTAATCCTGCTGAACACGAGAGGAACTACAGATTCAGACACTTTGGTACATGTGCTTTGGTCAAGTGACCAGTGGTGAGAATCTACCATTAGTGGGATTATGACTGAACCGCCTTTAAATCAGAATCTTGTCTAGCCATGGCAACGATATGATTATGCCTTGCGTGTTGAAGGGCAGCCACTAGTCAGAGTTGCTTTCATACTGTTACGGTGCGATTGCTCTGGCGATGAGGCCACTAGAGCGGAAGCATTAAGGCAGCCGTTGAGACTATGTGGTAGCTGCTTCCTATGCTACACATTCAGGTGTGATGTGTGGACACCAAATCGTCTACAGATAACCTAGGTACTGGTCTGGGTGTCGTGCTTAGAAGAGCAAACCACCATACTGCAATCTATTGAGACTCATCCTCTGACTATTTACCATGCTGTTTAGATCTCTAACAAAAATCAGGCTTTTTTCTTCATTAGCTTCCCTCTGCAATGACAAAAAATCCCTCTGCTATTTCTTTAGAAGCTACCCATGGGATCACAGATATATATAAATTTCACCATTCAATTTACCATGTCAAAATTTGCCACACATTACTCTACTTGACATTGCTTGCAATTCAAGTTTCTCTTCATTTAGTGTTGACTACTATATTCCTTCTATTCTCTGATAACTATTGCCAGAACATGAAACATTATAGTTATTATTATGAAACTGTATCACACCGATTTTCATCTTCTTAGTTTCAGTGCCACCGGTTTATGTCATATGCTTCTCTAATTCTTCTGAATTAGAGATGTAACATGTTGACATAATTGCTATAATGTTGATCCCACCCCCCACATAGCCTGTAAGGAATATGGAAAACTCCTCCCAGTTGTGTAGCTTTGACCATTAAAATTAATCCATAATTAATCTGGATATAAATTAATCCAGATTAATCATGAAAATTTTGTCTTGGCATGAAAGTAAATAACCAGCACAGTAACCATAATCACTCACCTCCACTAAAACCTTAGTTGCAGAATGCATACAGCATTACAAACAAAAAGGAGTTATAATATTTAATATAGTCCTAGATATCTAAGTTATAACATTAAAGTTAAACACATTCTTAACTTTAATGAATAATTACCTTTGCTGTAAGGCAGATGTTCTGCAAAACACTGTCCAATTCTTCAAATGTCGGCCTTTCATCAGGATCTAACTCCCAGCAGTGCAGCATCAATTGGTAACTGTTGATATATTAAAGAATGTTAGTAAAAACAATTTTTTTATGTGACCCCCCCCCCCCCCATGAAAGGCTATAAACCTATAGTATAATAGTGGACTAAGGTTTTTTCAATTTTTTATTAATTTTACAATAATCTGAAGACACTGTTCCAGAAACAAAACCAACATGAAACTACTAAAATTACATAATTAAAGTGGATGTTGGATCAAGCATTATTTCAAAGCCAAATGTAGAAACTACAAAAGTTTCATGAGTTGATCAGAGCTTGTGAGAATACATTCCTCGGCATTCACAAGTTGCCTTAGTGTGGACTATTTAAAAGACATTTGTGCCGCCCAAGCATCTATATTTATATATTTTATATATTCACCTTTTATTAGTCCATTTTGATAAGGTTTCACTGGCCTGACAGCTGTTTTGAACTGGTTGGTTCTCTTCAGAGACCAGGCAGAAACCTTAAGAGAGCAAAAACTCTCATACTAAGGAACTTGAAACATTAAAGAAATGTATTTTTCATAAGCAAACTCTTGGACAGTGTCTTGAACCAAAGTCTTCTGGCTCTTTATTTGAGTAATTACTTTTATGCACCGACCAAGAGTTTGCTTACAAAAAATACATTTCTTTGACATTTCAAATTCCTTTGTACAATGAGAGTTTTTGCTCTCTTAAGGTTTTTGTGATTTCTGAAGAGAACCAACCAGATCAAAACACCTGTCAGGCCAGTGAAACCTTATCAAAATAGACTAATAAAAGGTGAATATATAAACGCTTAGGTGGCACCTATGTGTTTTAAGTAGTCCACACCAAGACAACTCATGGATGCTGAAGAATGTATTCCCACAAGCTCTCTGGTCAACTCACGAAACTTTCATAGTTTCTACATTCGGCTTTGAAATAATAATGGATCTAATACCAACATGGAACTTTTTCAAGCCAATTCAGGCCTCCAATAAGCTTAAATAATTTATTCATTAATAATGAACAGTTGTGAATGGATAGTGCATAACAGAGGAATAATAATAATAATTTCTATTTTGAATTTGTATTCCTCTGTTATGCACTATTGTCATGTACCGGGTGATTATAAAATAACATCAAGTGTTCAGAGCACCCTAGCGAGTAATGTGTTGGACGAAACACACCAATATTCGGTAAACATACACAGTGGAACACGGGGATTCGATTTAACGGAAAAAAAAAAAAAAGTACCAAAAGTCGCCAACAGGGGAAATTTTACCACTGCCAAATTAATTTTAGTAGGTGTGACTAATGAATGACTAAATGGCAAATGAGAGACAGCATACATCAATTTCATGACGTTTATTGTTAATTACAAATGAGGTTCAATATGACCACCATTCTGATGTTCCAGGAACTGCATACAGTGCACGACATTTTCCGCAGCGGCTCGCAACATATCGGAATTGATTTGTCTCACGTATAACGTTATTCGATCTTTCAAAGTTGGAATATCGGGTACATGTCCTTGATACACAATGCTTTTAAGAAATCCCCACAGCCAAAAGTCACAAGGATTGAGATCAGGCAATCTTGGTGGCCATGGCATGGGAAATGCAGGACTAACGATTCTTCTGTCAGAGAAATGTTGTCGCAAAACGCATTGTACCTGAAGTCCGATGTGGGGTGGTGCACCATCTTGCATGAAGATGGTCGAATCGAGACATCCTGTTTGCTGCAGTTGTGGAACCACAAAATTCTGTAGCATATTGGCATACCTGTTAGCATTGACGGAACAGTTCACTGGTCCATTTTGGCGAGTTTCCTCATAAAAGTATGGACTGATGATAAAAGATGCCGTAAATCTGCACCACACTGTGACTTTGGGCAAGTAGATAGGCATCTGCAGACACACGTGCAGATTAGTTGCAGCCTAAATGCAACAGTTGCGTGTGTTAATATCGCCGTTCAAATAAAAGTGCGCTTCATCACTCCATAAAATCTGCCACGGCCATGCATCATCCACTTCCGTGCGCGCTAAGAATCTCAAAGATAAGTCGATTCACGTGGTCGCATCACCAGGGCGCAATTCTTGAACATGACTGATTTTATAGGGGTAAAACTTCAACATCTGATGTAGGATTGTCCACTCCGTTGTGTATGCGATATCCGTTTGCCGGGATATTGCTCGTGCACTGCTGGTACCCTGCACATTCATCATCTCCTGTTCCACAATAGCAATTGCAGCTTGTTGGCGATTGATTGGTTTGCATCCCCTGCTTACCTGCACTGCTAGAGTTCCAAATCGCCGAATCAGTTTTCATAAGTTTGTTACACTAATCGGTCCTTTTCGTAAATTTTTCATACGCCGAAAATCACGAAGACAAGCACTGACATTATTGTTCCACTGATAATAGAGTTCGACTAACAAAGCATGCTCACGTAAGGTAAGAGGCATCGAAAAGCAGTTCGTCCAAGAATGATAAGAAATTTCACAGGCTTTCCTTTTAGTGCATGATTGCTCACAAGAAACGCGATAATGCAAATTATTGCATTTTACTTGGTAAACAGCGCCAAATACATTACTCGCTAGAGGGCTCTGAACACTTGACGTTATTTGATAATCACCCGTTATTTCCTAATATGCGACACCTCCAAGGAGTCCCAAAACTCATCACGGGAGGGCACTCTACTCCACTACGCACCTACACCTTACTCTCTCCCCTATTTAATTCTTGTACCACACACAACCATCAATGCCATCTACCACCAACAGCATTTTTTGTCTGTAAATTGTGTGTTCTAATATGTTAATTTTTTAAATTTTAAATATTGATCCTACACACAAGAGGCCAAAGAACCCGTAAATACACCAGCACCATATGCGGTGCACGTGAGGACTAAGATAGAAGTTTATTGATAGTTTTTTTAAGTTGCAGATTGTAATTATTTGGGAATACTTCATGAGGAAGACTGTTCCAAATCTCATTTGTGAGAGAAAAGGCAAAACTGTGTTTTTTGTCGAACTGAACAAGATTGTCCTCATCCCATTGAAGAATAGCATGTACATCAATGTTTAAGGTATGAGTTGTAGATGATTTTGTAGCCTGGAATGTAAAGAGTACCACAGCTTTTCAAATGAGTAGGATGAATGGCGAGTACTATCACCTGCAAAGTGGAGGATAGGATTAGTGGTGATTGATAGGAGGTCATTTATGTACAGGAGAAAGAAAGTGAGTGATAGGACTGAGCCCCGAGGTACTCCTGCACTGATGGTGAAACTCGAAGAGGGAAGCCATCTGCCATGACTAGCAGAGAACAACCAGAAAGAAAGTTGGCTACTCAATTAAAAGGAACATGACAAAGATGGAGTAAATATCATAAGAAGTAAGAACTATTATACCACTCCACTGACAGATATAGTTCTTGCCTTTATCAACATCTCACTGTATTCATTGTCAGATGTTACTTTTTAACAGCATATAAATTGCAATCAAGCTGTTCTTTCACACAAATCTCAACCACTAATCACACATTATCAGCTCAGGCATTTTTAAGCAGGCCAGATGAGAACTTTTCTTTATTTAGTCTCCATGTTAGAAATTGAATGGTCAGGAAAGTACATACTATCAGAAGCAAAATGGATAAGTGTCTATTAGAAGGTCCATATTATCAAATTCCGGAATTAGCCAATGGAACAATATGTTGAAGCCAAAAAACATTTTTGTAATATTTCTTGTCATAAACATATTACTAATATCATCTCCCACGCAGCCAATAAATTAGGTTTTCCTTTTGCTGAAGGCATTACTTTACCTCTGAATAGTTGTTAACCTGATACAAACCACAGATCTATCCAACTGCTGGATACTTCTCACATTTGGGACAGTGCTCTTAAGAGCTTCCTAAAATTACATAACTTGGTACAGAAGAGAGCAATTACGTTTAATCTCTCACTAATTCATTCCACCCTCTTTCACAGTGGTGCTCAGGTTCTGCTACTTGCATTTTCTACAAATGTTTCCACAGTCAGTTTTCATCAGAAATTGCATTTGTAATTCCCCATCTTTAGCTCACAAAACAATTCCTAGCCATTCTTTTCTTTTCTGTGCAATATTCTTTCAATTCTTAACTTTTAAAGTTGTAAGATCTTTTTGTACATCATCAATCCATCTTTTTCTTGGTCTACCTTTCTTCCTTTGTCCTAATGGTTTTCATTCAAATGTTTTTTAACTCCTCTATCTTTTTCCATTCTTTCTATATGTCCCAACAACACTATTCTTTGTGTCTTTATATATCTTACTATATCTTCACCATTATTTACTTGTTCAAGTTCATTATTTGTTCTAATTCTGCATATTCCATTTTCTTCTTTTATTGGTTCATATATTTTCCTTTCAAAGATTCTCAGTCTATCTATATCTTTTTGTGTTAATGGCCACATTTCACATCCATATGTTGTTACAGGTCTTATAATTGTTTTATAAAGTTTTAATTTAGACTTATGATTAAGAATCTTATTATCATTAACTTTTTATAAATATAATAACACTTATTTCCAGCCATGATTCTATTATTAATTTCTTTGGATATATTATTGTTTGTTGTTATTAATGAACCTAAATATTTAAAACCATCTCCAACTTCAAAATTGTATCCACCATATTATATCTTGTAATATTTTTATTTACTGTCTTTCCACATTGCATATATTTAGTCTTCTGTTTATTAATTTGTAATCCAATTGTAATTTCCCTACTATCTTCTAAAACATTTGCAGTAGCTATTCAATATTCCTTCACAGCCTGTTGAAAGTTTTTCCACTTGGTTATACTATAAATTAAAGATACCAAGAAATTATATACTTGGTTTAATCCTTTATCCAAGTGTAAGCAAACAAAGTTTGCCGGTCTGGGTAGTGACCCTTCCCATACTACATAAGGTGTGACACACCTTTTGGCAACTCGTATAGAAAAATATGACTTATATGGCAACTCGTATAGAAAAATATGTGCATTACTTCAACCTTGGTATCACCTATGGGTCTGGCTCCCAATGATGATATCTCAATAAAGGTTGAAACCGGTCTGGGTAGTGACCCTTTCCATACTGCATAGCATTATACATGTCTGTAAGGATATATGCTTTGCATTATGGGATACTAGTCCATGTGGTTAGCCTAGTGGCTATGTGCTTCGCAACCATATGCCTGGGGAAGGAGTGTCCTAGGTTCGATTCCTGTCACCGACCTGAGGAGCTTAAGGATCTTCATCAGCCATAGCCAAGTTAGCTGGTCTTGGGCGTGGACAGCAGGGTATTTTCCCCCAGTTTATCTGGGGTTTTTCATCCCGCAAGCAGGCAAACCGACCCCATGAACACACACTGATCTACAGCCATAAATACTTAACCCCCCATGAGGGGGGCTCAACTCGCCCCAATAGGGATGGGGGATAAAAAGGGAGGAAACTCCATATGAATAAATAAATAAATAAATTATGGGATACTAAGGCAAGTGATGTGAAGTCATACCACCTTTACCGCGAGTTGCCCCAGTCCTGAAAATACTTCAGGCAACTTTGTTTGCTTACACTAGGATAAAGGATTAAACCAAGTATATAATTTCTTGGTATCTTTAATTTATTCCTTCACAGTTCACCTCACAACTCACAGAACAAGCTTTTTTTTTTTTTTCCTTCCATTCATTCATTTCTGCTTTTGTTGTAATAATTAAATAACAATAAAGCACACATAATAACAATTGTGTGACACTACAGATGTTGGGATGAGTCAAAAGTTGGAATCATTATCTCATGCAGGTATTTACTAGGTTCCTAGATTTTACAGCCATTCTTATTTTGGTCAGGAAGGTAAATTGTCACTGATTTATATGAAGAAACACCAAGATCACATAAGATACCTAGAAACAAACATGCCTTGTCTTATTCATTATAAGACATAATAGACATAATCTGTCTATTATGTCTCTAATAGACAGATTAAAACACACATTGTTCTTCTTCCTTCTATTCGTACTAGGCCTAGTGGCCTGTTGCAGTTATGTATTAGGCTTCATGGCCTATTACGATTTGAAACCGGAAATCCCACTGAATAGGTCAGTCAATCCTATTCCAGAAGTGTTCTATCTGTAGATGCGCATGTTCACGGGGCCAGCTTGCCTGTTCTGGAGGATGAAAACCAGAATTCCCGGGTAACCCCCCCACACACACCTCCATATGAGACCGGCATCTTTTGTCGAAAGAGACCAGATAAAGGGGTTCCTCATGTCACTGATGGGAAATGAACCTAGGTCTTTCCAACCAAAGGGCTTCATCTATACCGACTGAGCTATGGAGGCTCCAAAAATTCTTCATAAAGGCCATTTCTTACAGCTGTTAAGTTCTGCCCCATGAACCAAACCAAATTTTAACTGGAATGATTATCTCAGCCTTTTCCAATTTGGAAAGTGATTCTGTTAACTACTCATCATCACTATTTTATATGTGTGTGTGCTCGCAAGTGTGTGCATGCAGTGATCTCTCAGTTATTCAACATTCAAATGAATGAACTTTCAGTTAATTGACCCTTGAATGGGTTAGTGTGTTAATTGAATTTTGGTACAGGCAGTACCTTGTACCACAAATCAGTTGCATCTTTAGTTATCCAATGCTTCAATTATCTGACTAACAAACTGCTCTCCCATTATGGTTGGAAAATCAAGGGATTACTGTGTATATAATATTCCATTCCACTTTGTAAATTTATACTGTAATCAGCACAGAAGACAGCCTCAATACCTGGCCAAAAATTATTCTGCTCTGAATAAACATAGCACAGATAATTTTATTAGAGAGGTTAACTTCATTTTTCATTTATTCTTGAAGAGTTTACATTTAATGCAACACAGTATATATCATTAAATAAATAAGTTATGAAGAAATACATTACACACATTTTTGGATTTAATAATCTTTAAAATGAAAATTAATGCATTTAAATTCTTATGATCAACCCCCCTAACACTGAAGATTTTATTTTATTTTATTTTATTTTATGAGAGATATCTTGTTATGTTTTTGTCTTTTAAATTGTTTTATGAATCGTAGTGTAACCATTACTTTTTGCGGTGTATTTTATGGTTCGTGAAGTCAGACACAAAGGAAGAGCATATCATGCCAGTATCTCTGGAAGCAGGATTATTAACTAGATGGTCAGAAGCCTTCTACCACATTATCAATTCTTATATATTATCTAGCAATGAATCTACAGAACTGATTTACTGGTGAAAACTGAAATGCAGTGACCCTTCCAGTTTTGTTCCCCTCCCCTGCTGCATGTGCAGGGGAGGGGAACAAAACTGGAGACCCTACTCTGAAGAACAAATATGGCAATAACCACTTCAGGACTCCAAAAAGCAAAGACAGTGGCATTTCATCTGGTAATGAAAGTCGCCTATGACCTAGATAAGCTGGCCTTTTCTACAACTAGGGAGAGTATTTGTAATTATATCCATGTTAAAAGAAGATTTTTGATAAACAGAAAACTGTCTATAGAAATGCAGGCTAATAAAATATATAGAAAGAGGATGTTGTGAGATTCTTGTTCAATAGCAAACTTCATAAGGAAGTTGTTGTTGTTATGTTCCATCGAGTTGTTTTCGACTCCTGGTGATTATATGAACATACATTCTCCATTCAGATCTGTCCCTGGCCATATCTTTCAGAATTTCCAAGTACATTCCAGTTGCTTCTTTAACTCCATCGACCCATCTAATTCTTGGTCTTCCTCTTCTCCTGCTTCCATCAACATTAGCAAGCATCATCATCTTCTCCAGATTGTCATTTGCTCGCATAATATGTCCAAAGTATGACAATTTTTGCTTGATAATCATAGCATCGAGGGAGCAATCTGGCTTGATTCTGTCTATTACTGATTTATTGGTTTGCTTTGCAGTCCATGGCATTCTTAGTGTCTCCAAACCCATAATTCAAGTGCATCTATCTTTCACTCTTTCTCAGGGTCCAACTTTCACATCCATACACAGGGAATACCATTGCTTTCATGATTCTGATTTTTGTTGCGAGGCTAATATTTTTATCTTTAAAGATCTTGCTGAAATTTGTTATTGCTTTCTTTCCCAGTAATAATAATCTTCTAACTACTTCAGTACAATAACCATCTTTATCAATTCGGGATCCTAGGAGCACAAAATTGTTAACTGCTTCCATTTTCTCCCCCATCTACTTCAAAATCATTTAAGTTCACGTGTTACCATAACGTTTGTCTTTTGAGGTTAAGTTTAAAACCATATTTAGCACTTAGCACTTTCTTCTTTAACTTTCATAATAAATTCCTCCAAATCTTCTTTGCATTCTGCTAGCAAGGTGGTATCATCTGCATATCTCAAAGTATTAATATTTCTTCCACCAATTTTAATTCCAACTGAAGACTCCTCCAGCCCTGCCATTCTTAAAATATATTCGCTGTACAAGTTAAACAGGTACCAAGATAAAATACACCCTTGTCACACCCCTTTACCTATAGTGAAATACTCAGTTTCTCCAAGATCTGTTTGGACAGTAGCTTCTTGTTAATATAGATTCCTCAGAAGGATAATGAAATGCTCTGGTACTCCTATTGTTCTTAACACATTCCACAGTTTCACATGATCTACAGAGTCAAAAGCCTTGCTATAGTCAAGGAAACAAAGGTAGACATTCTTTTGATATTCCTGTGCGCTTTCTATTATCCATCTCACATTGGCGATTTGATCTCTTGTTCCTCTGCCTTTTTGAAATCCTGCCTGTTCATCTGGCATTTCTCTCTTCATGAATGGTTCCAGTCTTTTCTGAATGATCTTAAGACTTTACTTGCATGAGAAATCAGTGCTATGGTTCTGTAATTTTCGCACTCTCTTGCATCGCCTTTCTTCAATAAAGGTATATAAAACTGATTTTTTTCCATTTCCTAGGCCAGGGGGGTCTTCAACCTGTCGATCGCGATCGACCGGTCAATCTCTTGTGCATTCCTCCTTACTTACAAATTTAATTAAAACTGAAAACAATATTTTATTTATCATTATTTTGTATTATTTTTAATTCGCTTTAAGTGTATTGTTAGATCCTGAATGGACGAATTTTAAGAAATCATTCATTCAGAATCTAACATAAGAATTTGGCTAACTCAGATAATACCTGGTTGACAGAACACAGTTCTGAATTTATGTTGTATAGGAAGTGGTGTAATAACATGTAACTCGCACTAGAAAAATCTTGTAGTTGAAAACTAAACTGAAGGATTATCGGATTAATGAATTTGTAATAAGGAAATAGTAGTATAATCTTGTCCCATTAAGCTGTCCTAAACTTCATAAGTCGCCAAAGAAATTAAGAGCACGAGTGCAAAGGTCGAGTTACATACGCACGTATCGGCCGTAATGCCGCAAGCTACAACCTACAAGGAAGATGATGCAAGTGGGATTCCCTAGAATACAGCACCCAATGGCAGCAAGGACTTTGAGGATCATCTTGAGGGCATGAAAACTAAGGGTCGTGTGGAAAAGAAGGGATGAAATATAAGGCAATCTGCACGATAATGCGAGGCTTTTTTCTGGTTGTTCCCGACTTCACCTGGAGGATTCCCGACAAGCAGACGGAGTAGGGACGAGCGAGAGGGTCCCATAATGCTGGATAGCAGACAGGCATTCTGAGTAAGCTGAACAAGATTCCATGACGAGCAGCATGCAAATCATTGGCCAACGCAGAAATTGTGCCAGTCGCCGGATGTCCTACTCAAGTAGGAGCAGAGACAACACTGTATCGAGGCAGTGAGAATTTCGAGCCTGGAAGAATGTAAAGCGGACGGCGTAGTCGTAAGCCTATTGCAGAAGCAACCGATCGAAGGAGGACCCGAACAACACGTGGCCGTTAACAGACCTTCAGAAAAAGATTGGGTAACATAAAGACCTTTACTATATGTTTGACTGAGACAGAATTTAATGTTAGATCATATTAAGTGGACAATTCATAGTGGACTATAATAAGGATTTGTATTTTAAGATAGAGTAATTCTGCTGAACAAAGGAATGTCAGGAGTGTAAATTTAGCTGCATGTGACTGAGATTATATGTGAATTTGTAATTTCGTAGATGATTTATACCAGAATAGTAACGGGTTGTGAAATGTCCTTAAATGTAGCATGCATTAAGAGTTTGATTTAGAATAACATGGTTAGCTAGTTTTAATGTTTTATAGCTTGTGTGTGATTAGCAATTTGATCTGTGAGTGTTTTGTTAAATTAGCATTGAGTAACTAGCATTGAGCAAGAGATTTTGAAAAGCTTAGTATCCTATTCCAATTATAGTTGTAAAGTGTAATTTGTTCCAATAAACATGTTTTGTTGTATATGCCTGACTCATGCCTGATTTCGAGAATTCAAATTACCATTTACAAAAATTTAGAACCATAGCAGGAGGGAATTTAATGAAAGTGTTCGAGTAATTGATTGTTGGCCACGATTGCAATTAGTACCAGTATCTATTTAGTGTATATTAGAATGAATACCGATTATTCTAGGAATATTCCCTGAATTTTGAATAAGCTCATATTATAGGATTCTGGCTGGTGCAGCAATAAAAAATAAATTTGCCAGTGTCCAAAAAGGAAGCATTCCTAGGTAGAGTTCAGTAAGGCTTTCTTCAGGAAGTATATTAGTATATTATATCAGTGAAGAAAGTAAGAAAAAAAATTAAAAAATATAAAAGGAAGAGTGAAAGAAAGGTACAAGTAAATAGACAATATATTATATCAATAACGATAGATAATGAAGATATAACAGTATTGCTATTGTTTATTTATTTTTCGTTAAAATTGTCAAATCAGTAATTTTCTTATAAGTCCGGGTAAATGAATTAATTTGGATCAGTGGAAGTCAAACAGCGAACCGAGTGAATACAATTATAAGCAAAGTGTAAAAACTCGATTGTAGCTTTAACACAAAATATTAAATATTCCAAAGCACATTACATCGATTTTTTAATTAGATTAAATCCCATGTGAATATTGTAAAAAAATAAACTTTGTTTGTCTTGGTATAGTTTGTATTAGATGTTTTTGTAAATAACTCTTTTGAAGCTAACTGTATATACTGCTTTAATTTAATAAGAATATGTTAGTGTTAAAAACAAAGGCAATGTTTTTGTCACCGAAGCTGTACATGGCGGCATTAGAAAGATTGTTATTGAAACTTGTATGTATGAGAAAGGCTTGCAGGCTCTAAGTGTAAACATCTCCGAAGTAGGTCAGAAAGAGTTCAAACAACTTTCCTTAATGGCCGGCAACTTACAATCAAAAGAAAGCAGAGGAGAACCAAAGGCATTCCGAACTTGAAACTTAAGATGGAAGACTCATACCGATTCTTTGGGGGTTGCCAAACTTCATGCAAGGTCTCAGAGGAGGCCTAATAAAAAGGGACTGAAGCAAGTAGAAGGGGTCCCGGTTCCAGAATTGCTGTCAGAGAGAAGGTCGCCATCAGAGAGACTGCCTGGATCCATGTTGCTTGAGAGAGGAGTTTCCCGCTTCCAGAAAAAAGCTTCTCGGTTTGAGATGTCGCTGGAGAGAGACTACTTCTAGGCCACAGACAAGGTTTCAAATTGCCGAAAGGAAGAGTTCCAATTGCCGGAGAAAAGTTTACAGGCCAGGTTAATGTCAGACATTCACCAGTGTGTTGTGTTTTCATTACAATTTGATGAATCAAACGACTTCACTGATATTGCTCAGTTAATGGTATTTATTCGCATGGTATTTCAAGATTATTCAAGTAAAGAAGAACTTTTGAAAATTATACCATTATTGGGAAGGACTAGGGGAGAAGACATTTTTTCGGCATTTGATGAATTTGTGAAACAACACAAACTTCCGCTTTTTAAACTTGTGTCTATTACTACTGATGGTGCTCGTGCAATGATAGGTAATAATTTCATTTCATTTCATTTCATTATGTAAAAATGATGACAAATATCCAGATATTTTTAACGTACCACTGTATTATTCACCAACAAGTACTGTGTAGTAAAAGATTAAACACAAAAGATGTTTTGGATATTACATTTAAAATTGTAAATTCTGTTCGATGAAAAGCCCTGCAATGCCGGTTATAGAAATTACAGGCAGATGATGATGATAGGGAACTTCTGTTGTACAATATTGTTCGCTGGCTCAGCAGAAGTCAATTTTTAGAAAGATTTCTTGTATTAATTAACGATATAAAAAATTTTCATGATGAAAAAGGAGATATTTATCCACAATTGAGTGATAAAAGATGGTTGTTACACTTATCATTTTTAGTAGATTTCTGTACGAAATTAAGCAATTTAAATTTAGAGTTACAAGGTACAGTTAAAAATTTAATTGTCATGTTAAGTTCAATAAAAACTTTCCAACAATACTTATTTTATTAAAGAAAAATATAAATGACTGCGAATTTAGACATCTCCCATGTTTATTAAAATTGTTTGAACAAAATCAAGCTTCGCTATGATTTAAAAGAATTTATTCGTGAAATAGAATTAGTTGAGGAAGAAATAAATTCAAGATTTAAAGATTTTAATAAAACTGAAATGATTGTATCTTTTATCAATAATCCATTTCAAGAAAACTTGAACATCACAGAAATTTCAAATAAAATTAGTGGACTGTTTGATATAAACCAAGCTGAAGTAGAACTTGAGATAATAAACATTCAGAATAGTTTACATTTAAAATCAATAAACAATGAAGTCATTTGGAAGTATGCACATGAAAAATTCTGTCGTGTTTCGGATCGACATACTTGTCAGAATCCGCTTTTACAAATATGACTGTCATAAAAAATCAATTAAGAAATCAAATTACAAATGATCATTTGGATGATTGTCTACGATTGGCAACTTCTTCATATCAACTTGACTATGAAAATATTGCAATTTCCAAACAATCCCAAATTTCACATTTTCTTTTCTTTTTTTTTTTTTTAATCAACCAGCATTTCCTGTAACTTGTGAGTTTGTAATCAATAGAGAAATAAATATTTTATTCCAATATATTTGTTGTTGTTTTCTTTTGTTGTATTAAAATAATTAAAAGTTATAAATAAATTTTTAAATACACAAAGTTTTCAGTTGTGTATTTTTTTTAGTTGTTTATTTGTGCGTAATCAGATATCAGGTTGGGGGAACATGATCTATATAAGAGAGTAGATCGCCGAATAACTTTTTATAGAAAAGTAGCTCGCATAGTAAAAAAGGTTGAGCACCACTGCCCTAGGCCATGTAGTTGTGATCCAAATTTGCTGACATAGATGTGTTAAAATTTTAACTGCCTCTTCTCTCAGGGCTTTGAACAGTTCAATAGGTATTCCATCTCCTCCTGGTGCTTTCTTACTGGATAGCTGTTGCAGTGCCCACCTCAATTCACTCTTCAGTGGTACTGGTTCCTGTATATAATCCCGCTCTTCAAATTTCTCAGTAATTTTGGAGTCCTTTCTGTAAAGGGCCTCTGTATACTCTTTCCATCGTTCTTTGATGTCTGCAGCTTCTGTAAGATATCCTTTGTGTTTACTTTTCAATATTGTCACCTTGGAACTAAACTTCCCTGTTAGTTTTCTGATCTTTTTGAAAAGATCTCTTGTTTTTCCTCTCTTGTTTTGGTTTTCTATTTGTTGGCATTCCTGGTTAAAGTATTTTTCCTCGTCTCTTCTGGCTCGTCATTGAAACTCTGCATTCAAATGCCATACTTCCTACAAATTTCCTGTGACCTACATTTTCTTCCTCTCCTGAGCAGTTTTGATGGCATCTTCTGACAGCCATTTAAATTTTTTTTACTTCTTACAAACTGTTCGAATATTCTTCTTTGCTTCTTTTTAATTATATTGTTAATCTCTTCCCACAGTTCATTTGGTTCTCTTTCACACAAATTGAGTGTGTTGAATCTGTTCTGTATACTAATATTGTATTCAGCTGGTTTGTTTCCAAGATCATATCTGATTCACATCTGTGTTGTTTTCAGTTTCTGTAATTTCACATGTATCGTAGCCACTAATAACTCATGATCTGTTCCAGAGTCTGAACCTGGAAAAGTCTTGACAGACTGAATTGCAGTTCTCCATCTTCTTTGTCCAAGTATATAGTGAATTTGATTTCTGTATTGTCCATCAGGTGATATCCATGTGTACAATCTTCTTTTGTGCTGTTTAAAGCAGGTGTTAGCAACAAACAAAGAATTCTCTGCACAAAACTCAACTAGCCTCTTCCCTGCAGTGTTACAAATACCTAAACCAAAATGACCTGCTATTCCTTGTTCCTCAGTCTCTCCCACTTCTGCATTATAATCTCCGATAAATAGCCATAAATCTCGCTTTGGTGTTGCATCTATCACTTCTTGTAACCTGCCATAAAATTCTTTGATATCTTCTTCTGGTGCCTCTGTAGTGAGTGCATAAACCTGAATGATGGTCACATTAATTGGATGTCCACTCACTCAGAGATAAATGATTCTGTCACTCACTGGATTATAACCTAATACATACCTAGCCATCTTTTTCCTGAGTAAGAAAGATACTCCATTTTTACGACTTGTCTCATGTCCTGAGTAATACACCATATAGTCCCCTGACTGAAAATGGCCCATTCCTGTCCTCAAAGTTCACTTATTCCCAATATATCCAGCTTCTTGCACTCCATTTCCATCTTTATTATTTCCAATCCTTTCTTTTAGGCTTGCACGGTGATCCGAATGCATTTTTGGAAATTATGGAGACAACTACCGTGTTTGAATAAAAACTTTAGTTTACTATTACTAAAATTTTACAATTCGACGTTTCGACCTTTATGTCAAGGTCATCTTCTGGAGCGTACAAATATACACAAGAAACAAGCTATACTACAATCATACTGGTTCGTTAAAGACACTGACTAACCGCTACCACAATTGTTGGCCTGACCTCTGGTGAAAAAAAAAAAAAAAAATTATACATCAACGCTAGAGTCCTATTATTTGTGTTGTCTATTATATACATATATTAACATCATTCCAGCCAGTTTGAGTGGAATGGTTTCTAATACTAGCAGGTTGGCTAAAGTCCTGACTTATGCTGAATCTTTCATATTAGGTTGGCTGAATGTGTGCCATCCAGATCCTTGGAATTTTCATACCATCTTTATTGTTGATATTTGGGTGGTTTATCAGGATTTTGCAGGATTCTTTAAATTTTCTTTCGTACCATGTTTTTGTGCGGTGTAAGGAGCAGGTGCTTTTCCAGTTGATTTGGTGTAAGGTGTTAAGTGCATGATCTGAATGTTAAGTGCATGAAGCAGGCCTCTCAGACTATGCACTTAACACCTTACACCAAATCAACTGGAAAAGCACCTGCTCCTTACACCGCACAAATAATTAATTAATTAGTGATAGCACAATTAATTAGTGATAGCCTTGGGCCATCTATCTCTGATTGGGATCAGTGGAGATTGAACTGCCCACTCAGTCTCCAAAGTTAGATAGGGCTAAATGGCCTCGCCTACTCCCATATACAGGAATTAAAAGGCGTTAGCTGAATTTTTTTTTTTTTTAATATCATAATCATCAAATTCCTAACATGTACCCTTAAGGGGTGTACAGGATATGCTAGTACTACATGAAAAATTTACATCATTACTAACTTCCTATCTACAATTTTCCTCCAAATCAGTCTCTTACTTGTCAAGACTCCAATATTAACATTATCAGATCTTATATTTCTATGGTCTAAGGCACATTATACTGTATCAATCCACCTATATCTTGGTCTTCCTCTGGGTCGATTTCCTGCCAACCTGGCAGAGAACACTTGTTTTGCTAATCTTTCCACGCCCATTCTGTTTAAGTGACCATACCACCTGAGATTAGCTCTGCTAACCCCTGGATACTGAAAGTATCAAGTTCTTTCCTAATATCCTCGTTTTTTACATGATATTGCCATTGATACCATCTGTTCACGGCTCTAATCTACCTCAGGACTCTCATACCTGTGGTTGCTAGTCTTTGATCAAGTGTTTTACTTCTGACCCAGCTCTCAGATCCATAAGTTAAAACTGGTTTGAACACCGTCTTGCATACAGCTATTTAGTGTTCTGACTAATTTCTCTCTTATTCCACATGAATTTATTCAATTGACTGCCTACCATTTCAGCTTTGTTGATTCTGTTGTCTATTTCCATATTTAATTTACCATCTTCAGTAAAAATCGTGCCTAAGTAGCTGAAATGTTTTACTTGTTCTACAAGTTCCCTGTTCACAAAACAATTACCATTTTCAACAATTCTACCTAATTTCATTGTCTTTGTCTTTTTAATGCTGACCTTCATACCATATCCATTACAACAGTTATTCAATTTAGTCAGGGACTCTTGCAAACTTGAAGGGGATTTATTTAGAAGTATAACATCGTCTGCATAAAGCAAAGAGCTGACATTAACATCTCCAATTCTGATATCATGTTTAATACCACTTTCCTTCATAATGTGATCCATATAGATAATGACTAACAGAGGGGATAATGTACATCCTTGTCTCACACCAGATTTAACATTAAATCATCTTCCTTCAATTCTAACTGCCAACTTACAACTCAAATACAGACTAAGCATTGCTTGATATAATGACCCATTGACACCACATAACTGTAGCGTATTGAATAGCTTTTCTCTTGGTACCTTGTCATATGCCTTTTCCAGATCAACAAAACTTAAATACAGATCTCTGTTATATTCCCATGCTTTCTCAACTATTTGTCGTAAAGTGAAGATCTGATCTTGACAGCCTCTATTTGGCCTGAATCCGGCTTGTTCTTCACCAAGCTTTTCTTCCACAATTCTTCTCAACCGTTTCTCAAGTATACTTGCATAGATCTTGACAGGAACACTCAATACGGATATACCTCTGTAATTCTCACATTCAGTTTTATTTCCCTTTTTATATATGGGTACTATTACAGTTCTACTCCAATCATCGGGAATTCGTCCCTCTGTCCAGGCTTTCTGAACTATTCAGTGCAGCCGCCACTGTAAGACTTTTATACCACCATACTTCAGCATTTCTGGTCGAATATCATCTACTCCTGCTGCCTTTCCACATTTCAAGCCTTTGATGGCTTTTTCTACTTCAAGTATGGATATGTATTCCTGACTGTATGCCTGTTGAGTGTTTTTTACCTCTGTGCTATCACAGCTTGTTTCATTTAGCAATTTTTCGAAGTAATTACTCCATACTTCAAGAATATCTGTTTCTCCTGTTTCATGTAACCTTTATCATCTCTAACTCCTTTTACAGCACTCTTTCCTCCATTTCTAAGCTTCTTCAACAACCTCCAGAATATCTTACCACCTTCTTGATATTTATTTTGTATGTTCTCGCCAAAGTCCTCCCATGACTTTTGTTTAGCTAGTGTTACACAATGTTTCGCTTTCTTACATTTGTCTCTGTATTCTCTAAGAGCAAAAGCTGACTTATTTGACAGGAACTTTTGATATGCGTTCTTCTTTTCCTTCATTGCCTCTTTAACTTTCTGTGTCCACCATGGAGTTCTGAGTTTTCTATCCTTGTAGACAACCTCACCACATTCAATCTTCAAGGTTTGCCACTGAATCTCCAAGGTTTGGTTCCTGTTCTCAAACTCTTTCATTTTTTCTTCAATAATCTTTGTGTATTTTAGTCTACAGTTCACATCTGAGAGCTGCTCAACTTTTATTTGCTTTAAAACTTTCTTACATGTTATTCTTTTCAATATACGAAATTCAATTTTATCCTGATCAAGACTAAATAGTGATTGCTTCCAATTTCAAATCCTCTGTACACTCTGGTGTCCTCACCAGGGAGAAAACATCACTATCAACAATAATATAGTCAATGAGACTTTTCTTATTCCTTGCCTCTTCTCTCCATGTGAATTTGTGCACATTTTTATGTTGGAACATGGGGTTAGTAATAACCAGTCCATGTCCTGAGCAGAAATCCAACAGATATTTGCCATTATTATTAGCTTTGCTCTTTTCTCCAAATTTTCCCAAAATATTTTTGTATGTCTGACAATCATTTGCTACTCTGCTATTTAGATCCCCAACAAGGACCAACTTTTCCTTTTTCATTGTGTCAGTTGCTTTTTCTAAAGCTCCAAAAAATTCCTCCACTTCTACCTTAATAGAACCTTGTGTGGGACCATAGGCACAAACAAGTCTCATTGTCCAATTTCCCATTCTGATTTTTGCCCACATCATTCTACTTGAGATTGCCTGCCATTCAAGAAGATTAGCCTCGTATTTTATGTTGAATACTATGGCTACTCCTTCTTTTCCTTGATTGTCATTTCCTGAATATAACATTTTGTATTTATTGTTCAGAAAGATCTCACCAGTTTTTGTCTTTTTTATTGCAGTCACCCCTATTATATCAATCTGGTACTTATCTAATTCTTCAGCTAGCTCCATTTCTTTGCCATTCAGGCTTCTTATGTTGATAGTACCGATCTTTAACTCTGGTGATGTTGAGTTGGGGTGTGCGATATGTGTTGTTTAAATTGTAATATTCTTAGATAAATAATAAATATGTTTCCCATGTATACCTGAGTTTGTCTGAGTAAGAGATTGAATTTTACCACTTATAAAAATATCAAACCTATGTTTAGAGGAAAAAAAGGGGAATTTAAGATTGTCAAGGCAATGACTGTATATTGAGAACTCAATCTACCTAACTACTTAATCTATATAAGGTATTATTTGAATTCTTGGAAAGTTTCTTCGGATAAGAATTTCTATCCTAGAGTTCTGACTGGCGCAGCATAAACAAATAAATTTCGTCAGAGCTCGAAGAGAGAAACGGCCCAAGAAAGTCAGTTTAGAAGCCAGATCTCAGTAGACACAGGGAGAACAACAGAGATAAAATATTTAAGAAAACAACAATGTAACAGTACTTTCTCATTTTTGGCATGTTCATAGAATGTTCTTGGCAAGTTACAGAGGTGGTTTGCCATTGCCATCCTCTGGAATATTTTTTGACTTTCCAGTCTAGATCCGCACTGTTCTGTGAAAACGGGCGCACCTCTAGAAGGATGTGACTCTTCACCATGTAGTATGGTCTTGGTAAAGAAGAGGCTAAGTCTCTGTATTAGAGATGTATTGTGCATATCTTTACCCTGAAATAATTCCTAGTATAGAAATTATCCCTTACCCCCATAAGGAAGTACATGGAGTTTATTTATCAAGAAATTTAATAATTCAGTCTCTGTGTGTGAAGTATGAAGAATCACAAAGGGAGTCCAAATATGAGGCTGAGGAAATACAATACGCAAAAGTTGGCTTTTCAGATCTTCCACAAAATAGTCTGCGAAAGTTGGAGAGATAGTGCTGTCCATAGCTGTTCCCTCAATTTATTTTTTGTTATTTGTAATTTATTATTTGTATAATATGATATGTATTATACAGTACTACCAAACATATTATTAAATGGCAGAATTGAAGGACAGTCCAGCAGAGAAAGACCAAGAAAAAGAAAGCACCTACTTAAACTGCATAACAGAACTACACAAAAAGACAGCAGACAGAAAGAAATGGTGAAAATTTGTCTTTGAGAAACTCAACCTACCATGAGCAGAAGAGAAAAGAGAATATGATATGTATTACATAGTACTCCCAACAATGAAATGATGCACTATAATGAGCTATGAAAAAGTCCTAGCCAAGCATGAAATTATAAAAATCTAGAATTAAGATTTAAATTAGCTCAAACTAATGTTACTTATCTGAAATCTTTATGAAGATTTCAGATAACCTGCATAAACATATGCAGACTAAAAATTTAGGTTAAGAAACCTCAAAAATTCTAAATCAGAAATTTATATTTTTTTACTTCATAGATAAAGTCTTGTAGATAAAACAGATGAGTCCTGTAGAACCAATGCTACTTTAAGCTCACAATTATAAACAGTAAAAGCTTGAAAACTTCGTGACAGAGAACTGAATTTTCCAGCAAATGATGCCACAATCAGGAGACATGAATCCTTAATCCAAGTGTAAGCACACAAAGTTTACACATGAAGTAACTTCACATCAATTGTCTTAGTATCCCATAATGCAAGGCACATATACTTACAGACTTCATGCACAAATTTTGTTTGCTTACACTTGCATAGCTCTATACATGTCTCTAAAGATACGTGCCTTGCATCATGCAATACTAAAGCAATTGATGTGAAGTCATTAGCCTCCATATACAAGTAACCCAACTGTGAAGTTACTTCATGCACAGACTTTGTTTCCTTACACTTGGATAAAGGATGAAACCCAGAATATGATTTCTTTGCATCTTTAACGTATAGTATAGTATAACCAAGTGAAAAAACTTTCATCAGGAGACAAAGGAAATAGTTGGAAATATCACAAAAGAAAATTGCAGGAAATAGATTATTATTAACTTACTGACCCTCATGGAGATAAAGACTCATTGCAGGAGACCAACACTACTGAATGCACAGTCCATCATACTACTCAAAATACCACTTAAAATCATCCACAGTCTGCATGTTCACTGCCCTCTAAGGCAATGCATTTTTTGCTCCTACCACTCTTCATACAAAAAACATTTCTTACCCTTTTACTCACCACCTCGTTTTGCAACTTCCAGGAATGGCCTCCTGTCCTTGTTCCTTTCCCTCATTTTATCATATAAAAAAATCTTCTCAGTGTTAATACGATAATGACTCAACAGCTTAAATGTCCCGTATCCTCCCTTTGCCTTCTGTCTACCAAACTCTGCAGTCCACATGTCCTCATAATCAATGTTGTACAGTCCTGACATTTTTGTTATCCATCTCTGTACCCTCTACAAGGTTACTTCATCTCCTTCAAATTCTGGTGACTAGATCTAAGCACAGAAATCCAGATGTGGTCTGATCAAAGCTTTGTACAACGGGACCAGCACACTTATTTCTCGTGGTTAGTGTTCTCCTCAATATTGCTTCATTTAAAGTTCCAGGGACATATTGCTTCACAACCTTTGCAATATGTCCCTGGAACTTTAAATCTTAATCCACAATCATCTCAAGATCCTTTGATTCCTCCACTTCTTCCAGTATAACTCCACCAAGTGAGTAGGAAGCTTCACTTCTGTCGATCCAAAATTTTAAAACCTTACATTTAGTTGCATTAACTGACATATATCAAAAGCACTATTACTAATAACACTCCCAAGCTTCACATCATCTGCTAACAATTGAACATCACCCTGTAGTCCTGTGACAATATCACTGACATAAAGATTGAAAGTAATTGTCCCAGGACTGAACCTCGTGGAACTCCACTTGTAACCTTCCTATACCCTGATACTGCTCCCCCATGTACAACTCTCTGATACCTATCAAAAAGCCAATCACCAATCCAATCCACTAACTTGATATCCAAACCCATATGATGCAACTTAAAAATCAACTTTTGATGTGACACCCTGTCAAATGCCTCGGAAAAATCTTAGTGTTATTTCCACTGAGATTCTCCACCCTGAGGGTTCACAATTCATCTGTTATTATGAGTTACACTCCATCACCATTTACCTTCCCAATTCTGCCAAAATATGCTATACCCTTCAATTTCTATCCCTGTTAGAACATCCTCCTTAGTTAATCAAATTTCACTGATACCAACAACCTTTGCACTGAGTCAATCAATGCCACAAATTCATTCTCTTTATTCCTAATGCTCCTAGCATTTGTATACCAAAAAAGCCAGTATATTGTCAGCCTTCTTATAGCCATTATTATTCCCCTCATACTCCATCTGGTTCTGTAATACAGTGTACACGTCCTTATTTCTCAAGCCACTATCCCCACATGAGACACTGCTGCAACATTCGACCTGTGCAATTCTAGTTTCCCTGTCCCACTGACTTTCCCAAAAAAACAACAGTCTCTCCAAATGCCTGTGCCCTTCTGCATTCAAATGCAATCTGTCTCTTGCATACAGTTTCCTCCTATCCTCAAACATACACCACGCACCCACATATTCCAGATCCCTTTTCCTGCATTCTAGCTATCATCTCATTCGTCATCACTGATTTTTCTCCTCAGCTCCGTATTATCACACCGGGGAAACGCACTATCTTTCTTCGGACATATTTCTGCTGCACTATGTCTAACATCAACCTCAAATCTCGTGCTACATGATTCACGCTATCTCTCAGGTCCTTCATCCCAACAATTACTATTATCTCCTCCACACTTTCACCCCTCTTCACTACCATTGCCACACACACTATCATTCCACCAGGTAAATACTCCTCTGGCACTCTACTCTGCACACCCTGAATAATCAAATCTCTATACATGACACTCCGAATAGATTCATCCTTCTCTCAATGGTTCCTGACTCTTAAGGCTGAAATCTCTCTCCATCCTCCCTCTCGCCTCTAACCTTTGCTTCCACGCTGAGTCTTTCTGCAATTTTCTCTCTTCCACTGTCTCTCCCATGCTGTTTTCTTACACCTAGTCTCGTTCCTCACACACTAGCCAAACTTTCTATCCTCTCAAGATCTTCATTCTCCTTCCTCAATTCAGTCTTCATTCCTTTCATCTCCTTTCTCAGCAGTTCTGTTTTTCTCTCTCCATATATTCTGCTTTCAGTTGCCATTCACACACAATCGTGGCCACCAGATCTCCACCTATTAAACTACACAAGGCTAAATCTATATGTAGGTCTTTAGCATTCTCTTTATCCTGCAATACATTACTGGCATCCACAAACTGAAAATCACCCATTTCTGGAACACTATCTCCACCACCACTAAATCCCAAGATCAACTCATGTCTTCCACTGCCTGCATTTGATGCATACATACTGCATGCATAGCAAGCTACAAAATCTTCAACTAGGTTATGAATAAAATAGTCTTTAAATGGGAGAGGGCCAGGGATTACTGAAACCAGCAGCTGCATGTTGAATAACTGCTCCATGTGGAGACAATACTGAGATCGTAAAATCCTAACTAAATACTAAACAAATACCACAAAACTATACAAAAAACTGTCACTTCAAATACCGGTATTGTTACAAAATAAACACAATAATATCTTTCGTTACTACTAATACTTATCCTTTTTTTTAACAACTCGCATCACACGTTGCGTCCATCTTTGTACGCTACCAGTGCCCTCTCGTATAACAAAGGAAAATCATTGGAAACAGAACAAAAGAAATATCACTGGAAACAGATTAAAGAAATTGGTGGTAAATCATACACCAAGAACAGAATATAAAAGATTGGCAGGTAAAGCACACAAAATGACAATATGAAAAATAAAGCAAAAATGCAAAAAATAGGAGACAAAAGAAAGACCTAGCAGAGCATAAAATTAAACTGATGTCACTTATCTGAAATCTTCATAAAGAAATACTGTAAATATATGAAGATTATAAAAATTTAGGTAAAAAAAAAAAATTCGAAACCAGAAATTTTGATTAATAACTAAACACATATAAAACCAACAGTAATAACTAATGAATTAAAGGTACAAATATTTCGTACTGCAAGTAACAGTACATCATCCGTGTAGAACAAATAGTTAAAGGAATGGAATACAAGTACAATTTAATTGGTAATCCACCGACTGTTCAGTCAGTCGATTACTAATTAAATTATTGCTGCATGCCAGAAGATTAATATTAATAAAATATTATTAAATAATTCATAAAAACTATTTCATTGATGGTTGCATAAGATAAGAATCTTCCAAACTTTTGGGAGAGAGAGAGACAGTCATTTCAATTCACATTCGGCGATGTAAAAGGGCTTTGCAACTTTCTTTGAAAAGGCGTTCGTATTTAAACTTGCATCTGTGGAGAAGACAAGCTTTATCCCACTGGATATTATGTTTAGTGCCAATGCTATGTTGTGCTAGACTAGACCAGAAATATTGTTAACATTTCTGGACGCCCTTTATCTGACACTGAAACTAGTGCATTAGCTAAAGGCCTTCATTTCGCAGTAATACCTAAACGCATCCTTAATCTCGATTTTTTGCATAATATTGAACATAATCTGTCAGGACTTTCTAGCAAAGATGCTAATAAACTAGCTGCCTCACTTTTTAAAGCAAGTTACCGCCATATAATTAATCGAGTGCTGAAATCCATGTGCTAACTTCATTAAGAAAAAATAGTGAAATATCTATTTCAAAAGCTGATAAAGGAAAAGCTGTAGTGATCATGGATAAGGCTGACTATGAGAGAAAAGTAACCTGCCTTTTACATGATACCTCCACCTATCAAGAAATCAATCATAATCCTGCAAATTAAACAATTAAATAATTTGCTTGATGAAGTTATCGGTTGGGATCAACCATCATGGATAAACTGCGCACTCATTTTGGAAGAATTCCTCATTTATATGGCCTCCCAAAAATCCATAAAGAAGGTTATCCAGTAAGATCCATAGTGAATTGTATCGACTCTCCCACTTATCAAATTGCTAAATTTTTGTCACATTCATTAACTGCATTTACTGGACATTCTAGATCATTCATCAAAAATTCGACACATTTTCTTGAACAAATCAACGATGTTCAAATCAAAGAGTCTGACTTGTTAGTCAGTTTTAATATTGTTTCCCTTTTTACTAACATTCCATTAGCTGACACTGTCAACTTACTATATGATGATTACCCTTCAGATATTGCAAAGATTTTTGAATTTGTTATACATTCAGGATATTTCAGCTGGAAAAACAAGATCTACAAACAAGATGAAGGTACTGCCATGGGTTGCCCTCTGTCTCCACCTTTGGAAAACTATTTTTTGAAACATCTGGAATACACCTTGTCTTCATCCATTCACCCCCAACCCTCTCTTTGGTTTCGTTATGTCGATGATGCCTTTGCTATTTGGCCACATGCTGAAGAGGAACTTACCACATTTCTACAACAGATAAATAGTCTTCACCCACACCTTCAGTTCACCATGGAAAAAGTGTGGTAGTTTACGATTCTTGGACATCCTCTGGTACTTTGTCAACAAGTGTCTATCGAAAACCTACCTTTACTGGCAGATACATTCATCAAAAGTCTGCTCATCACACCTCTCAAAAAATCGGCATTATCAAATCTTTAATTAATAGAGCACATAAAGTGTGCACCTCCCCATTAAGCTTACAACAAGAACTTTTCACTATAAAAAAGTTAATAGAATCTAATGGTTACAAACCTAATCAAATCCAGCAGATAATTGACTCCTATGTTCCAATACCTCAGGATTCTTCAACAGACCGCAGAGTTCCAATCCCTTATATTTCAGACATCTCAGAACCTATTGGCAGAATTTTGAAGTATCATCTTATTCCCACATATTTTCCTATCAACAAAATTTCTCACTTGTTACCATTACAAAAGAAAAACTGGCACCTCTATCATTTTCTGGTGTTTACCAGATACCATGTGAATGTAATTTATCATACTTTGTACAAACAGGCCGTTCTGTGGAAAAAAGAATGAAGGAACATCAGTATTATATCGAATACATGAAACATCATAAGTCTGGTCTAGTGCAACATAGCATTGACATTGAACATAATATCCAGTGGGATAAAGCTTGTCTTCTCCACAGATGCAAGTTTAAATATGAACGCCTTTTCAAAGAAAGTTGCAAAGCCATTTTACATCGGCCGAATTTGAATCGAAATGACTGTCTCTCTCTCTACAAAATGTCTGGGAGATTATCTTATGCAACCCTCAATGAAATAGTTTTTAAGAATTATTTAATAATATTTTATTAATATTAATCTTCTGGCACGTGGCAACAATTTAATTGGTAATCCACCGACTGTTCTGTACTTTGTATTATTATTAAGAGAAACCTCCAGGGAGTCAGAGACTCATCGAGAGAGGCCACATAATACACACACCAGCTATCATACTTATTCTTGAATTAATTCACACTGTTTGCACTCACAACATCCAATGGCAATCCCAGTGCTCTCCCAAGGATCTTTTGAATGGGTGCGTCGCCCGGCTGGTTTTACTGACCCCCCTGTGAATTGACATGGCTAAATAATGAGCAAGAATGGAAAAATAATTTAAGACATTTTTAAATTAACAGTGATGAGAAACTGAACCGGAGATTCGCGATACTCATGAGACCAGCTCAATTTCTTGCACTGCAAGTCAATCTCGAGAGCTTCGGATATTCACTTTGATGTATACCTGTAAAAACAGTCGTAATTTAAAATTCTGAATATTTTTACAAATTGTTCATGTTAGTACAAGATTAGTTTTGGTTTCATAACACGCATTGTCGGTACTTGTGATATGCACGTTATTGATGTTATTTTGTCAAAATGAAATGTGAAGCATTTAAAAAATAATTATTTGGATTTGGATAGTTGTATACTTTCAGAAATTTTATTGTGGTAAAGGAACAGGATTGAGTTTAAAATTATTAAGTGCCGTGTTTTGTAAAGACATTCTAGTAACGCTAACGGAGACGACACATCAGCCATTATACATAACTTCTTGCTTGCCACTTTCATGGGGTGCGTATGCTCACTGAGGAGTTTGATGGGTGATTGACAGCTGACAGAGAGAGAGCATTCAATATCATAACGAAAACAACCAGACAGCATTCGGTATCAGAGAACAGAGGATAAACAAAAGAGAGTTAATAGAAGTTTAAGAAAGTAGGTGGGCAAAATTTTGTTCTTAGGAAATTAAGTTTTTATGTGACAATCAGGAGCATATTAATAGAAGATTCTGAAAAAGGAATCGTAGAATTGTGAGCCTTTAAAGTGGAGGAGTTAAGACTGTAAATAAGGACCGAAATAACGTGCGTTATGTGTCTCGGGTATTACTGTCAGTGCACAATTCAGTGATTTGTTCTGATTAATTTAATAACAATGATATTTTGTATTTATTAAATTATCCCATAATGAGTAAAAAGCCAAGTCAGAAAACCACACTCTTAAGTTATTTTAAGAAAGATGAAGCTGATAAGCATAGTAGCGAAGACACCAAACCAACAACAGAATCGTCGATTTCTGCAGAGTCTCTTTCAAATGTAAAATGTGCGTCTAAACGCCGCTTATCGGGTATTAACAGTGAGTGGTTTTTAAAAAATTCCATTGGTTAGTGGAGAAAGATAATGGAATGACGTGTTCCACATGTATAAAATATGGAAAGAGACGACCCAAAACAAGGAAGAGACTTGGATAACTATGCCATGCACAAGACTTCGAAAAGAAAGCTTGGTTGACCATGAACAAAGCAAGTAACACACTAATTCTTTTTGAGATATAATTGAAAAACGTATACTACAAGAAACTGGAATAGGGCAAATTGAAAAATCAATTTCAATTTTGAATAACTTGCAGAGAGATGCTTTTCTGGGAGCTTTAAGATCTATGTATTGGTTAGCACAAAATGAGTTACCACATAAATTATTTGAAAAATTGCTTGAGCATTGCAAGGCTATGGGCTGTTCCTACTTAGAACATCTTAATGTTGGTAAAAATGCACATTATACCTCAGAAAGAATAATGCAAGAGTTGATTGATATTTTAGCATCAGAAATTAGATCTGAAATACTGAAAAATATACATTCTGCATATTTCAGTGTTTTATGTGATAAAACTACAGACATCTCTGTTTTAAAACAGCTGATTGTGTACATTAAATATGTTTGTCAACTTAGAAAAGAGGTCAGGGTTAGTTTTGTATCAACTTGCAATATCATTGATCGCAAAACTGAGACTATAACTAACAAAGTAATTGAAACCCTTGACGGTCTAGTCTAGGCTTAAAAACTTGTAATCTGGTGGGCCTAGGATCTGATGGAGCAGCTGTCATGATTGGAAAGCAAAAGGGAGTTGCAAAACTGCTCAAAGATAAAACAGATGGATTCATGGTCAACTGTCATTGTGTAAACCACCGACTGGCTCTTGCTAGTGCCCAAGCAGCTGCTGAAGTGCCTTATTTAGTCATGTTTAATGATATCTTAAAGCAATTGTTTTTCTTCTTCCAAAATTCCTCAGTCAGGATGGCTGGTTTAACCCAAATCCAAAATATACTGAACAGTCCCCAGATTAAACTTAAAATGGCGAGTGACACTAGATGGCTGTCTTATGATTCTGCAATACAGTCTCTAGGAGAATGCATGGTGAGTGTTATAGCTGCATTGGAAAGAGAGGACACCGAATGAAACGATATCACAGCTGAAGGTTTAAGTAAATAAATCAGAACATACAATTTTGTAGCTTCGCTAATGATGCTTGATCATGGCTAAGGCAAGATATTGACTTAACTGAAATAGAGCCAGTCTTAGAAGCCAGAAAACTATCCATCATGGAATTGAAAGACACTCCTGGTAGTCATTTTCAAAATCTTCATCAGCATCTTTCAAGTGAATGGTCAGACCTTCACATTGATTATTCAGATTCTAATGTTATTACGTTTAAGACTACAATATATGATAAATATATAGGCACAGTTATTAAACATCTACAAGCAAGATTTCCAGATATGCCAATCGTTTCCTGCTTTTCAAGACTTTTCAATGCAGAAAGTCATGATCAACATGAGGCTTCTGAGATTCTTTATGATTATTATTCTAGAAATGGAAGTCCTGTAAACTATGAAAGTACTAAACTAGAATGGGCAGTTATATCAAAAATGATTAATGGACAGTCATACAAAAATCTAGATCCAAGACAAATACTGCTGAAATTAGCAACAACATCTGAGCTCAAAGAGTCTTTTCCAAATTTAGCAAAACTAGCTGCTGTTGGACTGGCCATACCTGTGAGCACAGCTGAATGTGAAAGGGGTTTCTCTGCGTTAAAAAGGATAAAAACCTGTATGAGGAATCGCATCAGTCAGAACACTCTAAATAATCTAATGCTGATTTCACTGGAGGGACCAGATCCAACAGATTTTAATTACAAAAAAGCTGCTGACAACTAGGCTTCTAAGAAGAAGAGAAGAATTAATGTATAGAATTTAATTCTTCTCTTCTTCTTAGAAGCTTCTTAGAGCATTACTAGGTTTTTCATTACTTAATGAGAAAATAGGAAAAATCCTAGTCTTGTTTTATAATTACTATATAAAATATTATCGTTGTTAGAAGTAATTTCTAATAAAATTACTATTTTAATTTGTTATGAAAAAGGGTCTTTCTTAACTCACATATTCAAAATATGTGTTTTTATAATATTCTATTGAAGATTCATTTGTTTATGCTAAGATTTGTTTGTTTATATGGATGTTGGAATTTACATTTTTCAGTTAAATATGATGGAAACTTTTTGCATTTGAAGTTTATTTAGTATATAACAAACACTAAAGTTATATTTACAATATGAATATTATATTGATATCAGCTTTTAGTTGATGGTATTCCATGAAGATAATAGTAAACTGAAATTCTGAAGCTTTCACTGTTATCACAGGGGTTGTATTCACAAGTAATACAAAATACTGTGCACTATATTTTTTTGTATGCCCGGCTAATGCTTCATTCCACCCGGCTGGCAAACATTTCTGGGGAGAACACTGAATCCGTTCCAATCACACACCACCCTCTGAGAGAAAAATCTAGCCCTCACACCCTTCTTGGTGGCCTTCATTTTCAGCTTCCAAGGATACCCTCTCGTCCTTTCCCCACCCTCCATAAATTGAAAAATTTCATCAATTGAAATCCTGTATAACCCTTTCAGAAGTTTGTAAGTCTCAATCATATCACCACTCTTTCTCCTGTTTGTAGGTGTCTGCAGTCTACAAATTCTCAATCTGTCTTCATAATCGGTATTCCCCAATCCTGATATCATTTTTAACACTATCCTTTGTACTCTCTCCAATATATCAGAATCACAACGGAAACCAGGAGACCAGACCTGAGCACAATAGGTCCAAGTGAGGTCTTATCAAGGCCTTCTAAAGAGGCAAAAGAACATCCTTATCTTTACATGTGAATGTTCGTTTCACCATTGCAATTATTTTTTGAGTTGTATTTGCAATCTTTGTCACATGGCCCCTAAACTTCAACTTCCTATCTATTAACACTCCAAGATCCCAAGCTTCATCAGTTTCTTCTAGCCTAATCCCACCAATATAATACGATATTGGATATCTAATCATGCAGAAGTGAATGATTTTACATTTACTGACATTGAACTGACACCCATTTTCCCATGCTCACAATTCCAGCCTATTCAAATCATTCTGCAAAGACTGCATATCAGCACATTCTTGATTATCCTACCTATCTTTGCATCATCAGCAAATAACTATATGTTGCTTGTCAAATCCTTCCCAATATCATTAATGTACAGATTGAATAACAGTGGACCAAGCACTGATCCTTGTGGAACACCACTTTTTATCTTAAATCTTGCAGACTCAGATCCTCCGTATACCACTTTTTGATATCTTTCAGTCAGCCATCCTCTTATCCATGCTAATATTGTATAACCCAAACCCATTTTCTCCAATTTATGCAGCAGTCTGTCATGCTGTATTCTGTCAAAAGCCTTAGCAAAATCCAAAAGTATCATGGTGTATCCATTCCCCTAGTTCAATGGTAACATTGTTATAGAATGTGAGCAAGTTACAAAAAAATGACCTTCCCTTAGTAAAAACCTGTTGTTCATTTCAAAGTAGATATTCACTGTCAACCCATTTCTGAATGCAGGCCCAGACCAATTTTTCCAAAATCTTCACAACCACTCCTGAGATACTAATTGGTCGATAGTTGGATACATCGGTCTTTGCACCACCCTTGTGCAATGGAATTCCTTCCATTCCTGTGGAATCTTCCCTGTTCTGAGACTCCTATTAAACATCCTGGCCAAAGGAATGGCTAGTTCTTTTAGCACACGTGCTGATATTCCATCAGTTCCTATTGCTGAATTCTTATTCAGTTTGTGCAACAGCTCTAATACCTTGGCCTCACACCTGCGTTTCTTCATCTAGTGAAGAGGTAATAGTGAGCTCAATGTTGCGTTCACCAGGTTGATAGCTTTTAACGAAATCGGCACTCATTAACTGAACAACCTCTTCTGCATCTGTAACCCTCACGCCATCTGGATTTAGAAGAGTTATTCTTTCATATTCATTCTTTCTTTGACTTGCAGCATATAGATAGAATTCTTGTGGATTGTCGTTAGCATGCAGAGCCAGTTTCTTTTCATATTCAGCCTTTGCATGCAACAGTTGTGACTATTCTAGCCTGCTGTTTATAACGTTCATAACAGATGTCATCCTTATGAAAATGGTATTCTTTCTACATCATCCTTTTCATACGAATCTCTTGCTTAATAAGATTACACATTCATTTGACTCCTACTCTATTTATTCTTCGAACTCTCGGAACACATTCTGATATCGCATCATTTAAGTATTGTTTAAATGCTTTCCATACACTGTTGATATTCTATCCATTCAGCAACCGATCCCACTTCACTGAACTCAGTATACTCCCTAGCAGGTCATAATTTCCTGCTTTGTAGTTCAGCATGTAATCTTTTCTGAATGGAACATTCATAAACTTAGTCTCTTCCCAAGTGAGTACCACATGATCACTGTCACCAACTGGAGGCAGAATAGTTACATCTTTAACTGAAACGTCCTCTGACATTATAATCAAATCTAATACTCTTTGACCTCGAGTTCCTTCTGTCACATGCTGCTTGAAGAAATCGTCCCACAACAGCTCAATAAATGCATTTTCATTCCTCTCATGAGATTCTACTGCGACCCAATCAATATTTGGATAATTAAAGTCTCCCATTATCGGAAGTGATCACTATTTAGTCTTGAGCCGGATAAAACTGAATTTCATATTGTAAAGAAGAACATGTAAGAAAGTTTTAAAGCGAATAAACGTTGAAGAGCTCTCAGATGTGAACTGTACATTAAAATACACAAAGATTATTGAAGAAAAAATGAGAGTTTGAGAAAAGGTACCAAACCTTGGAGATTCAGTGGCAAGCCTTGAAGAAAACCCTGATTGATTCAGCCAGAGAGGCATGTGGTGAGGTAGTCTGCAATGATAATAAAATCAGAACTCTATGGTGGACACAGGAAGTAAAAGAGGCAGTGAAGGAAAAGAAGAAATCATATCAAAAGTTCCTGGCAAATAAGTCAGCTTTTGCTCTTAGAGAATACAGAGAGAAATGTAAGAAAGCGAAATATTGTGTAAAACTAGCTAAACAAGGACTTTGGAAAGAACATACAAAATAAATATCAAGAAGGTGGTAAGATATTCTGGAGGTTGTAGAAGAAGCTTAGAAATGGAGGAAAGATTGCTGTAAAAGGAGTTAGAGATGATAAAGGTGACATGAAAATGGGAGAAAAAGATATCCTTGAAGTATGGAGTAATTACTTCGAAAAATCGCTAAATGAAACAAGTAGTGATAGCACAGTGGTAAAAAAACACCAAACATGCATACAGTCAGGAATACATATCCATACTTGAAGTAGAAAAAGCCATGAAACGCTTGAAATGTGGAAAGGCAGCAGGAGTAGATGATATTCAACCACAAATGCTGAAGTATGGTGGTATAAAAGTCTTACAGTGGCTGCACTGCATAGTTCAGAAAGCCTGGACAGAGGGACGAATTCCCGATGATTGGAGTAGAGCTCTAATAGTACCCACATATAAAAAGGGAAATAAAACTGAATGTGAGAATTATAGAGCTATTTCCCTACTGAGTGTTCCTGGCAAGATCTATGCAAGTATACTTGAGAAACGGTTGAGAAGAATTGTGGAAGAAAAGCTTGGTGAAGGACAAGCTGGATTCAGGCCAAATAGAGGCTTTCAGGATCAGATCTTCACTTTACAACAAATAGTTGAGAAAGCATGGGAATATAACAAAGATCAGTATTTAAGTTTTGTCGATCTGGAAAAGGCATATGACAAGGTGCCAAGAGAGAAGCTATTCAATATGCCACAGTTATATGGTGTCAATGGGGCATTATATCAAGCAATACTTAGTCTTTATTTGAGTTGTAAGTCAGCAGTTAGAATTGAAGGAAGTACAGGAAGATGGTTTAATGTTAAATCTGGTGTGAGACAAGGATACACATTATCCCATCTGTTATTCATTATCTATATGGATCATGTTATTAAGGAAAGTGGTATTAAACATGATATCAGAATTCGAGATGTTAATGTCAGCTCTTTGCTTTATGCGGACGATGTTATGCTTCTAAATAAATCCGCTACAAGTTTGCAAGATTCCCTGACTAAATTGAATAACTATTGTAATAGATATGGTATGAAGGTCAGCATTAAAAAGTCAAAGACAATGAAAATAGGTAAAATTGTTGAAAATGTCAACTGTGTTTTGAACAGGGAACCTGTGGAACAAGTAAAACATTTCAGCTGCTTAGGCGCAATTTTTACTGAAGATGGTAAATTAAATATGGAAATAGACAATAGAATCAACAAAGCTGGTATGATAGGAAGTTAATTGAATAAATTCATATGGAATAAGAGAGAAATTAGTCGGAACAGTGTTCAAACTAGTTTTAACTTATGGATCTTTGAGCTGGGTCAGAACTAAAACACTTGACCAAAGACTAGAGACCGCAGATATGAGAGTCCTGAGAATGATTAGAGGTCTGAACAGATGGCAACAATGGCAATATCATATTAAAAATGAGGATATTAGGAAAGAACTTGACATTGGCAGCATCCATGAATGTGTTAGCAGAACTAATCTCAGGTGGTATGGTCACTTAAACTGAATGGAGGAGGAAAGATTAGCAAAACAAGTGTTCTCTGCCAGGTTGGCAGGAAAACGACCCAAAGTAAGACCAAGATATAAAGTTACAAAGTGCTTTAGACGATAGAAATATAAGATCTGATAATGTTGGAGTCTTGACAAGTAATAGACTGATTTGGAGAAAAATTGTAGATAGGAAGTTAGTAATGATGTAAATTTTTCATGTAGTACTATCATATCCTGTACACCCCCTTGTGGGTACATGTCAGGAATTTGATGATGAAGTCTCCCATTATGACTACTTTATTTGGTGATGCATTTCTTCATCACCAGCAACCGATCTACCAGGTCTGTAGCAACACCCCACTATGTAATTTGTCTTGTTAGATTCCACCTCACACCAGGTGGCTTTAAATTCACTGCCACATGAAATATTGTTAGTAGTATTACTACATTCATAGGTCTCAACTCTAACTGGATTTAAGTCATCCAATATCATTAGCAGCATGCCCTCTCCTCTCCTATGCACTCTATCCTTTCTAAAAATACTGTACCCATGACACTCGATACCAGTTAGTAGGTCTGATTCTGATAGCCAGGTCACACTAATTCCTACAATCTGAGGTCGCAACATATTGACTAAGGCAACAAACTCTACCGCTTTGTTTCTGATACTCCTAGCATCCATGTACAGACATAATCTACCTGCATGCTCTTTTGTATACTCTTGTTTGCAGTCTGCCTGACACAGTTGGACATCTTGCAGATCTCTATTCTTCTCTAATGTCTTACAGATGTAGACATCTTTGCACACATATGATGGGTCCGAACCGGATGAACACAAACCCGAAAACGTTTTCTTTCCTAGTCAACATTTCCATGACAAAGCCCATTCCCGTCATTAACAGTTATATACCATTGTCGCTCTTACACTCACATTCACACCATTCCTCCCTTTATAATTTAGTTTTCCTGACTCTCTGTGTTAGGTCTCCATTCCATTACTTTAACTGTTTGCTCTACATTGATGATGATGATGTATTGTTACTTTCAGTAAGAAACATTTGTACTTTTATAATTCATTAAAGTTATTACTGTTGGTTTTATACATGTTTAGTTATTAATTTTAATTATGCCACAGGTACCTCTAAAGATTAGACCGAAATTTTGATATTGTTAGCATCCAGGAATGTGTTAGCAGAGCTAATCTCAGGTGGTATGGTCACTTAAACAGAATGGGAGAGGAAAGATTAGCAAAACAAGTGTTCTCTTCTAGGTTGGCAGGAAAAAAGATCCAGAGGAAGACCAAGATATAGGTAGATTGATACGGTAAAAAGTGCCTTAGAAGATAGAAATATAAGATCTGATAATATTGGAGTCTTGACAGGTAACAGAACGATTTGGAGGAAAATTGTATATAGGAAGTTAGTAATGATGTAAATTTTTCATGTAGTACTATTACATCCTGTATATGCCCCGTGATGGTACATGTCAGGAATTTGATGATGATGGTGAAATTTGGATTTTTAAATTTTTTATTTAAAGATAGTCTTTCAAAATGAGCTGTTACTTAAACAAATTTCAAAATTTGAATGCTAAATTCATGATTTTTATTATTTCATACTTTTCTAGTTCTTTCCTTTATCTCCCATTACTGTTTGCATTTCCACTTTTCAGATTGCCATTTCTTGTGTACTTTATGTATGGTTCCTGCCATTCCTTTGTTAGGTTAGCCACAATTTATTTATTTTATTTTATTTTATTTTTTTATTTCAAATGATTTATTTTATTTTCCAGTGATTTATTTCTTGGGGATAGTTTGCTCTATTTCGAGCATTTTCCTTTGATGTATTTTTCGAAATTTCTTTTCTAAAAATACATCAATTCAAATTGTGTTATTTCTCTTGATTTCTATTACTGCTTGCAATTTCCTTTGTTCTGTTTCCCATGATTAACTTTTGTTTCATGGGAAAGAGGTGTGGCAGTTAGTATCTCTCCTCTAAATTCTCTATAGTAAACTGTGTTATAACAAACTATGTCTACTATATAACTTGATGGTGGATAAGGATCTAAAATTTAGAGAACACACTGCCAAAATCATGAGGACAACACAACAAATTTGGGGAATGATGCAGAGGACACTGACTTGTAGAAGTAAGGAGATTCTGGTTCCATAAGGCCTTGATTAGGCTACATATGGACTACTCTGTGCAGATTTGGGCACCTGGTTTTCAAAATAACGAAGAGATATTAGAAATGGTCCAGAGGTGATTGATTCTGATCTCTGGAATGTTGAATATGAGGAAAGGTTGAAAAGATGCAATTTATAGAAAGAGGGACAGATATGATTGAGACATACAAGCTAGTAAGGGGTTGCTCTGGAATGTTGAATACGAGGAAAGGTTGAAAAGATGCAATTTACAGAAAGAGGAGCAGATATGATTGAGACATACAAGCTGGCAAGGGGTTGTTATAGGATTAACACCAAAGAGGTTTTTCATAAAATGGTGCGAGATTGAAAGGGAACAAGGAGTCATCCCTGGAAGCTGTATAAAGAGGATGTGAACAAGGGAGAGAGAAGCAGGTTTTTTTGCATGCAGAGTTGTGAATAATTGGAAAGCCTTACCTAAGAGTGCAGTGTCTTTAGAGAATTTGAATTTGAAAGGCAAGGCATGATGAGCTGCGTGTATGACAAAGGAAAGTCCTAGATGAGTCTTTGACTATATGGGGTTTTGGGAAGATAATAGTAATAACATATTTGGCCAGGTGAAAGAGCCTACACTGATGAACTTAAATGAATCAATAGTACATCAGAGAAATCTTCTTATAAGAATTAAACAGTTTCCTCAACTGGTATATCAGCAAATGCAAACACTACACCAAAAGAGATGGTAGTTTTAATATAAGAATCAGAGTGCCTGCAAAAGTAAAAATTCAGCTCCTGAAACAAACTCAACATCAGCAGAAATGAAGAAAGACAGCATCAACACAAGAAATATGAACAAATAAGAACTGGCAGAAGAAATAGAGAATTACTATGACAAATTACTGAGTCAAATTACTATGTCTCATTAACCATGACAAGTTACTGAGACAAATAAGTTTAAGACAAGATCCTGCTAAATAATAAATACAGAATTATATATTTTTGCAACAGTGATCAAAGAAATCAAGGAGTAATGATTTTTAACACAGCCCTCAGATAAGTTAAAATTAGTTTGAACACAGTCTTGTATACAGCTAATTTACTGTTTTGACTAATTCTCTCTTATTCCATATACATTTATTCAGTTGACTTCCTATCATACCAGCTATGTTGATTCTGTTGTCTATTTCTATATTTAATTTACCATCTTCACTAAAAATCATGCCTAAATAGCTGAAATGTTTTGCTTGGTCTATAGGTTCTCCATTCACAATGCAGTTGATATTTTCAATGTTTCTGTCTATTTTCATTGTCTTTGTCTTGTTATTGCTGACCTTCATACCATATCTATTACAACAGTTATTCAATTTAACTGTTGTAATAGTCAGGGAATCTTGCAGACTTGTTCTGGATTTATTTAAAAGTATAACATCAGCTGCATAAAGTAAAGAGCTGAGATTAAGATCTACAATTTTGATATCAGTTTAATACTGGTTTCCTTCATAATATCCATATAGATAATGAATAACAGAGAGAATAATGTACATCCTTGTCTGGCACCAGATTTAACATTAAACCACCTTCCTGTACTTCCTTCAATTCTTTAATTAACTGCTATCTTACAACTCAAATAAAGACTAAGTATTGCTTGATATAATGTCCCATTGACACCATACAACTGTAACGTTTTGAATAGCTTCTCTCTTGGCACCTTGTCATATGCCTTTTCCAGATCTATAAAACATAAATACAGATCTTTGTTATATTTCCATGATTTCTCAACTATACTTGCATAAATCTTAACAGGAACACTCGGTAGGGAAATACCTCTGTAATTCTCACATTCAGTTTTACTTCACTTTTTGTATATAGGTATTATGAGAGCTCTACTCCAATCATCTGGAATTCATCCCTCTGTCAGGCCTTCTGAACTATGCAGTGCAGCTACTGCAAGACTTTTATACCTCCATACTCGAGCATTTCTGGTTGAATATCATCTACTCCTGCTACCTTTCCACATTTCAGGCTTTTGATGGCTTTTTCTACTTCAGGATATGTATTCCTGAATGCATGCCTGTTGAGTGTTTTTTTAACCACTGTGCTGTCACTGCTTGTTTCATTTAGCAATTTTTTGAAGTAATTACTCCATACATCAAGGATATCTCTTTCACCAGTTTTCGTGTCACCTTTATCATCTCTAATTTCTAAATGTCAGAAAGCCACTTTTCTGACATTTATTTTCTGTGTTCCTTCCAAAGTCTTCCTATGACTTTGGAAAAATCAAAACTCCATGAATTAAAAGAGATAGTCCTGGAAAGAAGAAATCATATTGAAAGTTCCTATCTAGTAAGTCAGCAGATGCCCTAAGAGAGGGAAAAAAAAACTGTAAGAAGGCTATGTATAAAATTGCTAAACGCATGTTATGGAAAGACTGAGAGTGCAGTAAAGGGAATCAGAGATGATAACAGTGACATGAAAACTGAAACCAAAGATTTTGGATAATTGGAGTACTGCTTTGAAAGATGATTAAATGAAACATATAATATATAGCCTCCTTCGATGAGTCTAACTCTGTGTAGGTCTCTGATAACGATAATATTTACAGATTTAAGATCACCTTTCAGTGTAGTATTTCATTTTAGTCTTTTTATGAAAATATATGAAAATAACACAAACTCCATACACGTGTGTCTGAGAATAACCCAAAATTACTCTTGATGATATTTTACAATACAATACTTTACAATATTTAATATAATATATGCCATATAATAATGTGGGCAATAAACAAACAAGATAAAGAATAAAAACAAGTGAAATAATGAGAAGAACTGCAAAATGCACATTATTAGTTCAAAAAAAGGAACAAAGACATATTACAAGAAAAAAAAACAAAATCAACAGAAGACAACTAAACGGTTATAAAGAAAAATGGATTGAAAATGTAAACTGAATGGCCAACAACCGATATCCTAAACAAATATTAAAATATAAGCCAATTGGAAAGAGAAGGCAGGGTAGATCTCAAAAAAGGATATTGGATGGATAATGCCAGAACAGAACAATATGGTCTACACCTATAATTAGTGTTATGATGATGATGATATTTTACAAACATATTTAACACATAAACACACATTTAAATAACTTAAAAAACTCATTGCTTCACTAGTCTTTGTTTATATTCTCAAAAGTGGAGAAAAGAAGTCCATAAGACAAAGCATATAAAAGAAAAATGGGAATTTCAGGGATGTATGTGGTTGACATGAAAAGTCAAATTTCACTTCCTTATGATCAGTAATACATTTAAGTCAAGTAACAGATTGCTGATTATAAAACAATCAAATATAAAATGGACTTATAATCAAAAATATTTTATAAACCAAAATGAATTACCTCTAATACCAATGGGCATAATTGGTGCTGCTGAGACAAAAAAAAAAAAGACTAAAACAGGTGAGATCTCACCAAATAATAAATATAGGATGTTATATTTGGGCAATAATAATGATCAAGGAAAGGAAGGAATATTTATATCGTTCAACATCAAAACACGAAGATAAACTTCTTCATTACAAATCAGCTTCAAGTAGAGTTATATAGGCAAGCTTCAAAGTGAGGAAATGGATAATAAAGCTTATTTTTGTCTTGATTCCATAGAAGGTTCTCCTAAGGAGGAAGTGAAGGAATTTGAGTCGTTGGAGAAGGCAGCTGACATGAAGAAAACTGAAAAGCTGATTCTTGTTGGAGATCTTTTACAGGAAATAAATTCTGCACATACAGACATGTTTTGGGAAAATTTGCATAAAATCCTGAAGCCAATAAATAATGGTATGTATCTGTTGAATTGCTGTTTGGAATATGGACTAGTCATCACTCACTGCCTGTTTCAACATAAAGATGTACATAAATTCACATGGGAGAGAAGACATATAAGATTTCCTTTTTTGTATGTCTTCTCTCCCATGTGAATTTATATACATCTTCATGTTGAAACATGCAGTTAGTGATGACTAGTCCATATTCCAAACAGCAATTCAACAGTACATACCATTATTTATTATCATTGTTAGTAATATCTTCAACATTGGTTCAAGACACAAGAGTATACAGGGGATCTGAAACTGTTAGTGATAATTAGTTAATGTTAAGCAGGATAAAAAATCACACTGGAAATAAAAATATGGAAGTCTTAAGAATTAAAGTTGAGCTGCTTTTACAGGTAAACTGCAGACTCAACTATACAAATATTACTCAAGGGAGAAAAAAAAATCAGATTTAAGTAATAGATTTCTGCTCACCTCATAAATATTTCTGTTTTAAAGAAGAGAGTTAGGGAAGTCTCAGTGGCAGAAAATGTTGATTGGTTCTGCAAAGGAGGTATGTAGTGAAATTGTCTATGGATATAAAAAAATCAGAACTTCATGGTAGATGCATGCAAGTAAGCAGATGTCTCCCTAAGAGAAAAATGAAGAGCAAGAGAAGCTACATGAAAAGGTAGCTAAACGAACATCATGGGAAGATGTAAGAATATGGAAGATAAATATCAGGAACTGGACACTACTGAAAAAAAAAAAAAGCTTAAAAATAAATGAAGGAGTATCATAAAAAGAATCAAAGATGATAGTGGCATGTAAACTGACATTAAAGACATTCTGTACCTGCAGTAACTACTGTGAAAGACTATTAAACAAAAAAAAAAAAAAGCTGTGACAGAACAGTTGCGGAAACAATTCAAGATATAAAGTCAGGAGTACTTATCAATACTTGAGGTAGAAGAATTATCAATAGCCTGAACTGTGGAAAGGTAGTTAGTTGGATTAGAATGATAATCAACAGAAATAATCAAATATTGTGATAAAAGTATCACAATAGCTATACCACATACTTCAGGAGGCTCATCTATAAAATCAGGAAAGAAAATTGAAAGTGAGAATTACAGGGGAGAATTATAGGAGAGTGATAGAGACAGGAAATGAATTTGATAGAAAGGGATACAGAGATTTTCAGCCAAAGAAACTTAAAATTGGGAGATTCCAGGTTGGGCACTCTTTGACATGGTATATCAGAGCGAACATAAGCACAAACCCCACCCTTGAGGCAAAAGGAGTCAAAGAGTGTGTAACAGGGAAAGCTGAGATGAGTAGTGCTTGTGGGAGTAGAATTTCAGTTTCTGTCAGAAAAAGTGGACGAGGTTTTGCAGATTGGATATGGAAATGGACATTGTTGAGGTTGAAACTGAAGCTACTTATATTGGTGTCATGTATTAGGAAGATTCTGTGATTTGCTGTTGGCCACATGTGTCATGCACATTCCCTATGCAGTGATGATGGAGTTCAAGTTTCTGCACTGGTTGTTTAGTAGGACTGGATTTTCGCATTAGTACTCATTTTTTATAATTGATTGTCCATGCATGTCATTTTTTTCCAGCAGTTCCCATCACGTAGAGGTGAGATCTGGCTGAGCTTGTGTAGGTGACATGGTGAGATGCCTCCTGACATGTTATTCATAGTAGTTATGAATACCAAATTGGTGCAGAAGATTCATTCCATCACTCTGTATTTGGACTTTAAGAGGTGACACCTGGTGGTTTCAGATGTCACCTCTTTGGGTTTCACCTGAAGGTGGTATATCCTTTCTATTAATTTTACAAGAGTAATTATCATTACTTGTAAACTAAAGGAATTTCTCAACAAAAAACAGTCAACTTCTTTCATGTTCATGGCTTAAACATCAATGTGACAAAGTCAAATATGCTCTCTCTCTCTCTTGTCTTCTCTGCTAGAGCCAAGAAACTGAAGGTTGAGAACTTTGAGTTTTGCCTGCACAGCATGTCCTTGCATTCTATCTTTGTTCTGAAGGAGTGGAGATACCTTGCTATTTTATTCTCTCTGACAGGCCGTTCCTCTTTCCCATCCACTCCAAGATCTTTTCTTTCTTCTATCCATAAAGTTCCACTTTCTCAACAAAGGTTCTTCATTCTGAATTATTTCCTTCTTCCTAGCCTCTATCATATGTTAATCCTAGGTAAAGTCTCTCTCTCAGTACTATCCCAGATGGATGTTGAAATTCACTCATGGTTACGTCTTCCTCACGATGTGCCACTAGCATTTTTCCATGCCACTGTAAACCATGGAGGTCTTGGTATTCCCTTGTTGTGATGGTTAGTGTGTAGATTACTTACGTCTATCTAGATTACAGAAATTTTCTATCTTCTCTTCAGAAGTATTGTTGCCTCTAGGACTTCATATATTAAGGATGATTACAGATGTACCTCTAGATGGGTGCTTGATGGAAAGACACCAATTATAACTGCATTGGCTGAATAAAGGAGATGGACTTCAATGTTGCACCATTCAAGTAGATGGAGCTGCATTACAAGAATCTAAACATGCCCCCCCCCCCTCAGCATCAATGTATCAAGGATGAAACTCGCTTCCTGCCTGGCTTTGAATATATAGATTTAATTAGGATGAGAATCAATGCTCTGCTGACTCAAGCTCATACAACTTGGGGAAGAAGTGATGACAAAAACTGCAGAGCAGGCTGTAAGAATATAGAAACTTTGGCTGATGTTGCTCAAGTTATCACACACATGGAGTATAGGTCAGAAGACACAATGCAGTAGTGAGGGTTATAGAGATAAGTTGAAAAACCAAGGTTGGATAACAGCAGTTGAGAAAGCCTGACCTTGTAGTAAAGAGAGGAGATGAGTTAGTCATTATTGATGTACAAGCTGTGGGTGACCACTCACTACCCTCCATCATGAGAAAGCTGCTCACTATGCTGAAAACCAAGACTTGGTAAGGCTACTTCAGGAATAACACATCATACCAAAATTTACCTCTGCAACTGTATATTTTAAAGGTGTATGGTGTCAGAAGAATTATATGGAATTACTAAGCTTTGGACTATCTCTCTCTCTCTCTCGAGCTGATTTCAAGATACTCTCTTTGCATTTCTTGCAGGGCACACTGGCAACTTACTAGAGTGAACTTCTCAAATTCCCAGGTCTGAAGTTAGATAGTACAGGATATCGTTGGGGCCTAGTCCTTTTCTGGTTCTACATGTGGGATCATGGTATGTAGCACTGTTTCAGTGCAAAGTTAGAAAATAAAATAAAATAATCCCCAATAAGAGGAGTGGTGGTCTCACATTGGTCGATGAAATTCGTTTACCAACTAAAGACAACTCACAAACATCCATGCCCACAGAACTTGGTAAGGCTACTTCAGTAGCCATGTAGTAACATATCACAAAAATGGTGATAATGAATTGTTTACGAGGATGTTTTTTTAACTCGTACTACTTAAAGCTCATCTGAAATCCACAAGATTTGAACCCGTGACCTGTTGGTTGGAGAGTGGATATTTTAATCACCTGACCGGCAAAGTATAGTCACTTTAGTAAATCAGGTGCTTGATGCCAATAGTGCAGAAACAACCTAGAAAAATCCCAAGATTTAGGTTGTGCCCAGATGAACAGAAATATAAGATCTGACAATACTGGAAGGCTGACTAGTTTGGAAGAAATTTGTTGACAGGACATTAGTAACAATGCATAGTTTGCCCACCATTTGTAGATCCCTTCTTGGCATTTTGCCAAGAATAGTCGATTCATGCCGAAAGGGAGAAAAAAATGAAAGATGTACGAATTGGTCGCCAACATGCGAAATCACGTGCTTTCTTGTCTGTCGCTGTACTAGTATTAGCTTGATTTTTGTTGTCGCTTTTTTGCATTATTTTTTTTATTATTAATTTGTATGATGGATCCGGTACAGTCAACAAGTTCTGTTGTTAAACGTTTCAGTAGCTCTTGCAAAAGAATATTGAATAATGTGCTGACATTCTGCAAAAAAGAATCGTCAGAAGGTCGTCTTCTTGTTCCCCTTTCTCAAGTCATAAAACGTGCAAGTGCAATTGCGGGCATATCGGGGTCGACTGTTAAAATAATTTGTATGGAATCAAAAGGTGAAGGTAAGCCAAAATTTAAATCTCCTAAAAAAAAAAAAAAAAGCGCCAGAGAAAGAAAACCATCGAAACCGTAGCTTTGAATGATTTTGATGTAGACGTTATAAGAAGAACTATTCACGAATTTTACGTGGTCGAGAAAAGAGTGCCAACTGTTCCGAAATTGATTCCTGTGCTTAAAGAAAAAATTAATTTTCCTTGGAAAAGAGAAACTTTAAGGAAAATACTTCATGAAATCAGATTTTGTTTTTAAAAGTCCCAAAATAAAAGGAAACTTATCATGGAGCGAAGTGACATTGTTTTATCTAGAACGCAGTATTTGAGAGCAATAAGACGTTTCAGGGAGGAGAAAAGACAGATTGTGTATCTAGATGAAACATTTGATTGATAGCAATTTAACTTATGGAAAATGTTGGCAGTCTAAAGATGAATGTGGAGTGCTACAAACCGGAAATGCCTCGCTGCGCATAATAATTTTGTGTGCTGGTGGAGAAATGGGTTTTTTTATCGAATTCAAACTTACTATACAAAGCCAATTCAATTACTGGAGATTACCATGGGCAAATGAATTCTATGATCTTCGAAAAGTGGGCTGAAGAAAAACTGATTCCAAACCTTCCTAAAAATGCTGTTGTTCTAATTGATTGCTTAATTTGATCAAAAGAAACTTGCCCACAACTAAACTATTTAAATTCGACACGATGCTCAAAGAGCATGGATTTCTAGCTTTGAGGCTACCACCATATCATTGCGATATTAATGATACTGAGTATGTTTGGGCAGAAGTGAAAAGTTTCATTCGCAACGAAACTGGGGATATTGACATGTCGAAACTTTTTAAGCTTTCAGAACAGGCGATTGAAAGTATTACAGTTCAAAACTGGGGAAAATATTGCTCTCATGTCACCTCATTGGAAAATATATATTGGGACAGAGATGGAATTATCGAAGAATTATGCGAACCTTTGGTGATCAGTTTAAGTGAAAGTGATAGCGATTTGGACACCGATTCAGATGACTCTGAAGATTAAAAGAATTTAACAATGGTATTTTTTCCAACATTTTTTTTTTGCATTGGTTTGTTAAAATAGTCACAACAAGTCATAAATAATTAATCAGTTTAGGACATTAAAGTGTCTCAGTTCTCTCAACTGTAAGTTTAGAATATCTAAGTTCATTTGAAATAATTTCTGTTTTTCTGTATAATTATTTTTATTTTATAGAAAACTTTCTTAAAAATAAACTTGGTTACATTTTTGTTTTATGCTTTTATGCCATACCTTTTTTTTAATTTTTATGCATGGATAGGCTTATGTGTTCGTCAGACATTTTTGTAATAGATTTCAAGGTTTGATATGAACACATATGGATAAGAAAATAATTATTTATTAACTTTCGCTGGTATTATATCCAGCATCTTCAGAGCACACAACACAAAGTTTGTTACAAATGCAAAACAACCACAATCCGGTGTAACAGTGGGGCTAGTAAAAGTAATTGCAGCGTGCAACACAAGACTAAAGTCTTAATATGGTGCCATCTGGGTTAAAAAAAAAAAAAAAAAAAAATTCAAATTAATTTTGTTAACACTCTACGCACATTTTTCCAACTATTATACAAGCAAAATAGATACACTTTAAAAACAGCAATGTTCATAAAAGAAAAGCTAAATTTTCCGACCTGTAATAATAAACAAACTCATCCCAGAAGACAGATTGATTACCCTATTATCAGAATGGATTCTCCTTTTTCTGACATGCGCAGAAGTGTCGCGGGACCTCTAATCAGTGGGCGAACTATAAATGCAATCATGTAGTAACATATCACAAAAATGGTGATAATGAATTGTTTATGAGGATGTGTTTTAACTCACACTACTTACAGTTCATCTGAAACTCCTTCAGGCTGGGACAATCTCATTCCTCTTAATACACGAGATGGAACTTCCTTAATGGATACAGACACATAAGGAGTACCAGCTATTTTGTTATTAAATGAAAAAAAAAAAAAAAATCTTAATCATTAAGGTACAATATTAGAATTTAAAGACAACCAAAAACATATAACATTAGAGGCATGTAAAATGCTAATTATATGCAATTCTTATCACATATTTCAATGAAATTTTTAATGCACATTTATCATTAAGAAATGAATTATCATCATGTGACAGCTCTAGGGAGTCCAAGAACTCATTGCAGGAGGGCAATCTACTCTACTTTGCTAAATACATCGCACCCTTTCCACTATCCAGTTTTGATGATAAGACTTTCCATTCTCGCTACTCATATGACAAACCTTGCAGTGCTCAAACAGCAAAGTTTGTCATGGAGGCACCCCTTGAAGATTTTCCACAATCAGTGCTCTAATTGATCTCAACTGATTGTGAAAAATTTCATAATATCCACTAATATCCATAACCATCCACCAATGGGGTGATGGTACCTTAGTTACCTTTAATGCTTCCAAACCACAATTTTTTTTTTCACCCTTCACATTTGGTAAAATTCGGTTCAAAAATGAAGACCAGATCTCTCCTCTTGGAAACACCTACCTCTAGTTGTGGTACAGGCACATACCTTATAGCATCCTCTTAGTTATTCACATTTGGCATCACTGGACACCATATGGTCATTCATTCCCTTACCTTATAGGGTTTTGAGAACGAAGCCTTCTGCTAGAAAAAGTGTTCGGGTCGCAGATTCCCTTTCCACATAGTAGGACAATCACAAATATCTGTGCCTATAGCAGGATTCAAAACCCACAGTCTCTAGACTGGAGGTTTGAATCGTGCCATATGATTTGTTTTGACCTTTATTGAGGTTTTATCAGTGGGAGCTAGACCAATAGAAATAACAAGAGCAAAATCAGTGTACAATAGAAAAATGCTAGCAGTAGGCACAGTAGTGCAAGTAGAAACATGGTGCATCACCATATTCTTAAAAGTACAGGTAACCCTTAAATTATCTTTTCATATAATTTTCACCGCGAATTAAAAATCAAATTTTATCTTCATTAAATTTGCATCTGCTCGTATCACGCATGTAGTTATAAGTAGCGAATTTGTATTAGGGGGAAATACCCTTTAGCATGCATGTACATCAATTGTTTACTGTATAAAGTGTTTATTGTTGAAAATTGTCTTCGTTTTTTTCTGCCAGGAAAGCACATTAAAAATCATAAGTGTGTTAATCTCAAGATGATCACTTTATTTTCTGGTGAGTTACATGCAATAAGTAATGCTTTTTTTTATGTAAAAATTTTATTTTTATAGTAATGGCCACTTAGAAGGCTTTTGTGATATGTTAAAATCGAAATTAGTGAATTAATTCATTAGGAAATAGATTTAAACGAGGAGGAACTGGTACAATTAAAACGTCGAACCAAATGGCGGGGAAAGTTCTGCCGAAGATTCCGATTGTGATGAATCTGTTAAAGAATTCAGTTTAAAGAAATTAACAGAAGGATCGGACTTGACAAGAAAGTTAGGAAGTTATTTTACGGATAATGATTCCTCAATGGAATGCTCCGGAAAATTCACAAGACAAGTGGATATTTGTTTAGCTTCATATTATGAACTTAATAAAAAAAATTGCAGCATAGTGGTAAGCAAGGTCTTATTACTGACTTCTTGATAACTAAACTAGCCAAAGTATGCAATGAGAATTATACATATGACGACGATGTCCGGCTACTAGTAAATAAAGAACATCTACGAAACGTTAGTTTCGCAGATGTTCTTTATTTACGGCATTTCTATGGATCAGCGTTATACGAGGGTTACCTGTACTCTGTATGAGAGATATAGTTATTGCAAGAATTTTGCTTGGAAAGTAAATTATACTTAATTATTAAGTTGCTAAAAATAAGTTACTAAGTATGACCAATCTGGGTAAAAACTATTCCCGCAATTCCAGGCGATGTACGTGTCCAAAAAGGAAGTGTGCTGGGTGTTATAGAGTTCTAAAGCCATTTGTTGTGAAGTTATCTGCCTCCATAAAGAAGTAGCTTATTTCTAAAGATTTGAAATACAGTTTCTTGTTAAGTATAACTTACTTTGTAATCAGAGGAAAAAAATCTAGAACTTTAGAATACAGCACCACACCCTTAAAAATTCTTGATGACATTCAAATGGGATAGTTTAGATTACTTATGACCCATTTCTTACAGACTCTCTCCTGCCACTGTCTTACAGACAGCCAATTTCTGCACCCTATCTTTTTTACAGATACTTCCATGGTGCTCTTCAGCAGAACTGACACAAATCATTCCTCACACTTCTGATAAACTTACAATAACATGGGCAATAGCTACATACATCCATTTACAGTTCAACTGGTAACTCATCAAAGATGTTACTCCTATACATCTACCTGTCTTCTCTGGGACAGCCTATCTCTATCAAGTACTCCCCACAGACTAACTATAAGAATACCATTCAAAACTCGCATCAACAGATTCCTTCTCTCTTAACCCTTGCTCACATATATTGCATTAAATTTAAGAAGTTCTACAAATAAATAATATAAATAAATAAAATTATTTAATCAGCTGACATTAATTGAGATATTTTGGAAAAGCCAATGGAACTTGAATGTCATCTAATTCAACTAAAATGGGCCCAGTAAAGGTCTGTGTATTAGATTCTGTCTAATAAAAATTGATGTTATTAAAAAGCTTCTCAGTCTGCAAAGTGATTTGAAACTGTTGATATGTTCTGTGTTTTTGATGAAATCAGCTAAGACTGTTTCATATAAAAGAAAGTGAATTCAGATATTCAAGTCTTTTGAATGATAAAAGTAAAATGAGCTGTGTTCCTTATTCTGATGAAATATTCATGTAGGGACAGTTTTTGTGTTATATTCTTCCTGTGTGAAGAAAACATAAAAGCTGTGTCTTATATTCTTCCAAAGAATACAACCTTCAGCTGTTCAAACAATATGTGAACAGATTTCTCCATTTTTCTTCCCTCTTGTCAATACAGAGCACTAATGTGCTATAGGTCTTATGGCTTTTCATGTGCGGATTAGATATTAAAAAAAAAAAAAGTTGCACTCCTATTAATTATGGGCATTATCTTCATTTCTACCTCAGGAATTTGAAAGGTAAGATAAACTGAATGAGTTGAAATAATAAAAAGAATAAATACATAAAAAAAAAAGAACACAAAGAAGATGTTGGAATAAATGAAGCTAAAAGTTCCTTATATAGTCAAGTGAAACTATAGAACTTTTAGCTGAATGCTATAGTCAAGTTTTGTATAGTATATGATGTCATACACAGAAATGAATTTAAATGAGTGAGAGATAATGTTTTCTTTGAGTTCATATTATGTAATTCTAGGATGAACATATAGTTATCCTTTGTAATTAATAAGGGAATTAAAAGTCAGACAAATTAGACGTATAGGATATGCCTAACTTGTCTGATAGTAAGAAATGAATTTTTACTAATCGACTTCACAAGCTAAGGAATACAATCATAGTGTCAATTATATATTTGGTTTAATCCTTTATCCAAGTGTAAGCAAAAAAGTTTGCATCTGAAGTATTTTCAGGAGTGGGGTAACTTGTGGTAAAGGTGGAATACGTTCTGATCACTTGCTTTAGTATCCAATAATGCAAAGCACGTCTCCTTGCAGACATGTATACTGCTATGCATTAAGGGAAGGGCCACTACCCAGACCAGTTTCGACCTTTATTGAGGTCTCATCAGTAGGAGTCAGACCCAGAGGTAGTGATACTAAGGTGGAAGTAAAGTAATACAGAAGTCATATCACACCATATACCAGTTGCCAAAAGATGTGAACACCTTATTATTAAAATTCTCTGGATTTAGAGATAGTTGATGGAAATTTTTTCACCACCTTTACTACGAGTTGCCCCACTCCTGAAAATACTTCAGGTGCAAACTTTGTTTGCTTACACTTGGATAAAGGATTAAACCAGATATATAATTGGTAGCATAGCCATTGAAAAAACTTCCATCAACTATCTCTAATCCAGAGAATTTTAATAATAAGGTGTTCACACCTTTTGGCAACTGGTATATGGTGATATGACTTCTGCATTACTTCCACCTTAGTATCACCACCTCTGAGTCTGGCTCTGACTGACGAGACCTCAATAAAGGTCGAAACTGGTCTGGGTAGCGGTCCTTCCCTTAATGCATAGCAGTATACATGTCTGCAAGGAGATGTGCTTTGCATTATGGGATACTAAGGCAAGTGATGAGAAGTTATACCACCTCTTTACCCCGAGTTGCCCCACTCCTGAAAATATTTCAGGTGCAAACTTTGTTTGCTTACACTTGGATAAAGGATTAAACCAAATATATAATTGGTAGCATAGCCAAGTGAAAAAACTTCCATCAACATTTATAGTTAATGTTGCCTCTCTATTCTAAAAGTTTGGGAAAATTATCACTAAGTGTATGAAACTTTTTTTATTAATGATTCACAGTACTGTTTATATTAGCAAATCAAAACTGCAATATGATTTGAATCATATGTCAATAAGATTCGACTGCAGTTCAAGCATTTCAGTCTTTAGCTATTCATATTTCTATCATTGTTTTTCAACCCACACTGAAGATGATTTCCAAGATGTAAAATGAAATATCTATTCATGTTTGATTAATAAAGTTATATACATGTCTCAAATAACCAAGATATATCATGTAAGAAGCATCAAACTGAAAAAAAAAAAAAGAAGCAATAAAGCCTTCTATGATCACATGTGCATGAACTCTGACATTATCATTTAGTAAGGACTTGCAAAAGAGGCAGAAAGTTCCATAAAAGTGGTTAAGCTAAGTTAGGAAATTATACTGCATTTTGAAAAGAAACTGTTGAAGTGGTTGGTGAAAGATATAGACACAATCTCTCTCTCTCTTTCAACAATGTGAAAGAGTTGTGTTGCCACAAGTGATTTGTCAGGAGGAAATGAAGGTGCACACTCAAATTTAATGCAAGTTGTGGGTGGTGTAGGCATTTTAAGAATACAACCATGATAAAACGAACTACTAAACATGGGGAAATAGCGTCAGCAGATAAAACTAACAAATTTATGGAAAATTTTAGGTCGAAATTTAGGTCGAAACTGGTCTGGGTAGCGGTCCTTCCCTTAATGCATAGCAGTATACATGTCTGCAAGGAGATGTGCTTTGCATTATGGGATACTAAGGCAAGTGATGAGAAGTTATACCACCTCTTTACCCCGAGTTGCCCCACTCCTGAAAATATTTCAGGTGCAAACTTTGTTTGCTTACACTTGGATAAAGGATTAAACCAAATATATAATTGGTAGCATAGCCAAGTGAAAAAACTTCCATCAACATTTATAGTTAATGTTGCCTCTCTATTCTAAAAGTTTGGGAAAATTATCACTAAGTGTATGAAACTTTTTTATTAATGATTCACAGTACTGTTTATATTAGCAAATCAAAACTGCAATATGATTTGAATCATATGTCAATAAGATTCGACTGCAGTTCAAGCATTTCAGTCTTTAGCTATTCATATTTCTATCATTGTTTTTCAACCCACACTGAAGATGATTTCCAAGATGTAAAATGAAATATCTATTCATGTTTGATTAATAAAGTTATATACATGTCTCAAATAACCAAGATATATCATGTAAGAAGCATCAAACTGAAAAAAAAAAAAGAAGCAATAAAGCCTTCTATGATCACATGTGCATGAACTCTGACATTATCATTTAGTAAGGACTTGCAAAAGAGGCAGAAAGTTCCATAAAAGTGGTTAAGCTAAGTTAGGAAATTATACTGCATTTTGAAAAGAAACTGTTGAAGTGGTTGGTGAAAGATATAGACACAATCTCTCTCTCTCTTTCAACAATGTGAAAGAGTTGTGTTGCCACAAGTGATTTGTCAGGAGGAAATGAAGGTGCACACTCAAATTTAATGCAAGTTGTGGGTGGTGTAGGCATTTTAAGAATACAACCATGATAAAACGAACTACTAAACACGGGGAAATAGCGTCAGCAGATAAAACTAACAAATTTATGGAAAATTTTGAAGAATTTATTGAAGATAATTCACTTTCTCAAATGTCTAACTTCAATGAAACTAGGCTCTTCTAAAAAAATGCCCAAAAAACACACTATGAAGGATAAACAGAGGCCACAAGATTGAAAGACCATATAATGTCGATGTTACAATGGAATACCTTAGACACTTCAAAATGAAGTTACTCCTTATACATCAATCTGACATTATATGTCGATGTCGTTGTAACATCGACATTATATGTCGATGTTCCATTGTAACATCGACATATAATGTCGATGTTACAATGGAATACCTTAGACACTTCAAAATGAAGTTACTCCTTATACATCAATCTGATATCCCAAGAGTATTGAAGAATGTAATTACATTTCAACTTCACATAATTTTTAAAAGTGGTGATTGAAGGGCATTGATGATCAATGAATATTTTCAAGATTGGTTTGTGAATTATTTTTTCAAGATGTAGTGTAATATTTTTGGCCTAAGGATCTGGTAAAGAAAGTTCTCTTCTATTGTCAGTAATGCATCAGTTCATAGATTAGATCTTGAATGGGGGTGCTTACGGGTCAAAGCTGTATAACTGAGAGGAGACCTCCACATAGCCTTTAAAGGAATGCGGAAAACCGACCAGGGCTTTTGACCTAATGTCCAATCCTCACCTTCTCGTGGTGCACCCTGTTGGGTATCTACTTGGATACTGAACAAATGAGGATGGGCTGGCAATTTGAAATTTAGCCGACCAAATTGTATTCTTACTGGTTAAACCAAAATAAAAAAATGATGGTACAACATGACAAAATTTCATGCCAGCTGGGGCGTCACCCGATTAAACAAGCCCCCCCCGTTGTTTTCGCAAGGGAACCAGGGGGAACAGCGAAAAGTCAGCTACTGGAACAAATCTGAAAACACATCCCAACTCAACATCACCAGAGTTAAAGATCGGTACTATCAACATAAGAAGCTTGAATTGCAAAGAAATGGAGCTAGCTAAGGAATTAGATAAGTACCAGATCGACATAATAGAGGTGACTGAAACAAAAACGACTAAAACTGGCTAGATCTTTCTGAGCAATAAATACAAAATGTTATATTCAAGCAATGACAATCAAGGAAAAGAAGGAATAGCCATAGTATTCAACACAAAATACGAGGCTAATCTTCTTGAATGGCAGTCAGTCTCAAGTAGAGTAATGTGGGCAAATATGAGAATGGGGAACTGGACAATGAGACTTATTTGTGCCTATGTTCCCACAGAAGGTTCTACAAAGGTAGAAGTGGAGGAATTTTTTGAGGCTTTAGAAAAAGCAACTGACACAATGAAAAAGGAAAAGTTGGTTCTTGTTAGGGATCTAAATAGCAGAGTAGGAAATGATTGTCAGACATACAAAAATATTTTGGGAAAATTTGGAGAAAAGAGCAAAGCTAATAATAATGGCTAATATCTGTTGGATTTCTGCTCAGGACATGGACTGGTTATTACTAACCACATGTTCCAACATAAAAATGTGTACAAATTCACATGGAGAGAAGAGGCAAGGAATAAGAAAAGTCGCATTGACTATATTATTGTTGATAGTGATGTTTTCTCCCTGGTGCAGGACACCAGAGTGTACAGAGGATTTGAAATTGGAAGTGATCACTATTTAGTCTTGAGCAGGATAAAATTGAATTTCATATTGAAAAGAATAACATGTAAGAAAGTTTTAAAGCGAATAAAAGTTGAGCAGCTCTCAGATGTGAACTGCAGACTAAAATACACAAAGATTATTGAAGAAAAAATGAAAGAGTTTGAGAACATTAATCAAACCTTGGAGATTCAGTGGCAAACTCTGAAGAAAACATTGATTGATTCTGCCAGAGAGGCATGTGGTGAGGCTGTGTGCAAGGATAAAAAAATCAGAACTCCCAACTACCAGGTGGACACAGGAAGTTAAAGAGGCAGTGAAGGAAAAGAAGAAAGCATATCAAAAGTTCCTGGCAAATAAGTCAGCTTGTGCTCTTAGAGGATACAGAGACAAATGCAAGAATGCTAAACACTGTGTTAAACTAGCTAAACAAAAGTCATGGGAGGACTTTGGCAAGAATATAGAAAATAAATATCAAGAAGGTGGCAAAATATTCTGGAGGTTGTTGAAGAAGCTTAGGAATGGAGGAAAGAATGCTGTAAAAGGAGTAAGAGATGATAAAGGTGACATGAAAATGGGAGAAAAAGATATCCTTGAAGTATGGAGTAATTACTTTGAAAAACTAAATGAAACAAGCAGTGACAACAGCACAGTGGTAAAAAACACTGACCAGGCATGCAGTCAGGAATACATATCCATACTTGAAGTAGAAAAAGCCATCAAAGACATGAAATGTGGAAAGGCGAGCAGGAGTAGATGATATTCGACCAGAAATGCTGAAGTATGGTGGTAGAGAAGTCTTACAGTGGCTGCACTGCATAGTTCAGAAAGCCTGGACAGAGGGACGAATTCCTGACGATTGGAGTAGAGCTCTCATAGTACCCATATATAAAAAGGGAAATAAAACTGAATGTGAGAATTACAGAGGTATTTCCCTACTGAGTGTTCTTGGCAAGATCTATGCAAGTATACTTGAGAAACGGTTGAGAAGAATTGTGGAAGAAAAGCTTGGTGAAGAACAAGCTGGATTCAGGACAAATAGAGGCTGTCAGGATCAGATCTTCACTTTACGACAAATAGTCGAGAAAGCATGGGAATATAACAAAGATCTTGAAAGTTTATTTTTCACTTGGTTAGAGTATAATAAAATTAGTTTAATCCTTTTTCCAAGTGTGAGCAAACAAAGTTTGCGCCTGAAAGTATCTTCAGGACTGGGGTAAGGTGGTACAACACGAGGGCAACTCGTTGCAAAGGTGGAGCAAGCTACCAACACTCCTATCTCAGTATCTCCTATAATGCAAAACACATCTCCTTGCGGATATGTCTAATGTTATGCATTAAGGGAAGGCCCAAGTGGAGTTCCCCAGGCTTCTGCCTGGTATCTCCACTTGGGCCTTCCCTTAATGCATAACATTAGACATATCCGCAAGGAGATGTGTTTTGCATTATAGGAGATACTGAGATAGGAGTGTTGGTAGCTTGCTCCACCTTTGCAACGAGTTGCCCTCGTGTTGTACCACCTTACCCCAGTCCTGAAGATACTTTCAGGCGCAAACTTTGTTTGCTCACACTTGGAAAAAGGATTAAACTAATTTTATTATAACAAAGATCTGTATTTAAGTTTTGTCGATTTGGAAAAGGCATATGACAAGGTGCCAAGAGAGAAGCTATTCAATACGCTACAGTTATATGGTGTCAATGGGACATTATATCAAGCAATACTTAGTCTTTATTTGAGTTGTAAGTCAGCAGTTAGAATTGAAGGAAATACAGGAAGATGGTTTAATGTTAAATCTGGTGTGAGACAAGGGTGTACATTATCCACTATTTTATTCATTATCTATATGGATCACATTATGAAGGAAAGTGGTATTAAATTGGAGATGTTAATGTCAGCTCTTTGCTTTATGCGGATGATGTTATACTCCTAAAAAAATCCACTACAAGTCTGCAAGATTCTCTCACTAAATTGAATAACTGTTGTAATAGATATGGTATGAAGTCAGCAATAAAAAGACAAAGACAAGGAAAATAGGCAGAATCATTGAAAATGTCAACTGTGTTGTGAATGGAGAACCTGTGGAACAAGTAAAACATTTCAGTTACTTAGGCACGATTTTTACTGAAGATGGTAAATTAAATATAGAAATAGACAACAGAATCAGCAAAGCTGGTATGGTAGGAAGTCAATTGAATAAATTCATATGGAATAAGAAAGAAATTAGTCGGAACACTAAATAGCTGTATGCAAGACGGTGTTCAAACCAGTTTTAACTTATGGATCTGAGAGCTGGGTCAGAAGTAAAATACTTGACCAAAGACTAGAGACTGCAGATATGATAGTCCTGAGAAAGATTATAGGCATGAATAGATGGCATCAATGGCAATACCATAATAAAAACAAGGATATTAGGAAAGAACTTGACATTGTCAGCATCCAGGAATGCGTTAGCAGAGCTAATCTCAGGTGGTACTTAAACTGAATGGGCGAAGAAAGATTAGCAAAACCAGTGTTCTCTGCCAGGTTGGCAGCAAAACGACCCAGAGGAAGACCAAGATATAGGTGGATTGATACGGTACAAAGTGCCTTAGACGATAGAAATATAAAACCTGATAATGTTGGAGTCTTGACAAGTAACAGACTGATTTGGAGGAAAATTGTAGATAGGAAGTTAGTAATGAGGTAATTTTTTTCATGTAGTACTATCATATCCTGTACACCCCTTGAGGGTACATGGCAGGAATTTGATGATGATGATATTCCTGAGGAATGCTCCGCGCTTACCCATGAGCACCACCTATAATGGATCAGCATGTTATTGCAAACTTTATGGCAATGTACCATAAACTTATGTTCAAAAATGTGATTAATATCTTACCTTGGATGACGAACCCTTAAAAAGTGGTCACTCAATAACTGAACTATTTTGTCTGCTTCTTCCTACCATTAGCAGTCATTTAGGTTATCCTTCCATAGTCATTCTTCCTTTTACTTGCCATATCACTATGCATGAGAGCTTGCTGATTGACTTTCTCTTTATATATCCTTCCCAATATTTTCATTCTTTGCAGCTCCTGCTTATTGATACTGATATTGCTTTCTTCATTCAGTCCTTGACTATCTCTCATGCACTGCTAACATCCTTCCCTTGCAGATTGTTCTACCACAGCACTGCTTCTAGCTTCTTCATATTTTTCTTAATCACTTGTCCTAAAGTTTCATATCTAATCCTTCTTAAGTAACAATTCACATGCTTGGTAACCTCATGATTTCATGATAATTTTCCAATCAGAAGCAATGTGGCAACTTTAATTGTCAGCAGATCCAGCACCCATAAACCCTGTGTCCCCCTCCCATCACATGCTATTTCAAGTAATTATCTCTTAGTAAGGTGAATCAGCAACTTAAGATATGCTGATGACATAGCACTAATAACAGAGAATGAAAATGACATGAATGAACTTGCAAGAATTGAATGGTATAGCTTTACACACGAACTCAAGATTAATATCAGTAACACAAAGTTGATGATCCTTGATAGGAATTCACAATGGAAACACTTGGACGGTTTTCTAAGATAGAAAAAGTTGATCAATTTATCTATCTGGGTTCAATGATCTCTATTATGGCAAATCATATGGAGAAAATAAGAAGATGAATTATAACAGGAAGATAAAGAATGACCCAGATCACAAAGATCTGAAAGGATGGAAAAACCTCTGCCAACACTCAGACTGGTAAGATCCTGTCTTCTCTGTAGTTCTTTGTCTCAGAGACACTGAACAAGGCAATTAAGAAAAGGATTAATGCTTTTGAAATATAAGCTTAGAGTAGGATACTAAGTTCCTTGGAGAGAGAAGAGACCAGATGAATCTTGAAATGAGTATCGACAACCTGGTGGAGAGCAGAATCTTCAAATATTTTGGACACATCTCAAGAAGAGAAGGAGAGAACATTGAGAAACTTTTATTATGCAGGGCATGATGACAGGAGCTATCAGGCCCCATGTGAGATGACTAGATCAAATCCCTGCTCTAAATGGACTAAGGATGGAGGTTGCACTTAGAATGAGAGAAAGTTGACAAGAAGGTGAATAAATTCCATTTCCTTCCCACCATGTCATCTTTCCTACTTCCAATCTATAACCTCAAAGTCCTCTATAATAATTATTCAGCCTGTACTCATGTTCATTGGTCAATCAATATCATCAATATCTTCCTTTGCACCCTGGCCTATAGCAGCAATAAACTGCATATTTTGTCCTGTTGCCTCTATCTCACACACCAGAATGCCTCAAATGTACTGCCGTCTATGTCTGTCCTTTGGGTGCAATTCATGTGCTATCATCAGCAGTACCTCTTCCCCATCCTATTCTCTCTCTATCCTCTTTGAAAATATTATACCCTCTCGGATTCTATTCTTGTAACTATATCATGACCTATCAACCAAGGCTCACTAAGATCTAAAACTTCTGGCAATGCTGCACCTACTAATGCCAGAAATTCTCCACTCTTATTCTTGATGCTTCTGACATTAGTATACATAAACTGTATTCCCTTCAGGCCTAAAACCATGTTTACACCATATGTACCTCCATTCAATTTCGTGAGTGAGTGTGAGATTGACCATAAAATGCAGAATTTAATCTTTCAGGTAATGAAATTGATTAACTGGATTTGAAGTTAGATGTCTCAAAAAAGCATTGTTCACTGAGACTGTAGAGGTGAACAGACTCACCTCTGTGAGTCTGTTCCCAAAACAGTTCTAGTTACCATGATTGCATTTCTGCAGTTTCAGTGAACAATGCTGCTTTCTTGAGACACCCAACTCCAAACCTTTCCATCAGCCTTATATAAATCATCATCAGCCTTATATAAATCTTTCCATGAAGCAAATTTGTTCATAAGTCTACTTCTGCACAACCTATGCACTGACTCATAGTTTGCAATCATGGCCCTTCTCGACTTGCATCTATCATACCAAAGGCAGCAGACCTTCAATCTTTACCTTCTTGCTCTTCTGTTTTGCTTCTTGCAGTAACTCTTTCATATCTCTCACATACTATACTTTTCACTTATTAAGTCCTTAGTACCTGGCAAAACAATCAACTCTTTCACTTTATGTCTTTGCATCCTGAGAGGTTCACTAATATCACTAATTTTTGCACCAGGAAAACAAAATTGTTCATGTTCTCATTAGGTACTCCTCTTATCACAGAATCACATCAAAAACTCTCTTTACTCTCCTTATTTTGCATTGCACCTCCTTTCTTTCTCTTCTCTACTACTGGCCCAATGTTATCATAATTGTTTGAGCTTATGCTTTGTCCAGTGAAGGACTCCATGTAAGGATACCACAAGGTGTGACAAATTCCCAGAATGCATATATTAAAATATATATTGGCTTACATGTAGACAAGTATCTACTACCACCTTCAAAGCAATATCCCCTTTTGTAACAATGGATTTAGTTAGAAGAGCCTCTCTGGAACTCATTATCTGGATTGCTTTTATTACTCTCACTACATGAAGTTGGATGAGAGAAAATCTGTATTCTTTCAAGGCATTCTTTAGTTTTCAGAATAGTGAACAGCCAAAAGTGAGGATTGATTTTGGTGAACATGGAATATGGACAAATTTTGTGATTTTGTGGGTAACCAGTGAGGAAGTTGGCAATCCAGATGCAGACTACAGGATGACAGTTTGTTAAGTAGGCCACTGTGCCAAACTTGATCAAATACCTTTGAAATGTTGAGGGTATCCATGTGGGTTTCTCCAAATTATTCCATGGCTTGAGTCCAGAGGTGGGTGGTGAAAGCAAGATAAGCTGTACATTGCAAGTAGCAGAATCCATACTACTAGTCACTGATTAGTTGGTATATTTATAGGTGGTTCAAAAGTTGGTTGTTGATGACCTTCTCCATAATTTTAGAGAGAACAGAAATGAGAGTAGTTGGATAGTAGTTTGTTAGTCGACTTTTAACACCTTTCTTTGGGATGGGCTAGATGTGAGCCTGTTTCCATGTTGTAGGGTAGATGCCAAATGAATAGGATAGAATAAAGAGGCAATACAGGATAGGTGTTAGTTCTGGGCATAATTTTTTAACACAATAGATGGGAAACATGACATCAAGATCAGATGCCGTGTTTGTGTTCAAGGTTATTAAGGATTCTTCAGATTTCTCTTTGTTGGAAGACTATGTGTGACATGAAGGGAGCTGTTCTTGGTAGACTGGAGGGAACTTTGCTCAGATCATCAATGCAGGAACTGCAAAAGAGCAACGCCAATAAGTTGCCCTTGTCTTTAAGTGAGGTAACTACAGTACCATTTGGATGTGAGAGTGGTGGAAAATTGGTGGGCAGAAGTTGTGCCCAATGACCTTCGCAAGAGACAAGAAGGAGCGACTGTCATTTGGGTAGGAGGCGAGTTTGCAGCATTTGACCTTTTTTAAGGCTGACTTGGACTTGGTGATGATTCTTTTACAACTATTGCAGGCTGCAGTATACGCAGAGTGAGCAGTTGGAGTTTTGACCTTGAGCCATTTGTGGTAAGCCGAGGTTTTTGCCCTTACAGCATTGGCATACCTTTTTGAGAACGAAGACTTGGATGGTGACTAAGAATTTGGAGTGGAATAAGGGATGAAAGCCTTCATTCCTGTATGGATGATTTCTGTTATTCAATCTGAATAGGTGTTTGGATCAGGAGAACTGAAGCAGTACTCAGACCATGGTCACAGAGGTCTTTCCAGTTGACACTTTTGAGGTGCCAAAGGACACGAGACAGTGAACAAGTGGATGATGGATGTTCAGGGGCAAAAGACTTGTATGAGGTTGTGATCTGAGTTGCCAAGAGGATAACTGACAACCACAGTAGGCTTGGAAAGGGGGAGCTTGTTAGGAAGAGGTCAATTGTGTTGACAAATTAGAGGGACTTGTCAGGTATTCTGGTAGCAAGATTGATGATCTGAGATAGGTCACTGCTGATGGTAAACACCTTGGCATCCCTATCTGCTTGATCGGTGAAACTGGAGAAGAGGAAACAATGCAAGTTGTGGGCATTGAAATCCCCAAGAAGAATGACCTCACTATTGGGGTATTTCGACTGCAGAAAGTTGAGCTTTAGAGAGAGAGAGAGAGAGAGAGAGATAGTTGAAGAGGTCAGAGTGGTCGATGGAGTTTGAAGAGTGATACAGAGAACATATGAAAAGGACAGGATGAGGGTTGATTTGGTAGGGAAATTTTGGGTCAAAGCAGATCAAATGGCAAGGATTCAAGGATTTGCAGTCTCTAGCTTGGTATGTCGGTTTTGATGAATACACAAGCCGTCCTTGTGGCGAAAAGAATTGTGTAATGTGTAGTTTTGGCAGTTGAGGTGGACAGTGGCTGTTGAAGTTTTCAATAAAATCACTTTTCTTTAAGTTGTGGTCCATTGTAATGGACCACAACTTAAAGAAAATAAAAAAAAATGAAAGCTAGTTAATAAATACTTTTTTTTTTTTTTGTATTGGATATATCTATAAAAGATATATTTAATAAAGCATGCTTACAATGTAAGCTGAAAATTTTAGAGTGAACTGCTCACAATTAATCTGTGACTCCATCATGTAAACCATGAGTAATAACGATAATAATAACAATGAAATGGTAAGAGAAATAACATAATAGACTGGAAGAACATTGTTCATAAGAACTAACACTGAATGCTTATATACAGTGGGCTATCATGGTGATAAAGCATACTTTTTTTTTTTAATGCAACTCTCATCCAAATTTTTTCTGTGGAATGCTATTACTACTGTGGAGGAAGAAACTAAGTTTTTTTTTTTTTCAGTAATTTTATATATAACTATTTTATATATATTTTTACACAATCTCGAAACTCTGTTTTAGAGAGAATAAACAAAGAACTTTTCCTCAGTCAATGACATTGATTTATCGAACAGTGAAATTCATCTCCTACCTAAAGACAATCAGAAATGTTCATGCCAAATTTATTTGAAACCACATGATAAGATTCAAACTGTAGCCTGTTTGAATCTTATCCCATTAGCCCATTATGCACATATTATAACCATTGAGCCAACCAAGCTAGCAACATGTTTAAATGGTAATGCATAATATTTATTTATACTAAACACTTACCTAATGTACAAATTTCCCAAAGAAGCACACCAAAGGACCACCTAAAAAATATTAAACCTATTAAAATATAAGGAAGAAGAATTTTCATTAAAAATGATTTGTAACATATCTTTCAAACAACTTTTATATTTCATTTAAAGAAAAAAAAAATTCATCATCATCAAAATCCTGACATGTACCCTTGGAGAGAGAGGGGGGGGGGGATAGTATGATAGTAATTGCATTGTTGGCCGAGTGGATAGCGTATCCGCTCTCCAGCCAAAAGACTGTGGGGTTCTAATCCTGCAGTGGGCATGGATGTTTGTAATTGTCTGTGAAAATACTAGTTATGGTGGTGGTCAGTAGATGGCATTGGTGTAGTAGTGGTTGCTGGATGAGGTTGAGTGCTGGAGATGGAGAGCTGTAGTGTGGATGCCCTCCCTCGATGAGTCTTGGACTCCCTGGAGGTGTCAAGCAATAATAATAATAATAGTACTACATGAAAAGATACATCTTTAATTGCCCTACTGACAATTTTCCTCCAAGATAATCTGTTATTTGTCAAGATAAGATATTATCAGATCATATATTTGTCATCTAAGGCACTTTTTGCGGTATCAATCCACCTCAATCTTGGCCTTACTCTGGGTTTTTTCCCTGCCAGCCTAGCAAAGAACACTTATTTTGCTAATCTTACCTCTCCCATTCTGTTTATGTGACCACAACACCTGAGATTAGCTCTGTTAACACATTCCTGAATGCTAGCAATATCAAGTTATTTTCTAATATCCTCATTTTTAAGATGAGGATATTAGAAAAAAAGATAATTTAATTTTGCAACTGTGTTAAAATATAAATAACGCTTTTAATTTCCCGATGTTTCATCTTCATATTAAGATCATCATCTGCAGTATATACAAATATACAAGGACAAGTTGAGTTGCATTACACACAGCAAGTTAAAGAAACAATGATCTGATCAGTGGTTATTCTACTGGCAGTGACAAAAAAAAATAAAATAGAAAATAATTAATTATTTAGAAACTACGTCGAAGCTAAATTCTATTTAAGATAACATGGGAAAAATATTCTTTCTTATAGATAGTCTTCTTTCATGATGTCCTATTTTAACATTACAATTGTTATTTTAGATATAGGATTCTGGATTATCTACAGCCCTGTTTATAGTTAACTCTTAGAGAGAAAGGTTCCGTGGGTAGAATATGCGCCTTTCATATGCTTGGGATTTTTAGACCATCATTATTGTTCATATTGGGGTGGTTGATAAGAATCTCACAGGCTTCCTTAAATATGCGTTCATATCAAGTTTTGGTGTGATGTAAACAACTGGTACTTTTCCAGTCAATTCTATGTAAAGTGTTCAGGGAATGATCAGAAAGCCAGCTTTACCATAGTTATTATATTTAATGTGTTGTTATGTTCCTTTTGTCTGAGTGAGTATATATGGTATACTCCAGGAAGAGCCAGCGGAGGGAGTGGGTCTTTGGAAGAGTGGAGTAAGCTTTTTAATTTTGCAGGAGGTTTAAAGGGGGGCTTTGAGGTTGTATTTTTGTAGTATTCTGTTTATTTTATCTGATGTCCCTTTAATGTAAGGAATGGTTATAGTTTTATTGTAGTCTGTTTTATCTTTGTTTTTTATTGAGGTCTTGTAGAGAATTTTGTTAATAGTGTTTTTGCTGTAACCATTTTTTAGAAAAGCATTACTGATAACTTTAAATTCTTCTTTCAGCACTTGTTCATTGGAGCAGATCTTCAAAGCCCTGTTTTTTAGAGTATTAATGACACCTAGTTTTTGTGTTGGGTGGTGGTAGCAGTTTATGTGTATATATTGGCCAGTATGTGTCGGTTTCTGGTAAACAGTGAAGGAAAGACTGCCGGAAGGAAGACATGTGACATGTATCTAGAAACGGAAGTGTGTTGTGTTTTTCAATCTCAATTGTGAACTGTATGCATTTGTGTTGTTTGTTTAGGTGGCTAAGGAAAGTGTTTAGTGTCTGGTGGCCAGATCATGAAAATATCGTCAACGTAAGCAATGGGGGGGGGGGGGGGGATAATGGAGTGCCCATGGCTGTGCCTTCTTTTTGTAGGTAGAAAGCATTTTGCCATTCAAAATAACCAGAACGTAATACATGAGAAAAGAGTGCTGTTATATCTAGAAGGAATTTGTTCTGTAAAAGAAGGATTGTGTCATTGATTGGGACATTCATAAAGAGGGCAGAGGCGTCAAAACTGACTAATAAATCTTCTTTTTCTAATGTAATGTCTTTGATTATGTTTATGAAGTGTTGTATGTTTCTGATATAGGAGGTAGAATGACCTACCAAAGTGTTGCCGCTAATTTTTTAGCTAGGTGATAATTTGGGCTATCTATACCTTCCTACCTATACCTTACGATAGTTCGACTAGCGGCTGGAGTGGTGTGTTTTGTTTGTGTATCGTTGGTAGACCGTAAATTCTAGGGAAACGAGTGTAGTGCGAAAATATTTTTTTGACTGCGTCCTCTGGCCATTAAGTAATAGATTTAAGTAGTTTCTCTGTTTTCTTTTTTATTCTATTGGTTGGGTCGTAGTTAACAAGTTGGTATGTACTATTGTTTGAGAACAGTAAATTCATTTTTTCTAAATAGGTGGTTCGGTTTAGAATTACGGTGGCACTTCCGTTATCAGCTTTAGTTATTAAAGTGGCACTTCCGTTATCAGCTTTAGTTATTAAAGTGGCACTACCTTTATCAGCTCTAGTTATTACAATGTTTGGATTTGATTTTAATGATTTCACCAGTGAAGGTGAAATTATATTTTGATTTATATTTAAAATGTTGGCGGTTTCTAAACATATTTTGTCTGCTGTTATTTGGGATGAATCTTAAGCATCTTTCAATATTATATATAAATTCAGTTTGTTCATATATCTGGGTGCTATGGCAAAATTTAGACCTTTGTTGAGTAGCGAGAGTTCATCTTTGTTTAAGATGAACTGTGGTTGGATAATGGCTTGCCATTATCCCCCACTATTGCTAACTTTTATATGGAACATTTTGAGCAAAATGCTCTAGATTCCTCTCCTTTAAAACCCAATCACCGTATATCTAAGTCGAAGTCTGGCTTAGATAAGGTGACAATGTTTTCGCGATCTTGTCCCCATGGCAGCTAGACACTAAACGCTTTCCTTAGCCACCTAAACAAACAACACAACTGCATACAGTTCACATTTGAGATTGAAAAACAGAACACACTTCCGTTTCTAGATACACTTGTCACACATCTTCCTTCTGGCAGTCTTTCCTTCACTGTTTACCAGAAACCGACACATACTGGCCAATATATACACATAAACTCCTACCACCACCCAACACAAAAACTAGGTGTCATTAATACTCTAAAAAACAGGGCTTTGAAGATCTGCTCCAATGAATAAGTGCTGAAAGAAGAATTTAAAGTTATCAGCAATACTTTTCTAAAAAATGGTTACAGCGAAAACACTATTAACAAAATTCTCTACAAGACCTCAATAAAAAACAAAGATAAAACAGACTACAATAAAACTACGCTAGTGGCCAAAATACACTTTTTCCAAAAACCTTTTGGAAAAGTGTATTTTTGAGGTTTGATGGCTCATAACACCACTTTTTTTGTGTGTAAGACCATAAAATTATATATCAATGGAAAAATAATTTAATCAAGAATGTAATGCAACAAAGTTTGTTGAATTATCTGTATTCTATGAAAAGTTATAGCCAAATAACCAGAAAAAAAGAAGCACAACTTGTTTAGGTTGATATGAAGTAGATTTCCTTCATTTGAATGTAGCCAATGAGTATGAGTGTTTAGAGAGCCAATCAGGTGTCATCTTGTTTTAGCAATGAGCCAATAAAGTCACAGTAGGATTCAGCTATTGAATCCTACTGTCATGTATTGGAGCTGAGAGGAGGACATTTGTCAGTGTGTTATGTGATTGCTATCAAGTTGGTTGGTTTTTTTTTGTGTTCTTTCATTTAGTGAGCTTGTAAAACATAATAAAATTAAAGAAATGGCACAAAGAGTTGACTGGTCACCCAGAAAGAGATGTAGAATAGTACTATTAAATGAACAAAGCTACAGTTATGAAGAAATTAGTGGAAACTTAACCAAAGGTGGCATTTCTAAATTTTTGAAGAGGTATAAGGAGACTTAGTCACTACAAAACAGGACTGTTAAAGGCAGGAAAAGGTGTACAACAGCAAGTGATGATAGAAGAATTGAGAGACTATGCCTACGTGACAGAAGAAAATCATCTGGGTGTATACAAGATGAAATTGTGCAATACAATGTGAAGTTGAGTGCAAGGACTGTTCGGCACAGACTGCAGGAATTTGGTCTAAATGCTAGAATTCCACGAAAAAGCCATTTTTATCTCTCAAACAAAGGCTGAAAAGATTAAACTGTGTTAACTGGACAGCAGAACAATAGGACGGTGTTATTTGGAGTGATGAGACCTGTAATCGGAAAAGATTTGCATCCTGATTGCATTACACCTACCATGAAACACCCGCTTAGTGTTATGATCTGGGGTTGTATGACATCAAAAGGTGTGAGCAGAATTTGCATGATTAATGGGAATATAAATGCCCCAAAATACATAAATGAAATACTTGAGCCCAAACTGAAGCCTTCCGCACATGATATTTTCCAAGATAATGAAGCATTTATATTTCAACAGGATTCAGCTCCATGTCATGTTGCTGCTGTGTGCAAAAAGTGGTTTCAAGATAATTATATTCCACAGCTGGAATGGCCTAGGAATAACCCAGACCATAACTCAATCAAAAATCTATGGAGTCGACTAAAGAAACTTGTTAATCAGAAGCAACCCAGCAATAAAACCCAAATAATAGGAGAACACAATTCAATCTTGGTTTCACATTATAACAGCTGCAGAACTAAAAAAACTTGTTCACTCCATGGGAAAGGTTGTAAGGCCGTAATTAATGCTAAAGGTTACCCAACTAAGTATTAACTCACATTGTGAGTATTTTTGTATATCTCATTTTTTCTGTATTTCACTTTTCTTCTTTATAACTGCTGTTCTAATAAAAAATCCTTTATAAAAGTTATTGCATTACATTCTTGATTAAATTATCTTTCCACTGATATATAATTTTATGGTATTACACCAAAAAAAAAGTGGTGTTATGAGCCATCAAACCTTAAAAATGCACTTTTTCCAAAAGGTTTCCACAATTTTGGCCACTAGTGTATAACCATTCCTTACATTAAAGGGACATCAGATAAAATAAATAGAATACTACAAAAATACAACCTCAAAGCCACCTTTAAACCTCCTGCAAAATTAAAAAGCTTACTCAACTCTTCCAAAGACCCACTCCCTCCGCTGGCCCACCTGGAGTATACCGTATTTATTGCACCTGTAATATACCACGTACAGGGGAAACAGGACACACAATTCCTATCAGACAAAAGGAACATAAACGACACATTAAATATAATAACTATGGTGAATGGCCTTTCTAATCATGCCCTGAACACTTTACATAGAATTGACTGGAAAAGCAATTGTACCAGTTGTTTACATCACACCAAAACATGGTATGAACGCAAATTTAAGGAAGGCTGTGAGATTCTTATCAGCCACCCCAATCTGAACAATAATGAAGGTCTAAAAATCCCAAGCATATGGAAGGCACATATTCTATCCACGGAACCTTTCTCTCTAAGAGTTAACTATAAACAGGACTGTAGATAATCCAGAATCCTATAACTAAAATAACAATTGTAATGTTAAAATAGGACATCATTGTTACTGAAAGAAGACTATCTATAGAATATTTTTCCCATGTTATCTTAAATAGAATTTAGCTTTGATGTAGTTTCTAAATAATTAAATTTTTTTTTCCACTAGAGGTCATGCCAGTAGAATAACCAGTAATCAAATCATTGTTTCTTTAGCTTACTGTGTGTAATGTAACTCAGGTTGTCCTTGTATATACTCCAGATGATGGTCTTAATATGAAGATCGAAAGTTGGGAAATTAAAAGAGTTATCACTGTGCAACACTAAAAGAAAGAATTTTAATATTGCCATTGATGCCATCTGTTCACTTTCTTAATCTTTCTCAGAATTCTCATATCTGTGGTCTCCAGTCTTTGGTGAAGTGTTTTATTTATAACCAAGCTCTCAGATCTATAAGTTAAAATTGATTTGAACACTGTCTTGTATACAGCTAATTTAGCATTTTGACTAATTTCTCTCTTATTCCATATAAATTTATTCAGTTGACTTCCTACTATACCAGTTTTGCCAATTCTGTTATCTATTTTCATATTTAATTTGTCATGTTCACTAAAAATTATGCCTAAGTAGCTGAAATGTTTTACTTGTTCTCCAGTCTTACAGCATTCTATGCTGGTGTTGTCATTGCTCAGAAAAATAAGGACCTTCTGAGACTGCCAGGGATGGTGGTGGGAGGTCTGCTACTGGTAGTATATAGACAAAAGAAGAGAAATCTCTATAGCTCAAAAGGAGTTTTATGGTTGGTAACTGGAATGTCAGAACCCACCACAAAAGTAGGAATAACTCATGTTATAACTGGTCTGTCATGGGGCTTTGTGAGATCAGATGGCTACAATCAGGAGAATTAGTTGTAGATTAGGGAAACCTTTATTCAAGAACACAATGAGGGGAGAAAAGGGAGTTGGTTTTTTTAATTAATAAAACTATGAAAAGTTATATGATGAATTTAAACCCATCAATAGCAGAATAGCTCTTGTCAGACTTATAGCAAAACCAATAAATGTATCAATAACACAGCTCTATGCACCTAAACAGTTATACAATGAAGAGTGTATTAATAACCTCTACAGAGAAAACTCACTGATCAAACAACCCCCCCCCCCCCCTTCAAAAAAAGACAATCTCATTGTCTAAGTAGACTGGAATGCAAAAATTTGTATAGATGCTAGAAGGAATTTTCTTCCCCATTCTGGTGCATTTGGTTTTGGTAAAACCAATAACAGAGGATACAAGCTTACTGATTTTGCCATTCAAAATAATTAACAATTACTAATACTTTATATCCTCATAAACCATCAAGGAAGTGAACATGCACTTCACCTAATGGATCTGCCCATAATTTAATTGATTATATACTTGTTCAGACAATGCATAAAGCATCAGTTAACCTTCCTAAGACTAGATCTTTCCCAGGAGCTGATATTTTCAGTGATTACAACATGGTCATTGCTACAATGAATCTAAAATTAAAACAAATAAAAGATAGTGTTGAAAAGTTGGAATCACATCCTCATATCAGAAAACAATATAAATCCCACATTACTAATTCCTTGAATATCTTCCTCGAAGAATTCATAAGTACTGAAAATGAATACAAACCATTTTCCAAAGCAATTTTAGAAGCAGATGACACCATAATAGGAAAATCTTGCAGGATAATAAAACCCCGGATTACAGAAGACATTTTACAACTATGTGATCAAAGGAGAATCTTAAGATCCAGTATAAACAGGGATAACAATAGGAAAATATAAATAACTAAACGAAATAATAAGAAATATTTAAAATAGCTAAAATCAACTGGATTTTGAAGGAATGTGGCAAGATTGAAAAGGAACTACAAAGAAACAACTCTAAAAGTGCTTTTCAAGTAGATAAGTAGATTAACAAAACCTTTCACTAATACTAACTGGTCAGTTGAGGATGAAAGTGGCAATCTCTTGACTGGAAAGGATGAAATCTTGCAGTGTTGGCATGATTACTCACCTAACCTTTTCTCAGAAGACAGCATCTTTAATAAAAAAAAAAAACCCGAAGACATAATACAAATGGCACTGGATGAAGGAGACTTCCCTATTTTAAGAGAAGTAGAAGCAGGAGTTAATTCTTTGAAGATGGAAAAATCACCAGACATAAATGGAATAACTTCAGAACTACTGAAACCAGGAGGGGGGAACTATCATAGATAGTCTGTTCAAAATTTGTCAAGATGTGTGGAACACTGAATCATGGCCAAAAGATTGGTGCACCTCTGTTGATTCCTATTCTTAAGAAAGGGAATAGTAAAAATTATAGCAATTTTAGAACTATCGGTTTAATCAGTCATCCAAGCAAAATTTTCTTAAAAATCTTATTATCTAGGATTGAGAGGAAAATAGAAAGTATATTTTCAGATAACCAAGCAGGATTCTGAAAAAAAAAAGGAGTACAATATATCACTTATTTACAATACATCTCATTGGAGAAAAATATATTGAGCATAATAAAACACTATGTCACAATTTCATAGATATACAGAAGGCCTTTGATTTAGTATGGCATGAAGCATTGTGGAGAATACTGAACCAGTATGGAATAGATAATAAAATAGTATGCCTAATTAAAACTCTGGTCATTGGTACATTGATTTCTGATCTTCAGAAATGTTAAAAGAAATCAATGGCAACTATAGCAAGCCTTTCAAAATGTAAAGAGGTATGCATCAAGGATGCATACTTTTGGCAATGCTTTTTAACCTCTACAGTATTTGGAATATATAATAAACTTAGCCTCGGAAAAATTGGTATTGGAATTACAGTTGGTGGCAAAAAAAAATCAATAATCTCAGATTTGCCAATGACATTGACCTAATAAGTAGAGAATGAACATCAATTACAAGAATTAACAGTTTCTAAGACACTAGTGATTATGCATTAAAGATCAGAATTGAAAAAGCAAAAACAATGTCTTCATGCAATAAGCCCATGAAAATTTCAGCTAATGATGAAAAAATGGAAGAAGCAGAAAGATCTATCTACTTTGGAAACATATACAACACAGAGATGGCTGGTCTAAGCATGATATTAAAGCATGCATAAGTTGCATGCTCTGAAAGGCAGTAGTTGCTAAAACAACAACTGCCTTTCAGAGGTTACAGCCACTTTGGAAGGACAATAAAATACGGATAGATACAAGATTATCTCATCGATCAACTTGTTAAATCTGTCTTACTATACGGATGTGAGAGTTGGACAATGCTAAAGAAAAATGAGAAAAGAATGTGGGTCTTCAAGATGAAGTGCTACAGAAAACATTTGAAGATACCATACACTGTACACGTAACAACAAATGATGCAGCTAGAAGGAAACCCACTACATTGTCAGAACACAAGAAAATATCATCACTCAAATATATCAGAAATGGCTCTGGTGGGTAGATCAGATAGTTCACCAAAAATAGCACTAAAGAGCTTGACTTCTGGTAAAAAAAAAAACACCTGGGACAACCTAGAATCACCTGGACAGATAACATTAAAATATTGACTAATTACTTGTTCTCCATCTTGTTAAGCAGATCCCAAAGAAATAACCTTTACAGTGTCCCAAGAGTCTACATAGACTGTGGGTGAAGAAGAATAGGTTCTCCATTAAGGATGCAGCTGATATTCTCAGTGTTTCTGCCTATTTTCACTGTCATTGTCTTTTTTATTGCTGATTTTTGTACTAAATTTATTACAACAGAATCTTGCAGACTTGCACTTAATTTATTTAGGAGTATAACATCATCTGCATAAAGTAAAGATCTTAGATTAACATATCCAATTTTGACATCAGGTAAATATCACTTTCTTTCATAATGTGTCATGTGGGAGGCTTAATGGATTTTTTACAACACTCAAAAAGAATTAAAATAGAATTTAATACTTCCTATATTTCGTCCTAGTCACTAGGACATCTACGGGGATTACAAAAACAATTAATGTAACATGCACACAAATATCATACAATACTAAGCCCAACCACATGGGTGACACTAAAGTCCTATCTAAGTGGAGTGCCCTCTAAGGGCGGTAATAGGTGGCCTGGAATGTAAGGTGGGACATCTGGTGATGAGTGTGTTTCCCAAACCTTCAGAAGCTTAATGCAACCGTATATATTAAGATTTGGTTGGTTTCTGAGAGATGCTGCTGCTTCTAAAAGTCTCTTTCTTGAATTTGCTGTGGTGGAGCATGGTGGTTTTCTTCCATGATACCCTGTGGGTGGTGTCCAAAACATGGTCAGCCAAGCCTGAATGGCCATAGTTGTGTTTACAGATGTAAGACTTGTGTTCCTCCAGACGGAAAGAGATGCTGATCTGCCTGTCTGTCCAAAGTACGCCAGCTTACAGGAACAGGGTACTTTGTAAACTCCAGGCAGAGAGAGAGAGGAGGGAGCTGATCTTTCGTAGAACGGATAAGGGTAGCAAGTTTGCGGTAGGACTTATATGCTGGGGGTAGGTGTACTTTTTTAGAATCTTGGCTATATTTTTGGATGTGCCACGGATGTAGGGTATGGTGATGGCATTTTTAAAATCTTGTTGACGAGAAGGATGGGGAATGGGGGAGGAACTGATTATTTTTTTGATACTGTGATCGCTGTAGCCATTGGAGAGGAAAGTGCTGTGTATGTGGTTAAGCTCAGAAGTGAGGGCGGTTCCACTGGAACAAAGATTGTGGGCTCTCTTGGTAAGAGTTTTAATAATGCCATGTTGTTGAGAGGGGTGGTGGTGGGAGAGTTTGTGAATGTATCTGCCTGCGTGTGTGGGTTTTCTGTATACAGTGAAGGCAAGTGTATCATTAGGCAGGCGTGTGACTAAGGTGTCTAGGAAGGGTAAACAACTGTTCTTTTCCTATTCTATAGTAAACTGGATTCTTGATTGTAGGCTATTGAGATGACTGAGGAAGGAGTCTAACGTGTCTGGGCCATGAGGCCAAATAGAGAACACATCATCTACATATCTTGCCAGATAGAAGGTTTGAGTGGGCTGAGTCTATGGCTCGTTTTTCGAAATCTTCCATACAGAAATTGGCAAGGGGGGGGGTGAGAGGAGGGAACCCATGGCGGTTCCCTCTATCTGCTTGTAGATTTTGTTCTTCCAAGAGAAATACCCGGAGTTAATGGCAAAGGAAAAGAGATCTAAGATGTCAGATGGAAAAACGCTTTCTAAGAGAGATAAGGTGTCAGTTAAGGGAATATTGGTAAACAAAGAGGAGATATCAAAGCTTACCAATATGTCTGCATTATTCAAGATTAAATTTTCTGTGAGGGCTTTAAAGTGGGTCGAGGTTTTTATATAGGAAGTGGACCTTCCGGTGAGGGGGGGCAGAGAATTGGCCAGCTGTTTAGACAGTCTGTAGCAAGGTGCATTGGTGGCATCTACTATAGGCCTGAGTGGGGAATTGGGTTTGTGGAGTTTTTGTAAACAGTATATTCAGGGGGGGGACAGGAGCGGAAAGGTTTAAGTTTTTTCGTGATGTCAGGGGGGTCAGGAAGATACTTTTTTAAGTAAGATTTTTAATGGCATACTTTGGACAGACAGGCAGATCAGCATCCATCTGCCTGGAGGAACACAAGTCTTACATCTGTAAACACAACTATGGTCATTCAGGCATGGCTGACCATGTTTTGGACACCAGCCACAGGGTATCATGGAAGAAAACCACTATGCTCCACCACAGCAAATTCAAGAAAGAGAGACTTTTCTGACAATTGTTTACCCTTCCTAGACACCTTAGTCACATGCCTGCCTAATGATACACTGGCCTTCACTGTATACAGAAAACCCACACACAGGCAGATACATTCACAAACTCTCCCACCACCACCCCTCTCAACAATATGGCATTATTAAAACTCTTACCAAGTGAGCCCACAATCTTTGTTCCAGTGAAACCGCCCTCACTACTGAGCTTAACCACATACACAGCACTTTCCTCTCCAATGTCCACAGCGATCACAGTATCAAAAAAAATAATCAGTTCCTCCCTCATTCCCCATCCTTCTCGTCAACAAGATTTTAAAAATGCCATCCCCATACCCTACATCCGTGGCACATCCGAAAAAATAGCCAAGATTCTAAAAAAGTACAACCTACACACAGCATTTAAGCCCCATTGCAAACTTGCTACCTTTATCCGCTCTACAAAAGATCAGCTTCCTCCTCTCTCAATGCCTGGAATCTATAAAGTACCCTGTTCCTGTAAACTGGCATATTTTGAACAGACAGACAGATCAGCCACTATCTGCCTGGAGGAACATAAGTCATACATCCACAAACATTGCTATGGTCAGTCAGGCCTGGCTGACCGTGTCTTGGATACAACCCATAGGATCTCATGGAAAAAAACCACCATGCTCCACCACGGGAAATTCAAAAAAGAGATACTATTCTTAGAATCAGCAGCAGCTCTCAGGAATCAACCAAATCTCAACAAATATGGTTGCATTAAGCTTCCGAAGATTTGGGAAACACTCATCACCAGAGGTCCCACCTTACATTCCAGGCCACCTACTACCAGATAGGATATCCACCTAGATAGGACTTTAGTGTCACCCATGTCGTTGGGTTTAGTATTGTATGATATTTGTGTGCATGTTACATTAATTGTTTTTGTAATCCCCGTAGATGTCCTAGTGACTAGGACGAAATATAGGAAGTATTAAATTCTATTTTAATTCTTTTTGAGTGTTGTAAAAAATCCATTAAGCCTCCAACATGATGTCCTCACAGCACTTAAGCCTCTACACACGAATTTCATAATGTGATCTATATAGATGAATAACAGAAGGGATAATGCACATTCTTATCTCATACCTACTTTAACATCAAACTGTTTTTTGATGTTAAAGAAGTGAAGCATTTACTTGCTTCAATTCTAATTGCTTTTTGTTTTTCTAATTTAGAATATGATTTATATAAAATAAGACCCAATGTATATAAAATTTTGAAACACTTAAATGCAGATACCAAAGAAAACATAAAATTAAACACTGAATTGAAATTAGAAGAATTTCTAAATTACTACACAGAATTGTGGACAGACAAATATTTCAAAAAAGACAACTGGCAAACAATTAATGAAAATGAAAAGGAAATAACTAAAATGAATTAGACATCAGCCTGAAAGAAACAACAAATGGAAAATCACCTGGAGAAGATAAACTAGGTTCAGAACTATATAAATATGCAGGAACAAGATTCAAAGAAAGACTCTTATTATTTTTAAATAAAATTTATTTAACTGGTATCCCCCCAATAGAATGGAAAAAAGCAATTGTGATTCCTATCTTTAAACAATTTGATAGAGATGACCCTAAAAACTATAGAGGTATCAGTATACTAAATTCCTGTTACAAAATATATAGCAGAATTTTAAATAGCAAACTAATGAAATATTCCGAAAACTTTATTTTAGAAGTACAGAATGGATTTAGAAAAGGACGATCATGTATAGACCTGGCCTTCTGCCTAAAATTAATAATAGAGAAAAGAAGAGAATACAATTTAGAAACACATATTGCATTTATTGACTTTGAAAAAGCATTTGACAAAGTTAAAAGAAACATATTATTTAACATATTAAAAGAAAGACAAATACCAAATAATATCCTAAAAGCTATCACAAGTATATATGAACATAATCAAATACAAATAAGATTAAATCATGAGCTATCATATATGAGAGAGATAAACCAAAGGGTCCGACAGGGATGTCTCCTCTCAGCAACTCTTTTTAATATCTACTTAAATGAAATAATAATAAAATGGAATAAAAATTTACATCAAGGAATTAAACTTTCTCCTACAGTAAACTTAAACACTCTCCTCTTTGCCAACGACCAAATAATAATTACAAATTCTGAAGATAAACTACAGAAAGCTATTTTAGATCTAAATGAAATAGTCAAAGATTATGGTATGATAATATCAACAGAAAAATCAAAAACTATGGCCTTTAAAGGACAAGGTCTAGCAAGAACTAAAATAGTAATAGATAACAAGATCTTAGAACAGGTGAATTCATTTAACTACCTAGGATGTACGATCACATATGAAAAAGATATAAACGTAAAAATTGCAAAATATTTAAAATTAACAGGTGTAATTAACTCTATATTTAAACCAAGCCTAGTTCAAAAACAAACCAGACTAAAAGTATACAATACATTAGCCCTACCAGTCTTAATGTATGGAAGCGAAATCTGGACAATAAAACAAAAAGACAAACAAAGATTAACAACAGCAGAAATGAAGTTTATGAGAAAAACTGCAAAGTATACCCTATTTGATCACAAAAGAAATGAAGAAATTATGAAAGAACTAAACTAAGAACTAGTAATAGAAAAAATAAAACAAATATAAACATAAATGGACGGAACACGTTCAAAGAATGAAAACAGAAAGATTACCAAAACAAGCCTTAAAGTACAGCCATTAGGAAAAAGAAAACCTGGACGTACTCTTAAACGATTCAACGATGACTTCTAAGGCCGGAATAGGCCATGCTAGGCCTAAATCCTTGATATGCATGATGATGAATTCTAATTGCTGACTTACAACTCAAAGACTAAGTATTCCTTGAGAAAACTGCCTACTGACACTATCTAACCGTAGCACATTTTGAACAGATTTCCTCTCAGCAACTTGTCATATGCCTTTTCCAGATCTACAATACTAAATATAGATCCTTGTTATATTACCATGATTTCTCAACTATTTGTCTTAAGGTGAAAATCTGATCATGACAGCCTTTATTTGGCCTGAGTACAGCTTGTTCTTCTCCAGCTTTCCCACCCTACTATACTTAGCTAAGTATAGTAGGGTGGAGAGAAGGACAGGTAATAGTTCAGGAGCACATCTCCTAAGTGCAACTGTGGGGTGTAAAATCCTGTATAGAAGGATTTTTGTAAAAAAACCTTATATACCAATTTTACTGGAGAACGAAAATCCATACAAAATACTTGTACTTAATTAGCATTTCTTTAGTATTTATATAATATGGAAATATTTTAGAGTGAACTGTTAATTCATGTAACCGCCAAATTATTGTATAATAACAAAGAACAAAGAAAGTTAAGTATAAATTAAATTGTAACAAAGGATTGTTAAAACAAAGATATATCTCAGACGGATTAATATATGACCTAAGGCAATCACTATCGCGAAGGTCAAGTATGTAAAGGATTTCCCGCATTAACACGGCAACCTAAAAGGGTGCCGTGTGAAGACCCATGAAATACCTAAGGGAATAAAATCGTAGCAGGACCCAACGTCAATGGAGCGATATAAAAGGGGTACACAGATGAGTCACAACAGGAGTCTTGGTATTCATCGTCGGAAGGTGGTTCTTGCCATGGTTCGTTGTCATCGAAGGTTTATCGTAAGTCATAGCAGAGGTCAACTGTCTTCTGGTAGATGGTCAACATAGAAACAAATGTCATATTGATGTTCGAGGATGTCATACCGATTCAAGGTCGGTGACCTACGTTCCAGCCAACAAACGCCCGAAGTGCAAGATTATTCGTTTGAGAATTGAAGCAAGTCAGTTCCGGATTTACAGCAGCCAAGTTTCCTGACAATCTTGGAAATAAGAAGTGACCTCATCGATCTCGGAAAAAAGGTGCCCGTATGCGTAGCCAAGATCGGAATGTAACGGAGAATAGTGATTTCAAGAACCTATTAGTGTGGACCAGATGACTATATGCAAAGTAAGGTCTAATGTGTTGTATTTTACTAGAGGCGGAAATTGTGACAGAGATTTCTCTAATGTTTTTAGATTAATAATACTTGAGGACTGAAGGCATTTAGCTAATCACTGAATCAACTTGTTTAGTTGTGAAAACAGGATAGAATTAATGTAAGGTGATGTTTTGATATGTTTAATGTTGTTTATTAGCATGTGTAAGTTTGCTCTGTGTATGACTGAGTGATAGCTAAATTATTACCTTAGACATGCTATTTAAGAGCGAATTGTTAACTTAGGAGGATTATTTATAATTCCAAACATATTTTGCTGTAGAAGTATAGAGCCTGAAATATTTGTGTGTTTAGTGTTAACTTTTAATGTACATTGAAATTAGCATGAATAAATTGTTTTGTTTGTCAAATAATTTGCCTGATTCCTGCATATCAATGCACTGCTCATAAAAATCAAATCTGTGTGACCTAGAATGTTAAGTAGCCACGACTGAAAATTGGAAATTTTGCATTGCTAGATTTAGTAATAAGTATAAGAGAGGAAAGTCTGTGCCTTGCTGAGTGTTTTTCTTTGGAAGGATATTCAACTCCTATCTACGAATCTTGATGGTGCAGTTGATATAAACACACAAATTTTCAGAATTCAATACAGAAAGATGCCAGTAGTTCAGACAAACAAAATTGACTCCAGCCAGAGGCAATTTCTTAGTTTTAAAGTTTTGTGCATGTGAAGAAGCTTAATTGTGGCCTTGAGACAAGGGGGGGGGGGGGGTTAAGGTTGAATGAGAGGATTAAAGATAAGAGACTAAATCAGGCAACGTATTAAGAGCTCAGAGTTACGACTGTGTAATAAGTATAATAAGTAAATTAAAATAAAGTGAAGATAAGTTTTGAAGTAAAGAGTATAAGTTTTGAATAAAGAATAATAATAATTTCTACAAAGGCGCAAACGACATATATTTACAGGGGAAACTTAGATGATCAGAGAATCAGGAGTACTTGAACACACCATACATATGCCATGAATAATTTAATAATTTCCTTGTATTTCTTATCAATGTATGCGATTCATTTCCAGCCTTATCAAAACTACACAGTGATCACTTTATTTCAAATCTCTTCACACACTCTTATACTACAGTACAACAGTCTGGAATATTGATTGGAAAAGTACCTGTTCCTTACATCATACAAAAACCTGGTATGAACGAAAATTTAAAGAGGCCTGTGAAATTCTGATTAACCACCCTAATTTCAACAATAATGGTGGCATAAAAATTCCAAGAATTTGGATGGCACATATTCAGCCTACTTAGTTTCCAGCATACTTTAGGGCTTTAAGCAATTTTCAGCTTTTATTGGAAACTATTCCATACCAGTTGGTTGGAATTTATATGGATACTTACATAGTTTTTTTATATATATATATATATATATACATGCTGCTCTCCAGCCCAATTTAATTTTGTAACTTAATAGATCATAAGAATAATAATAATAGGACTCTAGCTTTCATGCAGTCAAGGTTTTTTTTTCCCTCACCAGAGGTCAGGCCAATAGTTGTTGTAATGGTTGGTCAGTAACTTTAGCAAACCATGTAGATTGTGGTGCAGCTTGTTTCTTTGTATATATATATGTGTATGCTCCAGAACCTTGATAAAATGAAACATTGAGTGTTCATTTTAGTTTATATTAAACTAAAGTTTTGCTCTAACACGGTAGTTGCCTCCATAATTTTTCATGATGTACTGTTATAATTGCCTTTTTATTCAACTTCCTGAGTTGAATAAAAAGGCAAAAATATTTCAGAAACAAATGTTCCTGAAATATTTTTGTAAGTCTGTTGGATTAGTGATTAGTTTCCTTCTCTGCTATTTATGTCTCCATCATGAACTATAAACAAATAAAACACGGAATAAAACAGTGGGATACATATCAGTTATTATAGATTTGCCATTCGATATGCTATAACTGTGCTTATGATGATTTAACTATACAGAATATATAATTTCTAAAGATTCAAATTTTGAAATTCACTCACACATCACTTTTCATAGTATAGTTTGGTGACCTAAGAGATTCTGGTGCTGTCCATCGGGTATAATCTATTTTCTGAAAATAAAATAGCATATTAAAAATATTAAAAGAATAAAACCCACATTTATGTATATATCATGAAATTTTCTATGTAGATCAATAACTTCATGGATACTGATACTAGATTAGCTAAGCTTGGAAATGGATTTATTTGTCTTTAAGGATGATTAAATTTTAAACTAGGTTAATCAAAGCTTTAAGATATTAATATGAAACACCTAAAATCCTTGAGATTTCAGGTGTTTCATATAAGTTGATGTTAATCAACTTATAGAAATGTTTAATTATTTCAAGGGATTTTTTTTAAAGTACAGAACTTGTGATTAGGCTAAAATCAGTATAAGAATAAAAGGAAATAATCCTGGAACTACCATGTGATGAGTAAGAGTGAGTAAAAGAGTTGGTAGTGGTAGTAGGCACGAATGATTTGATTGGTAATAAGGGGAATGTAAGAATGAGTATCAGTAGGTTGTTGTTAAGAGTAAAATATACAGGGTGTTCGGGATAAATTTGACAGTTTCGTAAGGAAAAAGAAAATCTTCTTTGTATCTATTAAATTTAATGAATTGACAAAAAAACATTACAGGCAGAGTTAATTACAATACTATCAACAAGATTTACTCAAAGTAACCACCATTAGCATCGATCACAGCTTCAATTCTGCTTCGGAACCTCGAACAAGCTGATGCTACAGTCTCCCTGGGAAGGGCCGCAAAAACTGTTTTAATTTTATCCATTAACTGGGATTTTGTATTACTGGAAGTGCGATTGGTGTCTTTTTCAACTGCGCCCCATACAAAATAATCCATGGGGTTAAGGTCTGGGGAGTTTGGAGGCCAAACATTTGGACTGGTGAAGTCGTAGAAATTTTCAGACAACCATTTTTGACTTTTCCCAGAGGTGTGGCAAGGGGCCGAATCCTGCTGCCATACATACGGCCTACCATTGGCTACCCTTGTTATCCAGGGCTTGACTACAGTTAGCAACTCCACGAACAAAGCCCGAATTCCAATGCCAGGGTTCTTCAACACCTGTTCCTGCAGATTTGCGAGGAATTCTGCTGTACGAACGCAATCAGATCGTCTGCTAGGGATCTTTCTTCTTGCTACATCCTCGTAGTCACCATTGCAAGTCTCTAGTTCATGCCTGATTGTTTTTACTGTATTCAGGGAGCATTGGGCAGCAGTCGTAATATCCTTATTTTGATGGCGGGCACGAATCATCATGATACAAGTTATTCTCTTCCATGATTCAGGTGGGTTCCAGCTATCCAACCTTTCTGACATCTTGTATATGAATGAAGAAGGGTCCAAACTTTTAAATGAAGAGAAGTGTGTGTTAATACATGTAACTTACGGAAAAATATAATTAATTATAAATATGTCAAATTTATCCCGAACACCCTGTAAGTGTTGTAGGAAAGAAAGTCAGTGCGTTGCCTCAGTATAACAGTGATGAGTTAAGAAGTAGTGAGTGAAGATTATGAATGGTAATGTTAATGGAGCTGCATGAGGAGAAAGGAGTGCCTTTTGTGAGCATGCAAGATGAATTTGAGGAATGAATGAAGCTATATGAGTCAGACTGAATTTAAATGGATTTGGGTGAGTCAGCTAGAAGGGAGACTAATTACTGCAGTGAACAGAAGATCTAGAAAGCAAGATGATGTAGAGCATGAAACTATGATGAAAGAGCTTTCGAATGGAGAAGTGAGTGACATGAATGAAGAGAGTGAGAAAGAAGGAACACAAGATAGACAGGGAAACAATGGTAATGGGGAAGGGATACAGAGGGTTCACATTCAAGAAGTGGTGTTAGTGGTTATAGAACCAGAAATCAGCTATTATGTTTCTTTATGAATAATAAGCTATATCTGAAATAAGAGGTTTGTTTGTTTGTTTAGTTTATGGCTTATTCACACAAGAACAGGAAAGGTCATACTGCATCACAGTAAAGTTTACAGCAATACATACAGGGGCAAGCCACTAGTGTCTGGCGGCTGTGTGCAAAACTTTAGTTGGCGCACCTATTCCCTCCCTTCAATAAAAAAATCACTTTAAAAAAAAGTTTTTTTTTAAGTATTTCCTCCTCTTTGGTGCATTTACTATCCTGGCACGCCTCTGAATACATAAATAGCCAAAGATGCTGGCCGAGTGGTTAGCGTATCCGCTCTCCAACCAAAAGACTGTGGGTTCAAATCCTGCCGTGGGCATCGATGTTTGCGACTGTCTGTGGAAAAATTAGTGGTGTGGTCGATGGTAGATGGCGTTCATTGACTGAGTGGTGGAGACAGAGCTGCAGAGTAGGTGCCCTCCCTCGATGAGTCTTTGGACTCCTCGGAGGTGTCAAATAATAATAATAAACCAGTAAATAATATGTATGAGGGTGGTCTGAAAAGTTCTCGGCCTAACAATGAAAAAAGGAATTTATAATTTCAAAATTATTTTCATTTTTCAACATAATCTCCTTTAAGACTAATACATTTATTTTAGTGATGCTCCAGCAGCATTATTCCATCCCTGTAGTGGTTCTCAGTAAGATCTGCAAAATATCCCTCTACAGCTACAATTACCTCTTGATTCTAAGAAAAATGCTGACCAGCGAGGAAGAGTTTTAGTTTTGGGAAGAGATAGAAGTCAGAGGGAGCCAAATCTGGGAAATAGGGTGGATGGTCCAATAATTCATAGTGCAGATCCCTTAATTTACCCATTGCCAAAACACTTTTGTGGGCAGGTGCATTGTCCTGATGAAAGATGATGTTTTTCTTCTGCAAACCGGGTCTTTTCTCACAAATTGTTTTGCCTAGTCTGGTTAAAAGATCGGAATAATATTCCCCAGTTATTGTTTTACCCTTTTCAAGATAATTAATAAACAAAATGCCTTTAGCCTCCCAAAACACCAATGACATGACCTTTCCTGCTGATGGAACCAACTTTGTCTTCTTTGGTGCTGAACAACCAGCTTCTGTCTACTATTTTGATCCTTGTGTGTAATGGTGAATCCAAGTCTCATCCATAGTAATAAATCAACATACAAAATCAGTTTTATTTTTGTTAAAACACTCCAAGCACTGTTCAGAGATTTTCATGGTAGTGCATTTTTGATCTGCTGTGAGCAAGTGTGGCACCCATCTTGCACAAAACTTTTTCATTTGCAATTCTTCATGCAAAATATATCTGACACATTTTTTGGAAATGCCTATAGTCTCAGCAATTTCACGCGCTTGGACTCACCAGTCATCCAATACCATATTGTGCACTTGATCAATGATTTCTGGTGTTGTTACACTTTTTGGACATCGTTCACAAGGATCATCTTGAAGGCTGATACGGCCACATTTAAACTCGGCAGTCCATTTCTTAATTGTCAAAAAATGAAGGAGAAGAGTGCCCATAAACTTTTATGAACTTTAAATGAATTTCTTTTGGAGTTAAAACTTCTTTTACAAAGAATTTTATAATTGCACAATACTCAATTTTATCCATTCCAAGGGATACAGACAACACTTCTTTAGACGGTTGTATAAAAGAAACTACTTGATAGAATGACTTGCAATTTCACATGGATGCTTATGACAGATGTACCAACTTAGAAAAAAAAAAAAATCTTGCTGATAGTGTTGCCATCTATGGGCGAGACCGAGAACTTTTCGGACCATCCTCGTATGTACAAAATTAAATTAAGCAAGGCAGTAGTATCTACAAATAAACAAAATTACAGCAAAGATTACACAATAGACAGGATTAAAGGTCACAGCAGCAGCACATAAATAGTCGAAGATAAAGCAGTAAACACAATGTATGTATGTATAAAATTCAAGTTAAGCAATGCTGTATCTACATATAAATGAAATTACAGCAAATGTTACAGCAAGAAAATAAGTAGTCAAAGATAAATTAGTAAACAATATGTATGTACAAAATTGAAGTCAAGGAATGCAGTATCTACATATAAATAAAATTACAGTCAAATGTGTTTTTAAGAATTAATTCTTTGTAAGAGATTAAAAACATCATTCAATCTGTCTGAGTGTATATGACTTGGCTAGATAGGTAAAAATTTCATTCCTCTCTTGTGTCAAGTGCTGGTGGCACTCCACCAGAATATGACAAATAATAAGACGAAAATTGCATTTTTCACATACACACAGGAGGGTCAACAGCCCTCAGTAAATAAGAATGTGTAAGACGACTGTGACCTATGCAGAGCCTAGCAAGAAACAACTCCCCCCCCCCCCCTCTCTCTCTCTCTCTTTCTAAATTGACTAGAATGCCAATGCTTAATTTCAGGCTTAATGCCATATAATTTGTTTGTTAATGCTCCCTACCACTGAGCAATTAGCTTTCATCTTATAAACTATTAAACAGAATGTCAAAAAAGCATGAGCTGATCTAGCAGCTGCAGCTGATTTCTTTTAATTCCAATGTGGCAGGGAATCCAGTCCAACCAAACATCAAATTTAATATGTTTCATTTTGTACAACAGGGGTGTAACACCTCATGCAGCACTTGATATGGATTATACACAGGAGAGGAGATAGTCTGTAAAGAGCTCAATGAGTCTGTATAAATGACACACTTTTGATAGCGGTTTTCTTTTATATGCACAAGTGCAAGCTGAATGGCATGCAACTCTGCTTTGTAATTACTGCAATCAGGCAGGATCTGGCTGGAGATAGTAATGTCAGGAAATACAGCAGCATTGCCAACACAGGTACCCATTTTTGAGCCATCAGTATAGATGGGCAAGAAATCAGAGTGGGCTTCCCTGTGTGCATTAAACAATTGAAGGTAGACAGATGATAGAGTAGGAGACTTCTGTAGTTGACAATGAGAGGTTGCAGGATGGAGTGCAAACCTGTCTGGAGAGATGCCGTTATGTTTGGTGTTGGCAACATTCATGGCAACAGCTTACAAAGTGTATTTAATACACATACCAAAAGGACATACGGCAGTCTGATGTGTGTTATATTGAACTTCCCAACACAGAGAAAAGAGACCAGTCCATGTAAGATGCTCTGAAAGAAACATTATTTTTAGGGTATAATTAAGAGATAACTGTTTCCATCTAAATGATAGAGCAAGTTCATTTGCTTCAACATAAAGACTGAGTGGGTGATGTGTGAAAGACACCTGTAGCTATCCATATACCCTGATGATGGATGGGCTCCAACCATCACTGGTTATTCAGCCTTTGCAGAACCATAGACTTGAAACCTATAATCCAACTTTGAACATATTGCACCCCAATCAGTAGAGGATAGGCACAAAGGAGAAATGTAAGTTTTCTGTCAAAAGTCCCAAGCTTCTGTTGCTAATGGAATAACAGTTCATCCCATTCATAATTCAGGATAGGGGTAAAGAGTGCATTTGCAATAGAAGTGCACACTGGCACTTTTTTTTTTCCTGTTGAAAACCTGAACCTATTACTAAAAGTTCATAGAGAAACATGATCAATTGCTTGCTGAAGTTGTTTGTCAATTACCTTCAAGAGTGACAGTAAACTGAAATGGTGTGGACAGACGTATGCATTCGTCGAACATTGTTTATTTTTTAAAGGTATATATTAGAACACAGAAACTAAGTAAATAATTAATTTATTAACTTATTGCTGATATTTCACTGGTGTTATAACTAGCATCTTCAGAGCACAAAAACACAGTTTGTCACAATACGCGAGACTACAACAACATGGTGTAATCAACAGACTAGTTAAACAAAATTGTAGCAGCAACACAAACACTAGAGTCCTGATTTTTGGCGCCCTCTATCTGAAGAAAAAAAAAAAACTAGTTTTTTCTTAAGATAACTGTCTCTTGGATCTTAGGCAAGTTAATATAGCCATATTTGTTGAGATTTGGAGTGTGTTTCAAGGCTTCTGTCGCCTCTAAGAACAATCTTGTAAGAGCTTCTGTGTAGCACTTTTGTGTTTTTCCAGTTGATCTTGTGTGCAGGGGTATCGAGATCATGGTCTGCTAGGGCCGACTTGCCATAGTGATAATTCCGGACGTATCTTTTGTGTTCGCTGATGCAGATGTTCACAGTTCTTCCTGTTTGACAGGAAGTAATCAAGCCTACTACAATCAAACAGGAAGAACTCTGAACATCCGACAGAGTATTGTGACCATATTGTTGAAGGTTTAATGGAGTACTGACAGCACTAGGAAAGGATTAAAAACTAATTTTAATGCTTCCAATATTTTGTCTCAGCCACTGAGACATCTTCAGGGAGTACAAATAACACTTGTAACACACACACACACACACACACACACACACACACACACACACACACACACACACACACACACACACACACACACACAATACTTAATGAAACATGTGGATAACTCTTAAGTCCTATCTAGGTGGTGTGCCCTCTATTGGTGTTTGTAGGCAGCCTAGAATGTAAACTGGGACCACTGATGATTATTGTTTCTCAAATTTTGGAAAGTTTTATGCATCCATATTGTGTTTTAATGATGCCATATTGTTGAGAGGGATGGTGGTGGGAAAGTTTGTGAATCAACCTGCCTGTGTGAGTGGGTTTTCTATATATAGTGAAGGAGAGGTTACCATTTGGAAAGCATATTACTAAGGTCTCTAAGGAAGAACTCTTCCTCTCAACAATATGGCATCATTAAAACACTAAAATAGAGCCTATAATCTTTATTCCAGTGGAACCTCTCTCTTTTCAACTGAATCAACTATATACGAAACATCATCCTATCCAATGACTAGTTAGTGGTGAGCTATAAGGGGCTTGCGCAAGCCCTTTGTTAAATTTTTCTCAAATTTGCGATCCCCTTGTTCATCTTGTTTAATAATCTTGTAGAACTAGAAAATACCACCACGGAATGTATACATGCTACTATTATTGCTACTTTAAATTCATATGGATTTTCTGATAACTATATAAAAAAATAATTTCACTGCATTTTGTTCTAATGCAAAAGACCTTGGTATTGAAATTTTAAAGACCGACCATGTGTTTGAACCATGATGGACAGCTTGCAGTTTACAAATGGCTCTTACTTTGTGGAGAAATTATCTAGCTTTATGCTAACATTTTGCATCGAACGATAAATATAAGGGATTTTTAAATCAACTTCTCAATTTGGAATTTTTAAAAGATCTAGCATTAATGATTGATATTCTACAGCAATTATCATATGTCAGAAACTCTACAAAGTCGCAAAATAAGTATTATAAGGGCTAAGTTAGGCCTTTTTATTTTTGCTCGATGATGCGAGCCCTTTGTTAAAATTTCCATAGCTCACCACTGGCTACAGTCATTAGAGAATTAAAAAAAGAATCAGTTCCTTCCTCCATTCCTTGGTCATTGCTTCACAAGGATTTCAAAAATGCCCTCCAGGAGCAGAACCACCTCCAGCTCTATCCTTGTGTACAAAAATGATATTCCTTAAGGTAAGTCTTCATTAGGTCTTAAGTATGTTTCCAGTAGACAGAAACAGAGGTTTGTGTTTCTGCAACAAAATCTTGATATTAATATTCTGGTGAAACCCATGATGGTTCCATTGCAAAAAATTTCCTACTGTTCTGGCTTCATAGATTTGTCTGTTTTTGGGAGGGTGAGGACTTACCTTTGTCTGGTTAATATTTATCAATTGTTTTTGGGAAGTATGGACGGCCAGCATTCATCTCTTTCTCTAGTAAAAAATTCAATACATCAGATGTGTCAGGGTCAGTTAGCAAGTTTAATTTACTTTCGCTGGATATTGAAGTATCCATATTTTCTATGGGAATATCTGGTGGTTTATCTTTAAATGATATGATTGACATAATTTTTTTAACAAGTGGATTCTCATTGAATGGAACCATTTTAGGAGTTGTCTCTGGAGTAAGACCGTAGGTCAAGTGATTGATGTACTTGCAATCATAAAGTTCAGGCATGGTGAAATTATCATATGGTGGAATAGTCAAGTTTGAGATGCTGATGACATTTTCTTAGCTGCTGCCTTCTCAGCAAAAGAGGATCTCAAAACAGGTGTAGTGGTGGTTAACTTCATTTTTGTATACTGATATGATGTATTTTGTTCTGTATTTCTTTTTCACCTTTCCACTTTTGAAATGCATGAGAGCAAGCTGGTTTATCGCCATGACAGCTGACACATCCAGCTTTTTTTTTTTGTAGAGCAATATTTGTTATGACAGAATAGCATGGAAGACTGTTACATAAACTGGAGATTATAGGATTGGATTATAAAATATTAGCATGGATAACAGGCTGGCTGGCTGGCTGACTGACAGATATCAAAGTTGTGCATGGAGGAAGTGAGTCTGCAAGATTTAAGGTAACCAGTGGTGTACTACAAGGATCAGTCCTTTCAGCAATGCTGACATGAACGTTCACATGTAAAGATAAAGATGTTATTTTGCCTCTTTAAAAGGCCTTGATAAGACTTGGATTACTGTGTGCAGGTCAGGTTTCCTGGTTTCCATTGTGATTCTCATACAGTGGAGGAGTGCAAAGGATAGTGTTAAAAATGATATCAGGATTGTAGAACACTGATTATGAAGACAGATTGAGAATTTGTAGACTGCAGACACTAGCAAACAGGAGAAAGAGGAGTGATATGATTGAGACTTACAAACTTCTGAAAGGGTCATAGAGGATTTCAGTTGATGGAATTTTTCATTTTATGGAGGGTGGGAAAGGATAAGAGGGAATCCATGGAAGCTGAGAATGAATGCTATTGAAAGGGTGAGATCTAGATTTTTCTCACAGAGTGGGGCATGATCGTGTTGGATTTCCTTTGCATGCTATGTGTGCAAGCAGTGCGAATGAATTCAAGTACAAGTATGATAGCTGGTGCATGTAGTATGTGGCCTCCCTCAATGAATCCATGACTCCCTAGAGGTCTCTCTTAATAATAATAATAAATATCAGTGATGTTGCGGCCTACTGCTTGAAGACCCTCTTGCACATCACAAAACCGAAGACCTCCGAGCGATTCTTTCATTGTGGGGAACAAGTCAAAATTGCAAGGACTCATATCTGGTGAATACAGAGTATGTTCCAATTCTTGCCCAATGCCACCTGTCCAACATCTCTATCACCAATTATGACACCTGACAGGCATGGTGACACATCGTGCAGTGTCTTGCAACAAACACGGTAAAGAACCCATGAAAAAATGTGGTCATTTTCTCTTAAAGTCAGATGCAAATAGTGCTCCAGAAATCGTAGACAGTACTGTGTGTTAACAGTTTGCCCTTGGGATATAGCATGATAAAATATGACACCTTGAATGTCATAAGCAACTATCAGCATGACTAACTTTGCTGGTTTCCTGACAAAGTTTTTTCGGATGGGATGATCCTGAATGGACATTCATTGGACTGTTTCTTCAGTTCAGGCTTGTAAGTCCTTGTCCAAGTTTCATCAATGGCTACAATATGATTCAGGAATGCATCCCCTTCATTTTTGTATTGTTCCAGATTGAGGACAGCAACTGCATACCTGTGCCATTTTTGCATCAAAGTCAAGTGATGTGCAACCTAACAAGCTGAAATTTTGCACATGTCGAGGCTCTCTTTTATCATGTGCTAAACACTTGGTTTATCCCAGTTTCCTGGGCCAAATGGCATACAGTCCATTGCCGATCAACTGTGAAAAGTCCCTGAACAAGCTCAACATGTTCATCTGAAATGGCACATCCTACATGATGATTATCATCTGGGTGATCTTGCCTCACACAAAATGTACTGACTCATCTCATCTTGTGACAGTCTGGTGCAGTAGGGAACTGTTGCCACAGGCTTTGCTAAGACCACTATAACAGTTACTCACAGTTTTACCTCATGCAACCTGGACCTTGATTCAGGATTGTTGTTCTAATCTTGTGAACATAACTTAGAGCACTACACACTAAGATGTTGAATTTAACCACTTTTCCACATAAGGACACGTGTTAGAATGGGCTGTGTTGCCTTGTGCACATGTACAGTACATACAACTGTGCCTCTATCTGTCAAGAGTAACATTTGCGTTCCCAACTACATCTCCTGACAGTGTTGCCACAACTTTATTTACAACCCTTGTATAAGTTAGTAGGGGCAATTATGAGATTAATATAGATGAGATTTATCATGGAATGGTTGGAGATGAGGGAGAAAATAAGGCCATTCCTGGAAGATGTATAAAGAGGGTGTGAGGAGTAGGTTTGCATGGAGAGTGGAAGGGGATTGGTATGCATTGTCTGAAAGTGTGGAGACAGTAAATGCATTTGTCATAGTATGATGAGCTGTGTAAGTGAGAGTGGAACCTTCTGCAATGTCATTGACTTCATGGACGTTCGATTTGATGCTAATAATAATAATAATAAAATAAATAAATGATTGGGAACAGGAGAAAATAATGGTAAAAGTAAAGAACAAAAATTCATGAAGAAGTAAAAATACATAAGTTGGAAGCATGGACCAGCAACAATATAATTATAATTAACAAAATATTACATCATGAATATGCAAAAAGTATAAAAACTAGGAACTAGAAAATGAGCAGTACTGATAACATTTTGTTGTCAGTTTTGAGTAACCATCATTCGATTTTTTATCCTTATATTTTTGTCTGATAATTGTGTGTTCTCTAACTGAACAATTGAAAAAGCTGTAATAAAGATTCTGTTTCCAAGATGGGAATTGAACTAAGATCCAGGTCACATCATAAAACCAGCACAAATTAGCACAAAGAGAACATACAAGAAATAAGAAAATGCAAGCTTCAAAGATATTTAAAATATCGTTACATGATTTTGTTTATAGAATATTTTATTGTTAGTTTAGTGACTTAAAATTAGGGATATGCCAAATATTCAGCTTTGCTTTGGTATTTGGTCACTTCAGCATATTTTTCAGATAAATATTTGGATGGCCAAAGCAGAAAATTTCCTGTTACATCTTCTTCTTCTTCCATCATCTATGTGGATGATGATGAGGTCGAATGAACTCTTTCCACTTCTGTCTGTCCCGGGAGAGTCCGAACATTATTACTGCCCCAGGCTCCTCACCTGGGGCACTAATAATATTTGTTCTCAGGGGCTCATTGGTGAGTACGGGCATGGCAAACCCGAGATACCCAAGCTAGACCTGATCTTACTTCATACAATATACACTTGGTATATCATATCTGGAAACTGTTCTTCTACTCTTCTTTCACTCTACTCTCTCTTACTTGTTACTCCCCCCCCCCCCCCCCCCGTGCTATTAGAGCAACTCGAAGGCGAGGGGGTGACTCTTTCCTCTCAAACTGTAGTATCCACTATCTACTAAAAAAAGCGGCTGAATTTAGGTCAAGGAGTGGTGGTTGACACTTGAAAAAACTTAACCATTGAAACCGAATGAACTACTGTTGTGTCCTGAATAATCAAAAATTGAAAATAAAAAAATTTAAAGTATTCAGGAACAACTACCTTCAATTGTAGGCAGAGAATGTTGTGTTTTGGCATGGAAATTGAAATGCACATTATAATTTAAGGCAAAACAGAAGAAATGCCTAGTATAAGAAATGTGTGACTTAACATTTCTTACGTTTGGTACAGTGTCAAATGAAGGAATTTATTTAAGGGTATTATTTAATTAGAGTATCCCATTCTATGTATTGTGTGAAAGCAAGTTGAGTGTAAGCTAAAGTCCAAGGGTCACAATTTAACCGTCTAGTACAACATATGGCCTGAGGGAAGGAGAATTTATAAGGAAAGCGAAGCTAGAATGCATTCTCGGAAGAACGCCATGCGCAAGTGAATGAGTGCCGTGCAGTAATCAACGTAATTAAGTGCAAGAATCTCCGAGAAAGAGAGGAAAAATATAAGGATCAAGCTCCCCCCACACAGGGCTTTTTTGGTTCCTGCGCTCTTGGACGTTGGCTCTCCACCTCCGCTAATGGGATGATTCCGGGTCGGCCGTAGAAGTCATGAAAGAGTTATCGAGGTTCGCGAGGCAGAGCTAGCTATCTCTTCATAACAGAATAGCTAAGCTATATTGAGTGACCAATGATATAGATGCGTTCCTGTGGTTCCAGAGAAAGACCAGAACGGCACATCGCCTTATTGACTCGGAGAACCTGATCATGCTGCTATCATAAGTGACCCGAAGAACGGTAGCCCATAAAGGTGCCTTGATGTCCTGAAGACAGAACATAAAGTCATTCCATAGGACGGTAACGTAGAATGTTAAAGTATCTGATTTCCAATTAAAGATATGAGTGAACTCTGTAGGTTAATTTATGAATGGACAAGTTGTAGAGAACTTTAGTGATTATCCCATTCGGCAGTAACCTGTCCCTGTTTGGAAGAAATGTTTCCCTAGAAAGGATCTGTATGTGATATAACTTTGATATATTGTGAGAGATGATTAGCGACCTTGGTGATTGATGATAAATTAATTTAAGATGGAAAATTGTAGGTTTATAGGAGCTCTATGGTCCAAGTTATGATTTATGCATTATAGTGTTAGTATTGATATCAGAATTTTGCTAGGAAGGGGATTAAGTTAATCATGTACCTCATAATTTTCTTGTATATCTCTTAAGCCTTAATAAATATGTTTTATATCATCTGTCTGAATCCAGCCTATTTTATGAATTCAAATAGCCACTCATAAAATTACTAACGAACCTAGCGGGAAGGACATGTGAAGGTAGTTTAATCTTTCAGGCCATGACTGCATGTAAAACAAAGAGAAGTGAGAATAGTTAGATAAGTGTTTGAAATTTTATCACTGTGTATTATTCTGAGACAGCCACCTTGGATAAGAATCTTATCTATCCTCTATATTGGCTGGTGCAGCAAAAAAATAAATTCGTCAATATTTAACAGGCGGACTGTCTCAGAGGGCATAAATTTAGGGCCTTGTCCCATACACAGACAAAGCCCTAATGAATGAAAGGATTACACGTGACAAAATTTTGGGAGCAGCCTGAATCATGGTTTGTTTAAGAGAAAGAAAGTGATAGCTGATTTATTTAACTTATTAGAAAACTATTACAGAAGCCGGAACGGAAGTTACTGTATGGGAGAGTGTAGATAACAGTGGTAAAGACAATAGCAACGATAGGAATATACAAAGTAGAAGAAAATATAGATATAACACTACTGTTACATGCATTATAACAAATGCAACCAATCAGGAAAAGCCTTCCCTTATCTGGCTCAACCATTCAAACAGAAGGATTTCCAAAGCTAATGAGTAAACTTATTCATTTCTTTTGGTTCTAGTACTATTTCTTTTGGTTCTAGCTACCAGCATATTCCTGAAGCTGGAAATATTTATGAAGAAACCAGATGTATGCTGTTCCCAAAAAAATTCATTTTCCTATGTCATAGTTTCTGCCTTGTTTCACAAATTGATTTTGATGATTAAATCCATAATTATTCTCCATATTTCACAATTTAAATTTAGTTCCGATAATAGATGTGTTATTTAAACAGAAGTGCAATATTTTTTTAAAAAAAATTAACAATGTTCTCTATGAAATTAAAGATAGCATATTATACAGAAATGGAGGATATTAAGGATCCATCTGTTTTACAGCCAAATGTAGAATGAAAGTGAAGTTTCAAAAATTACCAGCCAGGTTATGAGAACAAGATTGGAATCAGAGTGGCCTTGGTTACACTATTTGAATAATGTGAACTCCACACAGAACCTATATTAATACACTGAGAAAGTTTCAGAACACAAAGCTTCAAAATGACCAAGTTAATTTGAAGTGCAGGGATTACCTCTCTAAAAACTCCGAGTGACCTACAAGATCACTCTAAATCTTACTGAATGACCCTAGATTGCTACAAAACTCATCAAACTCCAATTACAAGTGGGTGTGAAAACAAATGCTCATTCAACACTGTAATTAAGCTGTCAGAAAGTAAAACTCATCTTAAATATATCTAGGTGGGAGTAAAATAAAATATTACATTATAGATCTAAAAGGCTTATATTTGATTTATCTAGATGCTATAAGAGAAAATATATCAAATTCAACTATATTTTATAGCAAAATGTGGAAACAAGCAAAAGTAAGAAATGTAGGAAAATTTTCTTACTTTTGAAAAATTAATAGAAAACTTAAGAGAAGGTTCTGTGCTTACAAACTCTGGTACATTTCTTAAACTTTTAAGTGTTTTTTTCGACATTCGGCTATAAAATATGGATGAATCAACAATATCCTCCATTACAATCTCACTTATTTCAAATTGAAGTATCTTGGTTCTATAATTAAAAATTTGACAGTTACTGTATTTAGGGAAAGCAAACTTTTATTTTCCCTTTTTATCAAAGAAGATTATAAAAGTCTTCACTCTGGTAATGTAAAATAACAGAAATAGGAGATATTTCATGCACTACTTAAAAAAATGTAGGAAATGTAGAAATGTAGTAAGAAATGTAGGAAAATTTTCTTACTTTTGAAAAATTAATAGAAAACTTAAGAGAAGGTTCTGTGCTTACAAACTCTGGTACATTTCTTAAACTTTTAAATGTTTTTTTCGACATTCGGCTATAAAATATGGATGAATCAACAATATCCTCCATTACAATCTCACTTATTTCAAATTGAAGTATCTTGGTTCTATAATTAAAAATTTGACAGTTACTGTATTTAGGGAAAGCAAACTTTTATTTTCCCTTTTTATCAAAGAAGATTATAAAAGTCTTCACTCTGGTAATGTAAAATAACAGAAATAGGAGATATTTCATGCACTACTTAAAAAACTTTCCAAGTTTCTTAAGTAGTACATGAAATATGAATTGATCTACTTATATTTTAAGGTTTCTGCCTGATCTTGGATGAAAGCTAGCAGTCTGAAACAGCTATCAGGCCAGTGAAACCATAATCAAAAGCGAATAAATGGATGCCAGTAGTACGTGTCTGTTTTAGTCATATTTCAAAACTTTCAAATATTGTGCGTGTATCATTTATTTATTTTAATGAGGTCATATGATTAGGTGAAGTATTATTATGCATTTTTAAAATCTTTTATTCTGAAATTTGGCTGAAGTGCTGAATATTCAGTCAAAGCATAATTAACTAAATTTTAAACATTGCAAATTAAAAAATTGGAATAAAAGTTGTGTACAAATACAACAATGATAAAATTATGTTTGTTAAAATGATATTCTGTTGCAATGAGAACACAGCAGCAGTGCTTGTAGTTTACTATTACTATATGACTAGTGAGGCCATAAAGCCTAACTGAATCTCATGGTTAGTGACTTAAGGAAACGAACGGTTCTCAAATTCAGCAGAAAGAAGGATCAGCAAGATATACATAGTTTGTTGGAATTAAAGTAACTCTACATGTATTTTATGCTAACCACATGAAATAACATCAAGTTGAAAAGAAGCAAGGTTTTGGATGTACTTCCAATAAAAGTAACCTATCTGCTATTACTGAATTGCTCCTTACCACTTGCGATAACTGGCTGTTGTGAAGTCATTCACAGAGTCACAAATCATGGAGAATATAGCATATGCTCTACTGTGATATGAAGTGAACAGCTGATAAACATGAGAAAAAGAATGGCTAGAGAGAGATACATTGAAAAAAGAGGAGAGTTGTAAATGATCCCCCTTTAAGAAAAATAAATAAATAAATACAAATGGATGATGACTTTTCGTGGATTCCTTATTATTGAAGCTCCTATTGAAAAGTAAATGTATTTTCGCTGTTGTAAATTTTGTTTATGATTGAAGATCGGAAAGAAAGCTATTCTCTGTTTATGTAACTGACAGCTATTAAGTAAAAAAAACAAGAGAATACTACAATATTTCATTACATCCTGTAATAAAATAGAATATTTCATTACAGGATGGTTGCAGCTTATGAAATGAACTTGTAATGTTTTTGGTACTTGCTTTGAATTGAAACAGAATGTGCTTGTAGTAAGGCATTCGTAGAAATTTACAACTCATAGAGGTATGAGATATCAATATTTTGAGTAATTATGTACAAGGAAGTTTTTTGCTGCTGTATGTCTCAAAATACTTAAGAATTAATGTGGAAAATATATTTAGTTTCAAGAGCAAAAATAGTAAGTTTCTGTTATATCCATTTCATACTCTGAATGAATATGTTAATTTCTGCCTCTGCAGACGTTTTCTAATTAATGTGAGAACAGATTTGATGCAAAGTTTTACAGTTTTGAATGTATGTGAGTGAATGAATAGAAGGGTCCCTATAATTTTAATATAATTTTATTTTATATATTGTTTACACACACACACACACACACACACGTTGATTTCTTAATTTTGGGTTCGAAAAAGTAGGGTTCATCTTATACATGGGGGTTTCTTATAGATGGAAAAATATAAGATGCCTCCATGTATAAGATGAACCCTACTTTTTCGAGCCCAAAATTAAGAAATCAATATTTTAAACATAAAACAGGACATACTTGATTTTATTTTAAAAATATTCAAAGTATATTTAGTAATTAGATAATATTTTTAAGATGCATACTAAGATGCATTTTTAGGGATACATTTTCTGGGCTAACTTGGTTCATGTTCTCATGGCCAACCCTTCTGTCTTCACGAAGTGAAAGTACCATGCCTTTCCCGTGAAAACAACAATATTCATTTCTCTTGCAAACCTTTTTCCCTCATACTGAATAAGCTTGGTTGACACACATATCCCACCCTGGCACTGCTCCATAATCCAAGTCTTAAGCCTCTGCTCTAAGTTTGGCCATTTTGCTGGTTTTCCTCTTAAGGCCCTCTTCTTTTTTGGCATCTTGAGTAGTTGTTCTTCTTGTTTTCTCCACTGTCTAATCATACCAGTCTCTCTGAAGCTTTATTTCCATGTTCTTTTGCGTAATTGATGACTTTTAACTTGAATTTTGACAACCATTTTTTATTTTCTGACATTTTTATGGGCTAGTGCTCAAAATATTGTTAATGCATTAACTTATCCTGCCAATGAGTTGCACACATATGAATGATTTCAGAGTTCTGATAGGTTTATTCAGAATCAGCCATTAATGATATCAATCGGCAGAGTTAACAAAGGCTAGTGATTGGTGGAAGCCTGTTCACAGAGACAAGGTACCAGCAGTTTCGCCACGCAACTGCAGGTATCTCAACCAGTTATCCCCTGTGTATAAGACGGCTCCCAATTTTTGGTCTAAAAATTTTAGAAAAAAAGTATCAGCTTATACACACACACACACTGTATGTATGTATGTGTATATATATATATTATTATTATTATTGCAGGCAACTTCAAGGAGTCCTTACTCATCGAGAGAGGCCCTAAATATCATGCCAAGAACTATCCAACATTTATGCAGTAGCTATCATATTTTGCTTTGAACTCAATCATAGTCATGGCATCCACAACAGATTCTGACAACCTATTCCACTCATTCACTACTCTCCAAGAAAAAATCCTGGTTCTAATACCCTCGCTAACTATCCTCTTACTCAGTTTCTATGGATAGCCCCTAGTTCTCCCACCATAAGACCTGTTCTGAAAAATTTTCTCGGAATTAATCTTGTAAGAACTCTTCAGTAATTTGTCCCAATGATATCAATGACTGGTTGATATGCAGAAAACTTCCCCTTTTCTGCATATCAACCAGTTTCTGTAACCCAAAAATCTTCAACCTGTTCTCGTAAGGTTCATTCCATATATCTACTACAATCTTGGTGATTCACTCAAGATACTTTCCACCTCATCGCCAAGAAACCCTGGTGCCCAGATCTGTGTGCAGTAGTCAAGATGGTGTTAAATTGTGATCGATTGAGAATATAGAAATTCCAATCTCTTCATAATTTAACAATCAAAATTAGAGAGATTGAATAAATACATGTGTTTGTCTCTGAGTATACTGTAGTGTAACCTTGTAAATATATCCAAGTTCCATACTGTACAGTTTTCCTTGTCTGAGTATGTTAGAATATAACTAAGTGTATCAAATATTGTATAATTTACATTAAATTATGTTGTTAATGTCGTGACGTTCTATTTTCATGTTATGTTCTAAATCCGCCATCTTGGTTCAAGTCACTCTTATCAATATAACAACTAATTGCAAATTGATCACCGATCCAAAAGTAGAGAAATTTATAATTATACTGCACCACCCTATTTTTAGATTAATCTATACAAAATAGTAGGATCAATTCTTAATTAAGTTAGCAGTCTCCTCATTTGTTTAGGCTGAATTATTTACTATTCCACTTGAGTCTAGTAGTAAGACTTATACGTTGGTTAGACATAACTGGTAATTAGTTTACGGAAATTAACAACGCATATAAAGTATATTAATTAAAGGTAACTTTAATGAATAACTTCTATATTTCGGCAATGTCACATTGCCATCTTCGGGAACATAACTATATGGTATGTGCACTCAGGAACTAACACAAAGCAAATGAGGAAGAAAGCAAGAAACTAATATTGTTCCTAAAGTCCTAATGGTGCCCTCTTGCGGGCTAATTTGGTAGTCTTGGCAGTTGGGCTGAAGTTCTCATAATGAAAGTCTCCCAAATTTGGGGCAGTTTCATGCACCCAAATTTGTTGAGGTTAGGAACGTTTTTTAGAGCTGCTGAAGATTCTTTGAATAATCTTTCGTATTTAAACTTGCTGCGATGGATTATTTTTGTTTTCTTCCAACGAATTTTATGGTGGGTATCTAAGGCATGGTCTGCCAGCCCAGAGCGGCTGTACTGGTGAAACCGGATGTAGTCTTGGTGTTCTGAAATCCTGATATTTGTTGTTCTGCCTGTTTGGCCAAAGTAGGACAATTTGCAGCTGCAAGGGACCTGGTATACACCAGGTAGGTCTAGGGGAAGTGGTTGGTCTTTGGTAGAGCGGATAAGGGAAGCCAACTTTTTATATGGTCTGTAACAGGAAGTAAGGTCATATTTTTTGAGGATGTTGGTTCTCAAAAAATATGACCTTACTTCCTGTTACAGACCATATAAAAAGTTGGCTTCCCTTATCCGCTCTACCAAAGACCAACCACTTCCCCTAGACCTACCTGGTGTATACCAGGTCCCTTGCAGCTGCAAATTGTCCTACTTTGGCCAAACAGGCAGAACAACAAATATCAGGATTTCAGAACACCAAGACTACATCCGGTTTCACCAGTATAGCCGCTCTGGGCTGGCAGACCATGCCTTAGATACCCACCATAAAATTCGTTGGAAGAAAACAAAAATAATCCATCGCAGCAAGTTTAAATACGAAAGATTATTCAAAGAATCTTCAGCAGCTCTAAAAAACGTTCCTAACCTCAACAAATTTGGGTGCATGAAACTGCCCCAAATTTGGGAGACTTTCATTATGAGAACTTCAGTCCAACTGCCAAGACTACCAAATTAGCCCGCAAGAGGGCACCATTAGGACTTTAGGAACAATATTAGTTTCTTGCTTTCTTCCTCATTTGCTTTGTGTTAGTTCCTGAGTGCACATACCATATATTTATGTTCCCGAAGATGGCAATGTGACATTGCCGAAATATAGAAGTTATTCATTAAAGTTACCTTTAATTAATATACTTTATATGCGTTGTTAATTTCCGTAAATTAATTACCAGTTATTCCACTTGGGGTTCCTGCAAGATTCGAATATTTATGAACGGTGCAATAAAAGGGAATTCAGGCAAACACAATATTTAGATTAACAAAATAAAACATTTAATATATGATATATATAACAAATACAAGAATTCGGCTTTAAAATGAAACAATACAATCAACTTAATACATCTTGCTAAGTCACTCATGCCAATTCAATGTTCTAAACTTTCACATACAATTCACAGCTTCAAAATCACAAGCTTTCTTAACTCAAGTTAATAAAACAAAACTTCTTATTTAATCAGTCTCCACATATCTATCAGCTGTACTTAATGTTTAAATTCACAGGAAGCACTAATCAAGGTAGACAATATTCCAAGCAATCTTATTTCGGACTTTGAACTTCGAAGATATGTTAATGTTAGAATAAACAAACAAGTATGACTACTCTTACCAGATACAATCTTCAATACATCTATTAATTGTGAGCACACTTGTGAATTAACTTATTTACGTTAGCGGAACACATTAATAAAAATTCTTCAACGATTTTAGCTGAACTACTGTTAATTGCGCTTCACTACTAAAAAAAAAACACATCAATAAGGCACTGATATCTTTCCTTGTTTACTTTTCTGAAACTAGTTAATTTCAATATAATTCTTCTCAGGGCAACACAGAATTAAGACGCAATCCTAGACTAACTGGAACTAATCAGAATTTTTCATTGAATGTCCAGTTCTTTATTTATCCGGATACGGCATTAATTTTCCTTTACAACACAGCTGACTTCACTTGCAGCTAAGTATATGATTCACTATGTTTTGGCTCACTTCTAAACACTATTCTCATGAATTTCTGCCCTAGAGAACTTATAATTTTCTTCCACTTCTTTTGCTTGTATCCTACTTTCCTTCCCGCCCCGCAAAAAAACTTCCTCTCTTTCTAATTCAAAATCCTTTTTTTTTTTTTTTGTATATAACATCTTTCCTCTCCTTTCAGTCTGAAGGTCACGCTCTATTCGACTCGTGCTTGTTTATTTCATGCGTCTCCATGACAACAAATAAACGCAAACATTTCGCTAATGTAATACAATGTTCTACTACTACATGAGTGATTACATAACGTTAAATTTTCACAAATAAGAATAAACAGAATATTTGAGCTACTTAATCAGCCTTTTCATTACGTATAGAATTAATTATAATATTACTTTTCGTTACATCATATATATATTTTTGTTATTATAAATTCTGCACATATTATTGCTTAACAAATTAATAGTAGGTTAAGTTTAGAATAAATATTTAAATAGTAATCCTAAATTAAGGAATAATAAATAATTTTTATACAAATCATGATTAATACATAATAATCAATGTTAAATGTGAATGAAAAAAAATAAATTACACAACATAGTTTCATTCACAATTTAACATTAACAAGTTATCTATGAGATATGCCTTGACATCACAATACCAGTGTCAATGAAGGTCAGGGTCCCATTGTAAGTGCAACTAAGTAAATGCATCAAATGTTGTATAGTTTACATTAAAATTTGTTGTTTGTAAGTTGTCCATAAGGATATGCCTTTGTCATCACAATACCAGTATCAATCAAGGTCAGGGTCCTGCAGTCTTTGTCTGAATTGAGTTGCATGTACAACTTTGTCCCACCCTTCAGCTTGGATGGATCAGTCAAGCTTTCAGACCATTGCAGCATGACGTGCATAAAGTTTGGAAGGGAGTGTCACCCAAAGTCCCAGAGCAGTAATATGAGAAGGACAGTTCGCCCTGACGATCGCATACTAACGGTGCAGGAGAGGGGTAAGAGAAAAGGTGGTCGCTATGCCGTTTGACCCACGTGAGTAAGGTTTTCAGCATTATGTGGATATTGTAGAGTGTGGGAATCCATGTGACCAGCGGGAAATAAAAAGGTCAAGAGCACCCCTGCTCACTCTCTTTTGTTCGTGGATCGTCTTCTATTGGGATTCTCGAGATCATAGGCTGGACGAAGGTGGCAGAACCTCCACTCCGGAGCTGGTTGGATGATGCATCAGCAGAGACAATAGAGCCAAAGTCCGGTAGATCTACAGCCGAGCCAGTCATCTATAGAAGGAGGGGCCATGCTTTTGTCATATGAAGGCCGAGGAGAATTGTCGACAGCCCGGAGAACCACTTGCCACTGTTTCAGTTAAGGAAAGAAAAAGGGGCATTCTATTGAAGAAAGCCTCCCAGAGCCAATTGTCTTGTTAACCAGAGGCATCACGTGTTATCAAGAAAGGGTCTTATCAATATCATTATATAAAAACCACAAAGTTACGTTAAGGGAAAGAAAATGATATAACAATGGGATCTTATTAAGGCTCAATAAAGAGGAATAATAACTGCTTGTCAAAATATTCTTCAGTAACCAAGTGATCTGATTAGCTGCTTTAGCGACTTTTGCTATGTGCACCGTAAACTTTAACTCCCGATCCACTAACACTCCTAATTCTCTGGCTTCGTCAATTTCCTGGAGTACAGTGCCATCAAAGTGATACACACATTTGAAATTTGTTTATCCTAAAATGCATAACTTTACATTTCTCCACATGAAACTGGCACCCATTATCTTTTGCTCATAATGAAAGCCTATTTAAATCATCCTGAAAGATCACTGCCTTGATTAACAATAAGTATCTTTCGTATCATCAGCAAACAACTGAATATTTCCTTTCAGGGTTTTTCCTATATCACTGATGTACAAATTAAGCAGCAATGTCCGAGCACTGAACATTGCGGCACACCACTAGTTACCTATTTTCACCTCCATTCTGTCCTTCCATATACCACATCTGTCCACATCTCAATACGGCATCTGTCCAGCAGTCATCATCTTATCCACTTAACCAGTGTCATATCCATCCCCATTTGTTCTAACTTGTGTAACAGAGTTCTATGTGGTATTCTGTCAAATGCCTTTGCAAAATCAAGCAGAATCATTGTGTAGCCATTTCCTTTATCCAACTCTGCTTTATTTTATTTCATATGATGATTCAATGGCTGTGAGTCCCTTTTACGGGGAGGTACGGCACTACCTCAATCCCTCCCTCCTATTTTTTATCCAGACTTGGGACCGGCATAGCTGACAATTCAGACATATGGCTAGAGGGATTGTCTTAGGTATTCCTGACTGTATCCGTGTGTGTGTTCATGGGGCCGGTTTGCTTGTTTACGAGATGAAAAACCCCAGATAAATTGGGGAGAAAATCCAACTCTGCTGTTACTCTATTATAAAAAGATAGTATATTACTAAAGCGTGACTGACCCTTCAAAAAGCCATGTTATTCCCTCATACGGTATCATATTCTTATCCATACATTCTTGGATTCTCTTTTTGACCAATTTTTCTAGTACTTTTACCAATATGCCTGAGATAGAGATCAGTCTATAATTTGCTACTGCAGTCTTAGAATCTCCCTTAGGTAAAGAAATTATTTTATCCTCTTTCCACTCCCTTGGAACTCTACTAGAACAGACTTAAATTAAAGAGCCTAGTCAGCAGCATTGCCAGTTCCCATGCATATTCTTTCTCACAATACCCAAGCTGATATCCCATCTAATCCCACAGCTGTATTTATATTGAGATGCTGCAATATCCTAAGAACCTCCAATTCATCCACCTCTGTTCCCACATTAGTGTTTGTCACATGTGTTAAAGCAGTAACCTCACTAGGATAATATAGATGATACACATTATACACACTCAACCTGGACTCCTTGTACTAATTTAGTAATAATTGTCTTCCAGATCATCCGTGGAACTCCCTGGTCTAAAGCAACAACTAACTGTATATTTTGTCTTACTGGCTGTCAGTAAGAATCAGTCGCACCAAACTTATTCGAATTAACAGCTACCCTCCCACCTATCTCCTTTCTTTTTGGCTGTAATTCATATGCTATCATCAGCAGTACCACTCTCCCCATCCTATCTTCTCTATCTTCCCTGAAAATACTAAAACCTTCACATTCTATACCTGTAACTACATCATCTACTGATAATCAAGTCTTACTAATGCCTATAACTTTTGGTGAGGTTGCACAAACCAATGCCCAAAATTCCCCCTCTTTTTTGTGCTGCTTCTGGGATTAGTATATAGAAACTGCAGCAACCCTTTAGGCCCCCCCCCACCCACCTTTACTTCCTGAATTCACTACTATTTAATATGTTTGCTTGAGACCAGTGAGTGTGGTCATTCTCACACTCACTGGTCTCATTGGTGTCTTCACACAAACTCACCTGCTTCCACCCTAATTGCGTAAATTTTCCAGAATTTGCGCTTCAGCATGCTCAGTGATCCACTCTCTCTAGTCACCTAACACCAAAACCAGTTTGAAAGATTTTCCCCTGGTTATACTCTCAATTAAAAATGCCAAGAATTATATCTTGGTTTCATGCTTTATCCAAGGGTAAGCAAACAAAGTTTGCATGTGAAGTAACTTTACAATTGGACTACTTGTATATAAAGGCTAATGACTTCACATCTACTGCATTAATATCTCATAATGCTAAGCATATCCTTATAGACAAGTATAATGCTATATAACTTCACGATTGGACTACTTGTATATAAAAGCTAATGACTTCACATCTACTGCGTTAATATCCCATAATGCTATGCATTATGAAAAGGGCCACTACCCAGACCAATTTCAACCTTTATTGAGGTCTCATCAGTGGAAGCCAGACCGAAGTGACCAAGAAGTGTGACACCTTTTGACTACTTGTATATGGAATGGGGAGAAATATGCAATGAAGGAAGATATGAAAGAGTTGTTGAAAGAAGTGAAAATGAAGATTAAGGAAGTAACAATTGTGAGTTTGCTGCCTCGGTATGATAGAACTTTGTTGAAAAGAAGAGTCATGATTGCTAATGAGTCAATGAGAAGATTGTGCAGGAGGAATAGTGTGCAGTTTGCAGATACACATGGAATTATGAATATATATGGTTCTGGAGTTAGATATTTGGAGAAAGTGTTGTTTAGTGAGAGTTTGGAAGTGCAAAACTAGAGAATAGATATTGGGGGGAAGGGGAGGGGATGCAATCATGCCTGTCTGTCCATCCCTGTGATAAATGAGCCTGTGTGCAGAAATGATTATGCAATGATGAATGTGATTTCTCAGGTTTCAGATTCAAGTCAGTTGGTACTGACACTACACAAGGGTAATTGTGGGTCCAAGGAGATGTTGAAATGCATGTATATGAATGACAGAAATAAGGGTGAGGAGTTTTTTGGCATTGGTCAGCTCAACTTGACAAAAATTATAGGCACCAGTGAGACCTAGTTAACAGAAAATGATATAGTTAGTTATAGAATGTGAAGGGTATTTGTATTTTCATGGAGGATAGAGAGAATAGGAGTCAGAAGATGAGGTATTGCTGATGATAGCTGAAGAACCACAACCAACAAAATTAGAAATTAAACAGGATTTTGAGTCTGGAGGAGATGATTCATTCGAGGCTGTCTGGTGTGAGATAGAGGCTAATAGAACAAATTTTATTGTTAGCTACTGCTATAGACAAGGGGATCCACAAGAAGATGCCATGTATCAGTAGATTATCACAATGAGTGCAGGCTGAACAATTATTATGGGAGAATTGCAACTATAGAGACTGAAAAGAGTAAAGGGGCATGGAAAGATAGAAGTGGAATTTATACAGTTACTAAGGAATAATTACCTGAAACAACATTTCATAGAGGGGAGGAGTTTTAGAGTGCTTGATCTGGTAATATCATCACAAGATACATCCATAACAAAGGTAGACACTCTGCCTCCAAATGGGGAGAGTGACCATGCAGTCTTGTTCTGGGAAGTCACTAATATGCAGAATTCTCTACCACGAAAGGATTTATGTTGAACTATAAAGCTGGTAATTATGACAGACTTAGGGGCATCTTGTAGCAGGTACGTATCTTGAGAAGCCACAAGGAAAGAATGTCAGCAGTGTATGGGGGAGTGGTCATAGATTGTTTGAGAGAAGCAGTATCGGACTGTATGCCCATAGTCAGGAGGATAAACCAAGTGGAGGTTAAGTTGATGAGTAGAGACAAAGTAACAGCTACAATAAAGAAAACACTGTGGAGAGAATATAAAGAAAAGGTGATCAGTATACTCACGAGCAGTACAAAGTAAAAGTAAGAAGGATAACTAGTATGGAAAGAAAGGCCAAATCAAATTATGAGAGAAAATTAGCTAAGCAGGTCAAAGTAAATCCAAAAGAGTTCTTTTCATTATTTAGCAAGTGAGAGGAAAAATGACTATGGTATGATGACTTTAATCAATGCCGATAGTAGAAGGTGACAGAGGCAAAAGAATTAGCTGAGGTGTTGAGCGATCATTTTGCAATGGTGTACCACCCGGGTGGAGATTTTGCAGTTGTGATGTGACAGAGACTCATCTCAATATTCACGGAGATGAATGGGAGATGCTCAGCATATTGATAAATATCAATGTGAATACAGCAGTAGGACTGGATGGCATTTCAGCCAGTATACTATATGAATATACAAGAAAATTGACATTGCCTCTGATGAAGTTGTTCAATCTAAGACTCAGCTCTGGGCAAGGTTCCAAGGAAATGAAAAGAGGGTAAGATAGTTCCATTACATAAAAGTGGCTCCAAGACAGAGGTAAGCAAACTAAAGACCAATCAATATCTCAGGAATGGTTGTTAAAGTATTTTTTGTCAATTGACAAAAGTTGGAGCAAATGGGAATGGATATGAAGCTAGTAGCATGGATAGGGAGATCGCTGAAAGACAGACACCAGAGGGTATTATATGGTGCAGTGGAATCTAGGAGAATGCAGGTGACTAGTGGAATACCTCAGGGTTCTGGACTAGGACCATTTCTGTTTAATTTCCATATATCAGAGACATAGGAAAAGATTTAAGGGAAGGGGGGGGGGTTATTCAGTTGTTTGCCAATGATGCAAAACTGGGGAGGACAACAATTTATAAAGGCGATGTACACATACCGACAGCTGAATTAGAAACCTTTATGCAGATGTATGTAAACATCACTTACACACAGCTTATATGCGAAATACTAGGTCACGTGCATCAACACTTGTTCTAGGCAATTATTTATGAATGCTGTTGGTCAATAATCTTCAACAGTGTTGATCACAATGGGAAAAAACAAAAGATCTTTCAGAGTTTTATAAAGGGCTTACTGTGGGTGCCCATCTAGTATCTCAAAAGGTGAGATATCCTGTGTGTTTTATCAGTGGAAAAATAATCCACACTGCTTGTCTAAGAGGCATAATTGGCCAAAAGATAGTCTGTCAGAAACAAGATCACGGTTGTGTGAGAAGGTTTATAAGGACAAACAGAACTTTCTGTGTGCAGCAACTGACCAAAGCATTTAATGAAGGCTGTTCCCAACCCATATTTCACCGAACTATGCACAGGGAATTGAAGAGGATCCATATTGGCAGTTGAATGCCTATATATATAATACAAGTTCTAATTCAGTGGCTGCTATGCATAGATATCCTACAAGGTGATTTAAATAAACTGCCACTGTGAGCAAAGAATAATAATTGTCAATTTAATGCTACAAAATATAAGGTTAGGAACTTCAGGTTGAAAAGGTTGCACACTGTATAAGGGGGACCGGAAAGTAATCAATTATTTTTAATAGGCCATTTTTAGCCAATTGTTTTTTCTTAAATAACACATAAATTATTAAATCTGATTTTTTTTTAAATATTAGCATTACTTTTCTATTTAAAAAATCTGTTTTTTTTTTAATTTTAGATTATTTTTTTAATATAGCAAACTTTAAAGTTGAAGAGCACCATTTACGTCATTGTATGCTGTTTTTCACCAAGGAGAAAATGCCACCGAGGCTACCAAAATCATTTGCTCAACTTATGGAGATATATTGAAGATTAACAAATGTCAGGGATGGTTTAGGAGGTTTGCAGAAAAAAATTTTGATCTCTCTGATCATCCTCGATATGGAAGACCTCTTACTCTAGATGACGATGCTCTTAAGACTCTCGTTGAATCAGATCCAAAACAAACCATACAAGAATTAGCAGAGAAACTTATTTCATCATGGTCAACTGTCCAAGAGCACTTACATAAGAGTGGCAAGGTTCTTAAATAGGGTGTATGGGGTACAGCATGAACTGTCAGAAAACAATAAAGCACTGAGATAGGCGATTTGCAATTCACTGTTGACCAGACAACAAAATTACCCCTTTTTTGGAATGAGTCATAACTGGTGACAAAAAATGGGTGCTGTATAAGAATAATAAATGCAAAAAACAGTGGCTTTCTCCAAATCAAACTCCAATTCCAACACCAAAAGATGGACTTCATCCACAAAAGGTTCTGTTGTGTGTTTGGTGGGATATTCTTGGAATTATTCCTTACGAACTCATGGAACAAGGTAAGACTATCACAGCAGCCATCTACTGTGAACAATTAGAGCAACTACATCAAGCATTGTTAATCAAACGTCTTGCACTTGTCAATTGAAAAGAAGTGATTTTGCAGCAAGATAATGCAAAACCACATTCTGCAAGAATGACTCAAGAAAAAATTAGGCAGTTATGATGGGAACTTCTACCACATCCGCCATATTCACCAGATATTGCCCATAGTGACTATCACTTATTCAGGTCCTTAGAACACAGCATAAGAAATAAAACCTTCCGTTCGCAAGATGATGTCCAAAGGAGTTTGATATTATTTTTTGCCTCCAAAGAAAAAACTTTTTTCAAAAAAGGAATTCTCAACTTAGTAGATCGTTGGAATAAGGTTATAATTAACGATGCCGATTATAGAATTGAATAATGTTAATTTGTTCTTTAATAAAATTTAAATTAAAATGTAGTTCAAAAAATTGATTACTTTCCAGTCTCCCTTATATATCACACTGATGGTACTAGATTGCAGGAAATTGATGAGGCTAGGTTTTGCAAAAGTTGAGATAAAATGGCTCAAAGGATTACCTGGATGCTGAAAAACATGCTAATAAGTAAAGATAGAGAAGTTATTATCCCTCTTTACAAAGCTACAAGGCTATGATTCGGCCATATCTTGACTAATGTGCACAGATTTGTTCATCTAGATTTCTTGGGGATCAGAAGGTAGTAGAGAGTATTCAGAGATGAGTGTTCAAGCTGGTGATAGGTGTGTGGAATGATCCCTCTGAGGAAAGGTTGAAGGCGTGTGGATTACAAAGTTTAATTGATAGGCAAAAAAAGATGAGCCATGATGGAAACAAACTAATGATTTTTCTATTTAAAAAATCTGTTTTTTTTTTAATATAGCGAACTTTAAAGTTGAAGAGCACCATTTACGTCATTGTATGCTGTTTTCTATTTAAAAAATCTGTTTTTGTTTAAATTTTAGATTATTTTTTTTAATATAGCGAACTTTAAAGTTGAAGAGCACCATTTAAGTCATTGTACGCTGTTTTTGTTTCACCAAGGAGAGAATGCTACCGAGGCTACCAAAATCATTTGCTCAACTTATGGAGACATATTGAAGGTTAACAAATGTCAGCGATGGTTTAGGAGATTTGCAGAAAAAAATTTGGATCTCTCTGATCGTCCTCGATCTGGAAGACCTCTTACTCTTGATGACGATGCTCTTAAGACTCTCGTTGAATCAGATCCAAAACAAACCATACAAGAATTAGCAGAGAAGCACTTACATAAGAGTGGCAAGGTTCTTAAATAGGGTGTATGGGTACAGCATGAACTGTCAGAACGTTCATCAGTTTGTTTAATAATCAGATAAAATCAAATAATCTTTGTGAGTGCCCTGACAGTAGATGAGTTTAAGGAGAGGTTATGATAGGTTACGTGTGTGTATATATATATTAGTGTGGATCTTCCACAATGAATCTCCTGACCTTTAAAGTCACGCACACACACAGTGCAATGCTTCACAATGTTGCACTGTGAAGTGTTGTAAAGTATTTAAGAGAAGATGGGCTGGCCATATTAGTAAACTGCCAGATGAAAGGTGGTCAAAATTAAGCACCAAGTGGATACCAAGAGAAGGAAAGGTCACCAGAAAACAAGATGGAGGAATGATCTACAAAGATTTGACATGAGATGGCTAAAAACAGAACTGGAAAGGTAAGGGAAGGCCTATATCTAGCATTGGATGGAAAGAGGCTAAAGAAGAATATACAGTGCTTTTTTGGGGCAGTACATAATGGTACAGCATACTAGCACCTTTATGGGCAATTATGGGCTGGTGATCACACAATATAAAGCCTCTTCCAGTCAAGTCATCCCCACCTCCCTGTGGTAATAGCCTGGTTCCACAAAAGGGACTCTGTCTGGGCAAGTATTGCCACCTTAAATGCATATCTTTCCTAGTTGTGAGGAAATGCCAAATAACCTTCTAGGTGGTTTGTCCAGCGAAAGATCACTACCCTGCTTTTTGGATATGTGAATTGGCTTCTGCCATATTTCATCCCCAGAGAAGGTTCTCTGGCTTCTGTCCCCCTTTCTTCTCCCATGCAGTTTAGGTGATGGCCTTGCTTGGCATACTCATTACACAGCTAGCATTTTCAACTAGGGATCTAGTTTCTGCTCCATTTGAGGGTACAGCAGTAAAACAGTTCTCCACAGCCTGACTGCGAGTAGTGCACAGGACCAAGCCTAATGGTAACACACCTGCAAGATGCTTCCTGATCAGCTGGCAAATAAACCTCGCTTACCCTGCCAGGTCAATGGTATGCAGTAGGAACTGTCCGATGCCTCACTTCGACTGGAGTCTGGGAACTCTCGGTGTGTGAGTTATGAACACAAGTCCCTAACCCCAACTGCATGCCCCTTCTGTTTATTTTCTGAATCAACCATCCTACATATGAAAGTCAATCATAAAAATATTAGTTAACTGCAGATGCAGATACAAAAAATCACTCATAAAAATAACAAAAAAAATCTAAAAATATGAAAAATATAACAAAAAAAAAAATAATAATAATAATATGCCCCAACCAACCCAAAATAATCCAAAACTTTTTCAAATAAAAATCACTTCCATATTCATATTCATTTCACAAACATTAGTGGCATATGTCACCACTTATAGACATCAAAACCTGATCTCTTTTTATTAACAGAACTTTAATTGGCATCCTCCAACAATGCAATTTGCAAAATGGGTGGGACATGTGATTTTGTGAAATCTGATATTCCTCGTCAAAGGCTATTCAACTTGGAATCCCCACTTTTCGATTTACTCTGGTTTAAGATTTCCTTACCTCACTTTAAAGGCCTTCATTTGCTGCTCTTCTAACTGACAATTCTGCTACCATATTTTGTCTACATATCACTAAAAATTGATTTCTTACAAACTAATTACACAAACTGTGCGATTTTGCTCCTTGGAGACTAACATCCATAACACAAACTGGCTCCCCTACTCCAACTTCACAGATCATGCTGGAAGGGAAGCTGAATCATTTGCTATCAGTCATGACCCAATACAAATAGTCAATCTACCAACCAGAATAAAAGGCAATCCACAACATTCTTGACGATTTCTCAACCAACTCTCCATCCAAATATACCGTGGATGTCTGCTCTCCCCTTGGCAACTGTGACCATAATCTTATTGTTGCAACTGGGATGACCTCTGGAATTTTTATGCTGCTTTTCCATGGCCAGATTACTGCTTTTGCTCTCACAATACAAACACCTGCACTGAACTGGTAACCGAAAGAATTCACACTGGAATGAGGGCATTAATTCCTCACTCCATAACAAATCCCCAACCTGCATCCAAGTCCTGGTTCTCAAAAAAAATGTGCCCATGATAAAAATGCAGCACATGTTTAATGGCTTAAATTAAAAACTCCAGCTTCTCATTCAGCTTACTCAACAGCCAGAAACGTGTAAAAAAAAAAGTTATCAACAATTCCAAAACAGACTTCATACAAATGAAATGCAATAAACTTGCCTCCTGCTCAACTGGCAGTCAAGTGTTCTGGTCCTTTACTAATGCAATGGACATTACTTCTGTCCTTCCATGTTGCTGCCTCTCCTGCATCCTGGTGGCACTATGGTAATCTGACCCAAGGAAAAGGCAGACCTCTTGACATCAGTTTTTTTTTCCCTCCAACTCCTGCCTGTACAACCAAAGCAAATCACCTCTTGTACTTCCTCAAGCTGCCAACTGCATGCCTCCTCTGGAATTTCTCCAAAAGGACATCAGAAAAATCCTTATTAATCTTGATACTAATAAGGCTCTTGGTCCAGATGATATTCCTCTGGTTGTGCTCCAGAATTGACACCTATCCTGTATCATTTATATAAAATTTCATATTCTACTGGCATCTGCCCAACAGCATGGAAGGAAGCCCACATGTAGCCTGCACCCAAAAAGGGAGACAAAAGTCAGCCATATAATTATAATCCCACTGCTCTCACCTCACTACTGTCAAAAATGATGGAGAAGGTTATCAATAACTGGCTTCATTACTCAGAGACTCAACAATTAATTAGCTATCACCAATATGGATTCTGCCATTCTCATTCTACAGCACCTCCTAGCTAATTTCACCCACCTTTGGACCCAAGGCCATGGAAAGATTTGGAGGAGCTCATTTTATCACTCTCGATATTTCTAAGGCACGTAATTGTGTCTGGCACTGAGGCATCCTGGACAAGTGCAATCTTATAGCCTCCCTTCTACACTTTATGACTAGATTGCCAGTTTCTTCACTGGTCATTCATTGTGTGTCATGGTACATGGCATCCTCTAATCAGATTTCCACATCAGTGCTGGAGTGCCTCAGGGTTCAGTGCTCTCATCCACGCTCTTACTCCTTTACATTAATTACCCCTCTTTCTCTGCCTTCAAATCCTGATGACAGCTTCACCAATGATCGTATTCTTCATTCTTCTTCCTCATTCAATAAACCCTGCAGTACCCTAATGTTAGATGCTTCAAGATCTTCCATAACTAGTGACATGAACAATGACCTCCTCAACATCCTGAAATAAGGAAGACAACAAAGTAAATTTCAATGCAAAAAAAAAAAAACCCTCTCTTATTACTTGTGAGAAAAATCCTCTCTCATTTTTGATAATTTTCCAGTTTCCTTTTAAGATCAACTTTTTCTTCTAGGGTTGACTGTCACATCCAGTTTATTCTGGCACAAATATACAGTGTAAATCTAAGTTATTGTCAGATTTTCTGTGGTTTATAATTTTCAAACCAAAAACAACAAAATAAAACTGCTTACAGAATATGAAAGTGTAACTCAAAAAGTTTTATTTAGCAATGCTGTACTCAGTGTATTGATGTCTGGGAGATCATCATCATCAAATTCCTGCCATGTACCCTCAAGGGGTGTACAGGATATGATAGTACTACATGAAAAAAATTACATCATTATTAATTTCCTATCTACAATTTTCCTCCAAATCAGTCTGTTACTTGTCAAGACTCCAACATTATCAGATCTTATATTTCTATCGTCTAAAGCACTTTGTACCATATCAATCTACCTATATCTTGGTCTTCCTCTGGGTCGTTTTGCTGCCAACCTGGCAGAGAACACTTGTTTTGCTAATCTTTCCTCGCCCATTCTGTTTAAGTGACCATACCACCTGAGATTAGCTCTGCTAACGCATTCCTGGATGCTGACAATGTCAAGTTCTTTCCTAATATCCTTGTTTTTAATATGATACGGCCATTGATGCCATCTGTTCACGCCTATAATCTTTCTCAGGACTCTCATATCTGCGGTCTCTAGTCTTTGGTCAAGTGTTTTGCTTCTGACCCAGCTCTCAGATCCATAAGTTAAAACTGGTTTGAACACTGTCTTGTATACAGCTAATTTACTGTTCCGACTAATTTCTCTCTTATTCCATATGAATTTATTCAATTGACTTCCAACCATACCAGCTTTGCTGATTCTGTTGTCTATTTCTATATTTAATTTACCATCTTCAGTAAAAATCGTGCCTAAATAGCTGAAATGTTTTACTTGTTCCACAGGTTCTCCATTCATAACACAGATGACATTTTCAATGATTCTGCCTATTTTCATTGTCTTTGTCTTTTTATTGCTGACCTTCATACCATATCTATTACAACAGCTATTCAATTTAGTCAGAGAATCTTGCAGACTTGTAGCAGATTTATTTAGAAGTATAACATCATCTGCATAAAGCAAAGAGCTGACATTAACATCTCCAATTTTGATATCAGGTTTAATACCACTTTCCTTCATAATGTGATCCATATAGATAATGAATAACAGAGGGGATAATGTACATCCTTGTCTCACACCAGATTTAACATTAAACCATCTTCCTGTACTTCCTTTAATTCTAACTGCTCACTTACAACCCAAATAAAGACTAAGTATTGCTTGATATAATGCCCCATTGACACCATATACAGGGTGTTCGGGATAAATTTGACATATTTATAATTAATTATATTTTTCCGTAAGTTACATGTATTAACACACACTTCTCTTCATTTAAAAGTTTGGACCCTTCTTCATTCATATACAAGATGTCAGAAAGGATGGATAGCTGGAACCCACCTGAATCATGGAAGAGAATAACTTGTATCATGATGATTCGTGCCCGCCATCAAAATAAGGATATTACGACTGCTGCCCAATGCTCCCTGAATACAGTAAAAACAATCAGGCATGAACTAGAGACTTGCAATGGTGACTACGAGGATGTAGCAAGAAGAAAGATCCCTAGCAGACGATCTGATTGCGTTCGTACAGCAGAATTCCTCGCAAATCTGCAGGAACAGGTGTTGAAGAACCCTGGCATTGGAATTCGGCTTTGTTCGTGGAGTTGCTAACTGTAGTCAAGCCCTGGATAACAAGGGTAGCTAATGGTAGGCCGTATGTATGGCAGCAGGATTCGGCCCCTTGCCACACCTCTGGGAAAAGTCAAAAATGGTTGTCTGAAAATTTCTACGACTTCACCAGTCCAAATGTTTGGCCTCCAAACTCCCCAGACCTTAACCCCATGGATTATTTTGTATGGGGCGCAGTTGAAAAAGACACCAATCGCACTTCCAGTAATACAAAAGCCCAGTTAATGGATAAAATTAAAACAGTTTTTGCGGCCCTTCCCAGGGAGACTGTAGCATCAGCTTGTTCGAGGTTCCGAAGCAGAATTGAAGCTGTGATCGATGCTAATGGTGGTTACTTTGAGTAAATCTTGTTGATAGTATTGTAATTAACTCTGCCTGTAATGTTTTTTTGTCAATTCATTAAATTTAATAGATACAAAGAAGATTTTCTTTTTCCTTACGAAACTGTCAAATTTATCCCGAACACCCTGTAACTGCAGTATATTGAATAGCTTCTCTCTTGGCACCTTGTCATATGCCTTTTCCAGATCGACAAAACTTAAATACAGATCTTTGTTATATTCCCATGCTTTCTCGACTATTTGTCGTAAAGTGAAGATCTGATCCTGACAGCCTCTATTTGGCCTGAATCCAGCTTGTTCTTCACCAAACTTTTCTTCCACAATTCTTCTCAACCATTTCTCAAGTATCCTTGCATAGATCTTGCCAGGAACACTCAGTAGGGAAATACCTCTGTAATTCTCATATGCAGTTTTATTTCCCTTTTTATATATGGGTACTATGAGAGCTCTACTCCAATCATTGGGAATTCGTCCTTCTGTCCAGGCTTTCTGAACTATGAAGTGCAGCCACTGTAAGACTCTTATACCACCATACTTCAGCATTTCTGGTCGAATATCATCTACTCCTGCTGCCTTTCCACATTTCAAGCCTTTGATGGCTTTTTTTACTTCCAATTTCAAATCCTCTGTACACTCTGGTGTCCTGCACCAGGGAAAAAACATCACTATCAACAATGTCAATGAGACTTTTCTTATTCCTAGCCTCTTCTCTCCATGTGAATTTGTGCACATGTTTATGTTGGAACATGGTGTTAGTAATAACCAGTCCATGTCCTGAGCAGAAATCCAACAGATATTTGTCATTATTATTAGCTTTGCTCTTTTCTCCAAATTTTCCCAAAATATTTTTGTATGTCTGACAATCATTTCCTACTCTGCTATTTAGATCCCCAACAAGGACCAACTTTTCCTTTTTCATTGTGTCAGTTGCTTTTTCTAAAGCCTCAAAAAATTCCTCCACTTCTACCTTAGTAGAACCTTCTGTGGGACCATAGGCACAAATAAGTCTCATTATCCAGTTCCCCAATCTTATATATGCCCACATCACTCTACTTGAGACTGACTGCCATTCAAGAAGATTAGCCTCATATTTTGTGTTGAATACTATGGCTACTCCTTCTTTTCCTTGATTGTCATTGCCTGAATATAACCTTTTGTATTTATTCCTCAGAAAGATCTCACCAGTTTTGGTCTTTTTTTGTTTCAGTCACCCCTATTATGTCGATCTGGTACTTATCTAATTCCTCAGCTAGCTCCATTTCTTTGCCATTCAGGCTTCTTACGTTGATAGTACCGATCTTTAACTCTGGTGATGTTGAGTTGGGATTTATTTTCAGATTTGTTCCAGTAGCTGACTTTTTGCTGTTCGCCCTGGTTCCCTGGCGAAAACAACGGGGGCCTTGTTTAACCGGGCGACGCCCCAGCCGGCATGAAATTTTGTCATGTTGTACCATCATTCTATATTTTGGTTTAACCAATAAGAATACAATTTGGTCGGCTAAATCCCAAATTGCCAGCCCATCCTCGTCCGTTCAGTATCTAAGTAGATACCCAACAGGGTGCACCACAAGAAGGTGAGGATTGGACATTAGGTCAGAAGCCCTGGTCGGTTCTCCGCATTCCTTTAAAGGCTATGTGGAGGTCTCCTCTCAGTTATACAGCTGAGATCATATACTTCAAAATGGCAGTTGTTTAAGAAAAAGCAACGTGTGTACTTTGGTTTTTTGGAACAAAGTCCATTATCACAACTCAATATCATTACAGGACTCAGTATGGAAAACATCCACCTTCAGATAATGCTATCCAAAATTGGTTAAAGCAATTTCAAGAGACTGATAGTATTCAGCACCAAAAACGAGTGGGAAGACTGGGCACTTTGAAGGAAGATGTTCCTTGAATCCAGGAAGCATTTTATCGAAGCCTACAAAAATTAACTAGACAAGCTTCTCTTCAATTAGGTATATTACAAATGACTGTTTGGAGGGTTGTTACAAGGGTGGTCTGAAAAGTTCTCGGCCTTGACCATAGATGGCAACAATATCAGCAACATTTTTTTTTCTAAGTTGGTACATCTGTCATAAGCATCCATGTGAAATTGCAAGTCATTCTATCAAGTAGTTTCTTTTATACAGCTGTCTGAAGCAAAAGTGTAGTCTGTATCCCTTGAAATGGATAAAATCGAGTATTGTGCAGTTATAAAATTCTTTGTAAAAGAAGGTTTAATGCCAAAAGAAATTCATTTGAAGTTCATATAAGTTTATGATCACTCTTCACCTTTGTTTTCAACAATTAAGAAATGGGCTGTGAAGTTTATACGTGGCTGTACCAGCCTTGAAGATGATCCACTTGAAGGACATCCAAAAATTGAAACACCACCAGAAATCATTGATCAAGTGCTCAATATGGTATTGGATGACCGGCGAGTCCAAGTGCGTGAAATTGCTGAGACCATAGGCATTTCAAAAGAACGTGTAGGATATATTTTGCATGAAGAATTGCATATGAAAAAGCTTTGTGCAAGATGGGTGCTGCGCTTGCTCACAGCAGATCAAAAATGCACTCGCATGAAAATCTCTGAACAGTGCTTGAAGTGTTTTAACAAGAATAAAACTGATTTTGTGCATCAATTTATTACTATGGATGAGACTTGGATTCGCCATTTCACACAAGAATCCAAACAGCAGTCAAAAGAGTGGACACAAGCCGGTTGTTCAGCATCAAAGAAAACAAAGTCGGTTCCATCAGCAGTAAAGGTCATGGCATCAGTGTTTTGGGAATTCTAAAGGCATTTTGTTTATTGATTATCTTGAAAAGGGTAAAACAATAACTGGGGAATATTATTCCGATCTTTTAACCAGACTAACTGCCTCCCCCACCCCCGAGTTCTGGACTGGTAGGCTGCGTTGGATTCTGAATGGGGAGAATTGGAAATTATTAATACTTCATTCAGAGTCCAACATAATCTGCCATTCCCTAAGCCAAATTTGCTCATCAGACTAACAATCTCTTGTTAATAGTATGCTATTCATATGATTTCTTTCAAGTTATGTTTATTAATATTTATTTGTTCATTTATTATTTTTATATGAAGTACAGTTGTAAAAACTATGTATTAAATATCACTTGTATATTATGAGATTAATATTACTAAAACAGAGATAAAATTTGTAAAATATGCAATCTTTTTATGTTGTTAGTAAAATGTAATGTATCCAAGTAATTCTTCAAAATAAGACTTGATTGGTTGTTGTGAGAAATTATGTTATTTTTAGCCAGCACGTGCTTTAACGTGAGTTACTGTACAGTATGCAAGAAACCAGTTCGGTATCAACAAAACCAGTTAGAACCAGATTTTGGCAGGAAATGAGGGTAGGATGTCATAAGTAATACACGAAAAAAGAGTAAGAGAGTAAAAAGAAAAAGAGAAATAACCGGGAGTTGAACAGAGTAGGAAGGACTGGGAACCACTCTGTATTTTGACTTATCTTTCCTCGAGCTCTTATTCTTTTATAAATTCCTATCGCTTCGCAGAAGGATAGCATTGGACGAAAGGATAATAAGAATGAGTAAGAAATATTAATGGTTAAGCAATTATGAGCAAGAAGATAAATTCTCCTGAGTTAACCAATCAGTTACTGAAACCCAGGATTCTATAATAATTGTGTGCTCTCAAGGTAAATGTATTTCAGAACCAAAGAGTGTTTCTAGGATTCTTGATAATGAGGAAGCCATACTGTTTATACCGGTAAGGATATCTTTTCTATGCCTCATGTGAAGTAGTGAAGCTTGTTTCTGGATAACATGATAAAGTTCATATTGCTGAAATTAACTGTCAAGATTGAATGTGTGATATAGTGAAGCATTTCCTTAAATGTAATATATGAAGTATCTCTGGATTAATAGTTCATACTTGAATATGCGATATAGTGAAGCCTGTTACGTGAGAATGCAATGTAAAATTGAGACTGATCTTTCTGAGAACTATTAAGTTAGATTGATAAACTTTAAAGTTGCTAAATGAATGTCTGATGACTTGTACTTTGGGTGAGTTCTGAATAGTTAAACTGGGTCAATATTTAAGTACATTGAATGATAACTTTGTTCAGAGTGAAATTATGTTTGGAAGTTTTCATAATAAGAAGAGTGGAATTTATATGCATAAATTCTAATCGTAAATGATATACTCAGCTGAGTAAATTACTGTCCCCCCCCCCCCGAGTTCGGACTGGTAGGCCAGTTTTCCTTGTTGACTCAAAATGGGGGTTCCTTCCCCTGGCACCCTTCCCCGAGTTCCAGACTAGTAAGCCAGTTTTCCTTGAATTATGATGACTCGAAAGGGGTTTCCACCCCCCACCCCAAGTTCCGGACTGGTAGGCAGTTTTCCTTGAATTCTGATGCCTTGAAAGGGGAGTCCCCCCCCCCCCCCCCCGAGTTCTGGACTGGTAGGCCGGTTTTCCTTAAATTCTGATGATTTGAATTTTGAAGACTCGAAAGGGGGTTTGTGCCTATGGCGCCCAACCCCCTAAGTTCCTCCTTGAATTCTGATGACTCGAAAGGAGGGGGGGGGTCTGCCCGTAGCGCCCAACCCCCCAAGTTCTGGACTGGTAGGCCGATTCTCCTTGAATTCTGATGATTTCAATTTTGATGACATACCCTTCAAAAGGGTATGTACTGGTATGTAGTGATTGAATTCCTCGACTATTTTCAACCAATGTTTTGTCGATGCTTGTTTCAGTCAGTTATCATTCTATATCTTTGTTTAGTTTTTATGTCACATCTCTTTCTTCCTTTTACCTCAACTTCTAAGATTTTTCAATAGCCTCAAAAACATTGTGTCACCTTCATGATATTTATCTTTATTTTCTTACTGAAGTGTTCTCATGACTTTTGTTTATCTGGTTTTACAAATAGATAATATGGTATGTTTGAAAAGAATTTTGATTGGCAGTTTGTTTCATTAATTTTGATTAATATTAATCAAAACTAATATTAATTTATTACAATTAATAACAAGAAAAATGTATACTTACTTTAAATACTAAAGCATGATAAAATATTCAAATATGGAACACTTGCCTTCACAAAACTATCAACTCCTGACAATATAAACCATAAGGAATCACTTCTTTAAATTTTATTATATTTTATAAAAAATATAAACAAAATTCAACTACCTTTCCAAGAGGACTAAAATGAGCAAGACCAAAATTAGAAACTTTAGGTACAAAACCATCAACCATTAGCACACTTCTGGAAGATAAGTGATGGTGCAATATCTATATATACAACAATAAAATAACATAATTTTAAACTTCAGCAAACATTAGATTAATAAATTAAAAAGGTTATATATTTTTGATATTAATATAGTAATGGCTTGCAATTATAGAATTCATTATAACAAATGAGTAATTCCAACAATTTTGCTTTTTCAATTCACTGTTGACATATTTAAAGAACATTCACATTTCCCCAGATTATACTAAAATTTTCTTTTTTGAGTTTCTGTTTTCTGATTAGTCCTATTCTGAGTACTAAAATATGGATAACGAAGTGCAAGTTGGAATACAACGCACACTTACGTGGAGTCCTTCAAAGGACCAAGTGTGAGCTAGAATCATAATTTTTCCAAGGCTATCCTTCTTTTAATTTCATCTTCGCATTTACCTTCATTTTTTATTATAGATTCCATTAAATCATAACTTTCAATGACCTCTATGCCATCTCCCTCAATCATAAATTCATCTCAATTGCCAGAAGCCACCCCTTTTGTTTTGCTAATGTTTAAATTAAGACCTGCTTTGTTGCTTTCCCTCTTAACCAATACAATCAACGTTCCAGATCTTCCTTAGTTTCTGCTGTGAAGGTTGTATCATCTGCATATCTGAAATTATTTATTTTTCTGCCACCAATCTTAATTCCTGCTGGGTCTTTGTCTAAGTTAGCCATTCTTATAATATATTCACTATAAATAATTAAGAACATAGAGCAACAGTATACAACTCTGCTGCACCCCTTTTTCCACTCGAACACAGTCCTGTCCATTTTTCCAAAGACTGTTTTGTACTGAAGCTTCTTGGTTGTTATACAGCTATCTTATCAAGAAAATTAGATGCTCAGGTATTCTATTCCCACTAATCTCGTTACATTCCACAGTCTGTTGTGATCTACACAAACAAAAGCTTTCTTATAATCAATAAAAGAGATGAATACTTTCTGTCCTGTAATGACTTCTATATAGCAAATTGGTTTTCTTCAATCTAATCTGGTGTCCAAATCATGGTCTGCCAATCCAGACTTAATACAATTTTTTTTTTTATGTTCTACAAGGCAGATGTTAACAGACCATCCTGTCTGTCCATAGTAGGCTAAGTAACAGTCACATATGTTTTAATATATACTTGTTATGTTTGCTATATGAAAAGGTCTGATTTGGGATAGTGTTATCGCTATTTTCTAAAAGAGCAGACTCTTATTATGATAATGTACCATCTAAGATTTAGAGGCATCATAGGAGTTGGTTTTGAAGCCCTTTACATGGAAGGAGCTAGGTTTGAATCCAATCCAGGACTTGAAGAGCCTTTATTTTTCAGGGCTTTTCAAGGTGAGATGAGCTGGTCTGGTCTCATACAGAGGTGGCAAGGCTTTCCCCTCCTGGAAAGTTGAGTTTTTCATCCTGTAACTGGAAAAACTGGCCAGAAAAACACATACAATTTTACACATAAAAATATATATTAAAACATACAAGTAACCGCCTTATCCTAAAATTAAGGTTCAAAAGTCATGGGCTTTAAGGGCCTGTAAGTACCTTAGATTATAATTATTACTATAGTGAAAAGTCAGTTTAACATGCTCACACTTCACAATAATAATCTTTTCACAACAGTGCCAAATTGGGCTTATATACTGTTTATAATGTATATAAAGAGTAAGGTAAAGAATAAAATGACACGTTTTGGTTGGTTCACATATCTTGTCTGTCTGTCTGTGTTCACTGGGCATCTACAGATGCCGTATGGTCACTCCAATGCTCGATGATGTTCCACACTAGGCCTCGCCATGTAGTCCTGTTGTTTGCCCTTCTGGCAGCCTCAACTCTCTGAAGATCAGTCACTCCACACATGCCATCCATCCATCTCACCCATGCCTCTTTTTCCAGGAACTTTACCTTCTATTACTGTTCTGAGAAGTCCTCCTTCCATCCTTTCTGTGTCCAAAATATTTTAACTTTCTTCTGTCAATATCCTTAAGGAGCCTTAAAGTCCTACTAATCTTTTCGAACACCCATTCATTTGTGCGCCTTTCAGCATATGATATCCTCAACAGCCTTCTGTAACACCACATCTCAAAAGCAGATATCCGTTTCTTATCTGACTTCTTTAGGTTCCAAGTCTCGCATCCATAAGTCGCAGTTGGAAAAACAACTGCATCCAAAATCCTCAACTTTGTTCCCATGGAGATAGATCAATCCTTCCAGATTTTAGACAGGTCTCTGACTGTTGTTTTAGCCATTCCTAACCTTTTTCTGACATCTTCTGAACAGCAATTCTTCACATTAATAATGGATCCCAGGTACTCAAACTTGCTGACTTCCTCAATTCTTTCTCCATTAAGATACATTTGTTTCTCAAGAGCTTCTCTGTTTGTTTTTCCTTTGAGAACCATGATCTTTGTCTTGCTAGAATTGAGTTGAAGTCCTCTGTTATTACTGATCTTGTTAACTTTGTCAAGAATTAGTCCTAGTTCTTCCATGTCATTACAAAGGAGTACTGTATCATCAGCATACCTCAAATTACCGATCAATCTACCTCCTATCGTAATTCCTGTCCTGAGCTCATCCAATGCTTCACGCATGATGTCCTCTGCATATATACTAAACAAGTGCGGAGAAAGTAAACATCCTTGTCTAACTCCTTTTCCAACTTGAAGCCAGTCAGTCAATCCAACAACTGTTCTTACTGTGGCTTCTTGCCCCTTATACAAGTTAGCTATCAACCTGATAGTGTGTTGAGGAAAACCCATTCTTTTCGTTACTTCCCACAGTTTCACATGCTCAACACAGTCAAAAGCTTTAGAGTAGTCTAAGAAACACATTACTAGAGGGAGCCTGAATTCTTTATATTTTTCTATGATCTGTCTAAGGCAAAGGATCCGATCTCTGGTGCCCCTACCTTTCCTAAAACCTGCTTGTTCCTCGGGCATCTCTGCCTCAACTTTGGCCTCAATCCTATTTAGCATGATCTTTAATAAAATTTTGCTTGCATGAGATATCAAACTAATAGTTCTATAATTCTTGCATGCCTTCATATCACCTTTCTTGTGTAGTGGCATGAAAACTGACTTCTTCCAGTCTCTAGGCCATGATCCTGTCTCCCATATCCTTGTAATCAATCTATGAAACACTTTTATCCTTCCATCTCCTGTGGCCTTAATTAACTCTGCTGGGATTTCATCTACACCTGGGGCCTTATTGCTGTTGAGCTGCTTAACTGCTCTTTCAACTTCATGCCTAAGTGGAGGAGGTTCCAAATCAAAATTTTCTTGGTAGGAGGACTCCACATTTTCTTTATCCACTCTGCTGTACAGTTCCTCACAGTATTCTTTCCATCTGTTTTTGATTTCCAACTCTTCTGTTAGTAATGATCCATTTCTGTCTTTGATGACATTCAACTTGTGCTTTAAGTCACAAACTAAATAAAACATCCTTTTATAATTATGTCTTCTCATCTGGAACTCTATTTCTTCACATTTATTAGTATAGAACTTTTCCTTATCCTGCTTGATGGCTCTTCTGATTTCTCTATTTAATCTCTTGTATTCTTCGGTCCCTGTGTCTCTTTGTTTTTCCAACTGCCTTCTTTTGATTAGTTCCCATGTTGAATCTGATATCCATGGGTCTCTTGGTTTTCTTATTGGGCCGAGATACATCTTCGCTGTATCCTGTATTATCATCTTGACTCCTTCCCAAAGCATTTCTGGTGAGATTTCCTCATTGGTCTCCAAAAATCATCCAGCTGAGTTGATGTTTCTTCTGTGAATCCACTAGGAATTACTCTAACATCCAATCTAGTGGAATGTGCCTGACCTGGAAGTTTTCGGAGTCTTTAGTCTTACTTTGGCTCTTACCAGCTGATGGTCTGTACCACAATCTGCTCCAGGACAAGAATGCACATCAGAGATGCTTGTCTTCCACCACTGGAGAGCCAGGATGTAATCAATCTGGTGCCTTGACCTATCAATGTTGGATGTCCAAGTATAGGTCCGTCGTGGATGTTTCTGGAAGCAGGTATTGGTAATAACTAATCTGTTAGCACGGGCAAATTCCAACAGTCTTTCACCATAGGTGTTACGTTCACCCAGACCAAACATGCCACACTCCGGACTGACTCTCATACTCTTTCCTACTTTTGCATTTAGTCTCCTAAGATGTACAATATGTCTCTCCTTGGTAGGCAGTCCAAAACAGTTTGTAAGTTTTCATAGAATTCTTCACTCTCTTCTTCAGGCCTATCCGTGTGGGGTGCATAAACTACCACAATTGATACATTGGTAGACTGAGCCTTAAGTCTAATGTAGAGTATCCTATCATTAATGGGGTTATAACCAAGAAGGCTTCTTGCCTGAGTTGTCTTCAGTATCACAGCTACCCCATGATGTTTTGAGTCACCACCTGAGTAAATAACTAGCTTACCATCCTGTCTTTTGAAGTGACCTTCTCCATTCCATCTGGTCTCTGTAATTCCCAAGATGTTAATTTTATACCTATCCATCTCTTTACATATCTTGTAAGAGGCATTAATAGAAATTCGTTTGCAGAATTCTACTTGTTGTTGGGATTATTACTTTATCTATTTATTTATTTATTTTGAATGGGGATGATAAGATTCATAATGGATATGGATCACTGAATTGGACAGAGGGTGTTGGAGACCTGATAAAATCACTCGAAGCTCTTTTACATTTATCACAACAGAATGGGTTTCAAAAACAGTGGGACAGAATGAGCTCTTTGTGAATACACTATATGAGAACCTTGTGCCCTTGTCATCATCAAAGTGTCAAGTGGGATAATCACTGGTACTTCTACTCTTCCTTTCCAAAGTCAGACAACTGCTTCCACTCTTATGATCCAAGCACCTGCTCTGAGCAAGTTACAGAAATTATTACTGATGGCACAAAGGCCTTCATTCCCATGGTTTCACAACAAGTGTACGACGAAAGTTCAAGAAAACCAAAAATTAAAATTTAAAAAAATGAGCACATCACACAAAGCTTACAAGAACTTCAATCAAATTGGACTTTAAAAGTCAGTGGCAAAAAACTCGGTTTCTGTTCAAATGAAAATTGTGCCTTATGGTCTCTTGCAAAGGCCACTAGACACAATCTACTCATTTGCAATTCCATCTATCACACATACACGTGATGCTACTGTTACAGCACTACATCATCTGAAGATAAAACTGACCTAAGATCACTCTTCTGCTCCCACTCCTGCACAGATGAACAAGGCAAATTGCTTCCTATCATACCAGAAACAGAGTTCTATATGCTCCATGACTAATAACAGGCTTACAATTTTTTATACCCAGCTAGCATATCCCAATAAGTGGAAACAAGCACATATCTAATCTATTTCAAAAAAGGGAGATAAACGTATGATATCACAGTATCAACCAATCGCTATCACCTCAGTCCTCTCCAAAATAATAGAGAGCCTCTCTGACTGAATCAATCAGTGTTTTATTCGGGGCTTGCCACTGAATCTTCAAGGTTTGGTTCCTGTTCTCAAACTGTTTCATTTTTTCTTCAATAATCTTTGTGTATTTTAGTCGACAGTTCAAATCTGACAGCTCCACAACTTTTATTCACATTAAAACTTTCTTACATGTTCATCTTTTCAATATAAAACTTCAATTTTATCCTGCTCAAGACTAAATAGTTATCACTTCCAATTTTAAATCTCTGTACACTTTGGTGTCCTGCACCATTGGGAAAACATCGCTATCAACAATAACACAGTCAATGAAACTTTTATTCCTTGTCTCTTCCCTCCATGTGAATTTATGCACTTTTTTATGTTGGAACATTGTGTTAGTAATAACCAGTCCATGTCTTGAGCAAAAATCCAACAGGTATTTGCCATTATTATTAGCTTTGCTCTTTTTTTCAAATTTTCCCAAATATTTCTACATGTCTGATAATCATTTCTACTCTGCTATTTAAATCCCCAACAAGAACCAACTTTTTTTTCATTGTTGTCAGTTGCTTTCTCTAAAACCTCAAAAAACTCCTCCACTTCTATTTCAGTAGAACCTTCTGTGGGACCATAGGCACAAATAAGTCTCATTGTCCAGTTCCCCACTCTGATATTTGTCCACATCACTCTACTTGATATTGCCTGCCATTCAAGAAGATTAGCCTCGTATTTAATGTTGAATACTATAGCTACTCCTTCTTTTACTTGATTGTTATTGTCTGAATATAACATTTTGTATTTATTGCTTAGAAAGATCTCCCCAGTTTTTGTCCTTTTTGTTTCAGTCATCCTTATTATGTTGATTTGATACTTATCCACTTACTCACCAAGCTTCATTTCTTTGTCATTCAGGCTTCTATTGTTGATAGTACCAATCTTGAACTCTGGTGATGTTGAGTTGGGACATGCTTCAGGATTTGTTCCAGTAGCTGACTTTTTGCTGTTTGCCCTGGTTTCCTAGCAAAAACAAACCTGTTGTTTTTGCCAGGAAAAACCAGAAAACGCCCCAGACGGCATGAAATTCTGCCATAGTGTACCATCATTTCATTTGTTGTTTAAGCCAAGACTACAATTTGGTTGGCTAAATCCTAAATTGCCAGTCCATCCTCGTTCGTTCAGTATCGAGGTATATACTTTACAGGGTGAAACAGGTAAAGGTGAGCCTTTCTTTTAGTGTTAAGGTGAAGGTGGGGATTGGACATTAGGTCAGGAGCCCTGTTTTTCCGCATTCCCTTAAAGGCTATGGAGGTCTGCTTTCAGTTATATAGCTTTGACCCTTAAGCACCCCATGCCTTCATTATGATATTATAAACAATTTGTTTATAATATCAATCTTTACAATCAATCTTTAATATCAATCTTTCTTTACAATCCAGTCCTATCACACCTTAGAAAGAGACTTGCAGTCTTTACTCTTTCATTCTTCTCTTCATCAGTAATTCTTTCATATCCCATTGCATTCCACTGTTTGTCTTCTTTTAAATCATTCTTTCCAACCAAAATCATTGCCTAAGACTAAAAATAATTCCTGTATAATACCAGTAGATTGTAACAATGTGATATTTGTCCATCAGTACTTTTTATCTTGGTATCTGCCATAAGGGATTCAATGACTAGTCTAATCCATGGTGAGCAAGATATCACACTTGTAAGGGCTTAAATTACTATGATGTAATCCTATTTTCCATAGAATGACAAAAATAAGACAAACTGCAAGAGCAAAAAGAAACTTGGTAGGCTGCAGATAAAGGGGAGCATATTTATCTTTGAAAGATAGTAGTATATTGGCAATTTCATTAATGGACTTAAAAAAAAATTAGTTTCTGTTTAAGCCTCAGAGAACATGTCTGCACTTTATTTTGATTTTCAACATGAGGGTAGCAATATTAACATTCACGATAATGTTCTCAATTAAAGATACAATACTGAAGAAAATCCTCTGAATCACAGTTATTATGGGCTCTGGTTCATTTATGTCATTCATAAATAGAAATAATAAGAAAATAACTGACAAGTTTTGGTACTTTGTTATCTGGGCTTCATTAGCCTGTTAAGATATATGTTTATAAAATACAAAGATAGCAAAATATGATTAAGAAAAACTATTAACAGTGTAAAATACGGGGAAAAAAAAAGTCACCTATTTGATACGATTTGATATATTGTTTGCCATCTTTCTTTTATTGATTTCAGGTGACTGTTAGAATAACCAAAGTCTGAAACAGGGCAAGACTGGATCAGACTTCAGTAAATCAAGCAAAATCAGTCTCTGGTTCCCATTGATGTATCAAGTGAATGAATAACTTCAGTTGACCCTTCAAAAATATTAAAATGAGAAATTTTCTTCTAAGTAATTAAAAGAAGTGTATCTAAGGCTAACTAATCATTCCTCTTATGATGTTTACATTTTCTACTCAAAATTTCTACTGGCCTGACTGATGTAATGCATTCTACAAGTACAGTGAATTTTATTAGTTCCCTAGATATTCCTGGGAAAGGTTGCAAGCTTTTAGAGATCTCAAAAAATGATGTAGTATTAGGCTAATAAGCTAACCTAACATTTTGGTTTGAATGAAATGATAAAAGGTTTGCTGAGTTACGGTACAGGTAGTTTCTGCTAAGTAAGGAGTTCTTTCTCCTTACTTTGGGTAAGTAAGGAGACAGAACTGCCCATAGCAATTCCTACTAATGGTTTATATATTTTGCTTTTCAAGCAAAATATTCCGAACTTGAAAACATTCGATACCTGTGACAAGGAAATCATATCATCAATATCCCATAGTGCATCTGACAAAGGAATATTAGTTATTCCTTATATTAGTTAATGCTATAGAAGTTAATTTCAGCTATTTGATTTTAGAAAAGAAATCAGTTGAGTTTTTGATGTATAATCTTAAATGTTCAGTAAAGGGAGCAAGAAGAACAGAAAATTCAATAGATAATTCAATGCTCTATAAAACCAGTCATTTTTTTTTCTGTTTTATTGTGTTATTTTCTTAGATTAATTATTATTATTTTTTTTAAATAGTAAAATTCCTGCTGATTTTTGTGTACTCCATAATATTTTGTTACAATACTGTAATATAAAGTAAAAAGGATAATGGAGCAGCAAAACAAACAAGAACACTAGTGAAACTGTTATAAGATGACTTGTCTAAAGAAACAGAATCATGCTATTTCAGAACCTGATGAGGATACAGAGTATAAATTAAATTTATAGACTGAAGCAAAGGAAATATATAGACTAAAGAAATTATTAGATGGGCAACAAGGAAAGCAGAAAAAATTAAAAGTGATTATATTAAATTGCATAACGATGGTAGGCAGAATCGATTATTAAAATTAATTATATGGTATGGAAATTCAATTATAAAACATTCTACATTGAGTTTTCAGGGTGCTAAAATTGAATATTTAACAAATATAATTGAAAAGTAAAAAAGAATGGTAAGAAACAAAAAATTGTTAGGTAATAAATACAGTATGAGAATGGATATGAAAGGACTACTGGAAGAAGTGATACCATGAATTAAGAATAATTCTGAATAATTATTGAGAATAATTAAGTCAAATTTGATATTTTGACTTGTATATCAAGGTCATCTTCAGGAATCCATATATTTACACTGAATCACAAGCTGCATTGGCACATACTACACTGGGCTGATTTTTATGTTTTTTTTTTTTTTAATGGTAGAAGGACAGCAAAAGATCACCTTGTGCCACATTAAAGGTTATAGCGATATACAAGGTAAGACAATCACAAACATCCATGTCCATAACATGATTTGAACCAGTTACCTGTTGAGTTGGAGAGCAGGTAAGCTAAACACTTCGACAACCAGGCCAGTACACTGGGCTGAGAATAAGTGTTTGGTCAACTGTTGACCACAGACTGACTTCTAATGGAAAATAAATAGAAATAAATTTAGAAATAAAAAAGACATATTTATATTGGTAAAACTACATAAGCAGTTATTAGTTTCCTATAGTCCTGTTTTTAGATTTGTTTGCTGTCTGAAAGTTACTGTGAAGTTATCCAATTAAATTTCTTTTCCTCTGCTATTTACTATGTCAGTTATTCTTCTTTTTCCAGCTGCTATGTGGATCATAGGTGCTGCATCTAAATCCTTGGAACTTTCAGCATATCATCTTTAGTTGAGATTTTATTGGCTGATAATATATTATCAATAGAGATATTATCAACATCTCTTCTGAGATACTGAAAATATCTCAGATGCACTAACTGGTATTGAGTGTAGAGGTACATTATTTTTAGAAAGGACAGACAAGGTAAGAGAGTAGGTGGTGTGAGGCTAATGATATCATACGCTTCGAGTCCAGTTAAGGTAGAAAACTATGATTACAATATTGGTAACAGTTTTCCATGTAACAGTGAGTCTGAAGCTGTATGGTGTGAAGTGGTGTTCAACAAGCTTAAATACATAGTGGAGTGTATGGATCAGTTCCTAGTGAAAATGAAATGCATAATCAAATAAATATAATAAGTGCAAAATGAGTCATCTTCATGGGTGACCATAATTACCTGGACATCGATTAGGTATCAGTAAAATCTAATGAGAAGAATGAAACCAAATTTATTGATCTGCTGCATGAAAACTTTCTTAAGTAGCAAAGTGACAGAAAGAACTCAAAGTCAGAGTATTAGAACTCATTATAGTGTTCTAAGGAGTTTGAGTAAAAGATGTAACTGTTTTGCCTCTGGTTGGTGGCAGTGTTCATGCTGTACTGACCTGGGAAGTGGCTAAGTTTATTAATATTCCATTTAGAAAATGGTTACATGCTAAACTTCAAAGCAGCTATTATGACCTACTGAGGAGAATGCTACATTCCATCCCATGATGTTGATTGTTAGATGGTAAGCTTATAAGCAGCACATGGGAAGTATTTAAAAAATACATCAATAATGCAATATTGGAATATGTCCCTAGAGTTTGAAGAATAAACAGGGTAGAAGAGAAATGGATGTGCACTCTTATTAAACAAGAGATTCTTAAGAAAAACATGATGTGAAAGGAAAATGTGTGCACAGGGATAATATCAGTTATGAAAATTATAATGAGCAGATCAGAAGAATTACAACTATTGTATGGAAAACTAAACGCAAGTATGAAAAGAAATCTAGCTCTGCAAACTAAAGGCAATCGAAAATAATTCTCTCATTATGTCACAAGTAAAATAAAAAATGAATGTGAAAGAATAAATCTCATTAATGAATATGGTATGCAAGTGGCAGATGCAGAAGAGCTTGTTCAACTAATGAGTGCCCATCCTGCTAAAAGCTAACAACCTAGTGTATGCAACACAGAACTCAGCATAGGTTACATAACATGCAACCTTACACTGGAAGAAGAAACTAATGTATATGAGGAGCTAACATAAGCAGCTCACAGAACTCAAAATTACCTATATACTGGAAGAAGAAATTCACATATATGAGAAGAAGAAACTAGAAATGTTACATAAATTGAACATCAATTCAGAAATAGTTACTGATGGGAGCAGCATGGATGTTAAAAGAATGTTCAGCTGAAATGGCTGTTCATTTGACCCAGTTTTACAGAAGTTCAAAGAATGTATGATAATCCCATTACACAAGGGTGGTGCAAAGACTAATATGGCTAACTATCCACCTATTATTTACCCTGTTATTATCTAACTGTAATACTTTTATTTACTCCTTCGTTAATATTGTAGGTAATATCGTAGTTGCTTGAGCTAGTTCAAACTGTCTATAGACTTCAATTTCTAATTCATGCACAAAACTCACAATTATTCTTAATCCCTTAGTCTATAACCTTTGTTTTACTCCTCCCCTTTCACAAGGCCCCACAAGTATGCTCCTACACGTGCTTGAATTTTTTAGATATAGGAAAAATCTCTGGCTGGATATTTTTGAATTAATCCTTAAAAATTTATTATTTTTTCAACTGTGCCATTAAGGATTGTGTAAAAGAATTGTTATTCCTTCCCTCACAAACAAGAGAAATATTCAGCTAAGCACAAAATTAACTCATACTCTATCTCAAGCAACTCCTACTAATTAATCAGTCAGTCATGGCTATCACTATTCTTAGGTCACACAGGTTTGATATTTTTATGAGACAGTGCATTAGCAAAACAAGATCAGGCAAGCTATTAACAAAACAAACATGTTTATTCATACTAAGACAAATTATTTATAAAATTCAAACATCACGTGTCTGGTTCTCAAAATTCAAATCATGTGTATAATTCTCTGCATGATCATTTAAGCATTTTGCTCAAGCTTTAAGACAAAGAAATTGTAAGTACACATAACCTTTCAGACACTTGGATAGAACTTAGCACTCTTAAACTTCACTCACATTATAAACAGAAAAAGGCAAAACTTAAACCACATTCAATTTTCGCATTACACAACATCAGCAAATCCTTAGAACTCTCATATTTATAAATTTAGGGACACAAAAACACACGTGTTGAACAGATTATTTTATTAATTACTAATAAAATAAAACTTGACGTTTAGACCCCTGTATCGAGGTCATCATCGGAAGAATACAAGTGTATAAGGAACCAAGCTACATGCTCGTGCCCTGTATAACGGTAAACTAAATCTACGTAGTTAATTAATCCTTTTCCCTAGCCTGACCTCTAGTGATAAAAAAATAAAATAAAATAAATAAATAAAATAAAATAAAATAATAATAATAAAATAAAAAAAATAATAAAAATAAATAAATAAATACAACTACAATAAACTGCTCAAGTCCTCATGTATTAATATTCTTCTGGATTTGTACAGTTCTGATTGTTATAATATGATTTCTTTCAGTTGCTGCTAAATGTTACAAACACTTCACCAGGTTCTTGTAGTGGGATTTTTCTATGGCTAGTTAAGGTTGTTATACAGGTTGTAGATGGGTCCTCCACATTCTTGAAATGGTTAGGCCATCATTTTTGTTGAGATTTGGGTTGTTTGAGCATTTCACATGACTCTTTAAATTTTCTCTCAAACCAGGTTTTGGTGCGGTGCAGGTGTCGTGATGACTCTTTTCTGTCGTGTTCTAAATCTATCTAGTTTCAAGTCACTTTTATGAATAATACAACTAATCACGAAATGATCACCGATCCAAAAGTAGGGAAATTTATATTTATACTGCGCCACCCTATTCTTAGATTAGTCTATATAAATAGTAGGATCAGTTCTAAATTAAGTTAGCAGTCATCTCATTAGGCCGAATTATTTATTATCATTTTTACTTGGGGTTCCCGCTAGATTCGAATATTTATGAACGGTGCAATAAAAAGGAATTCAGGCAAACACAATATTTAGATCAACAAAATAAAACATTTAATATATGATATGGTTAACGAATACAAAACTCTATTTAAAATTGGAACTATACAATTAACTTAATACAACTTCTTAGGTCACTCATTCCAATTCAACGTTCTAACTTTCATATACAATTCACAGTCTCAAAAACACAATTCTTCTTATTTCAAGTTAATATAACAACTTCACATTTAATCAGTCTTCACAAATCTATCAGCTCAATGTTTATATTCACAGCAGGCAATACTCTACGTAAGCAATATTCCAAACAAATAAATTCCGGTCCTTGAGCATCGGGGATATATCACAGTTAAAGCTAAAATAGACAAACTTATACAACTACTCTTACCAGACAAATTCTTCAACACATCAAATTATTGAGAGAGCACTTATGAATTAACTTAATCAACGTTAGCGGAACACACATAACAAAAATCTCCACAGTTTTAACTGTACTACTGTTAGTCGCACTTCACTATTCCCAACAACAGTAGTTAGGTACTGATATCTTCTCTTGTTCACTTTTCTCCAAGTAATCAATATAATCTTTTCCTAGGGCAACATAGAATTTATTCGTAATCCAGATTGACTGGAACTAATCAGAATTCTCGCATTGACTGTCCAGTTTCCTTTTATCTGATTACGGCATTAACCTTTCTTCATTACAACAGCCGATTTCACTTATAATATTAAACTTTATGATTCACTACTTATTGGTTCACTTCCGAACACTATTTTCATAAATTTCTGCCCTATGGATTCTATAATCTTGGTTCCGCAAAACTCTCTCCTCCCTCGCTTAATAATAATTCTTCTCTCCCTCTCTCTGTCTTAACTATGACCTTCCTTCTCTTTTACCCTTTTTCTCTATCTCCTCTATGACCTTCACTCCCACCTTACGTTCGAACGCCACGTTCTTCTCCACTCGTGGTTGTTTACGCGTGCGTCTCCATGACAATAGACTAAACGTAAATATTTCGCTAATGTAATGTATGCTCTTTTACTACTACATTTGTGATTACATAACATTAAATATTTTACAAATAAGAACAACATAATATTTAAGCTACTTCTTCAACTTTTTGATTACGTATACAGTTAAATATAAAATAACACTTTACGTTACATCATATATATTTGGTTATACAAAATTCTATACATTTTAATATTTTATAAAATAATAGTAAGTCAGGTTTTGAATAAATATTCAATTAGTAATTCTCAATTAGGGAATAATAAATAATTTTATATAAGTCATGATTAATATTTAATAAGCAATGTTAAATGTGAATGAAAAATAATAAATTACATAACATAGCTTCATTCACAATTTAACATAGGCTCACCCTTTCTTTGAAAAATTTTTATTATAAGAAAAATTTTTCTTCTGACACTAGGCTCCTTTAAGAAAAAACTGGATTACATATTCCTTTTCGATTTTTCAAGTAATAGCCAGTTTTACTGAAACTTGGTTCTTTATTATGTTTTGTGCTTTTATTCTCTTTCACTTTATCATCAATTCTCTTATTACTATTATTATCACTTTCTGCATGTCTTTCAAGTTTGTAGTATAGGATTCTCTTCTTTGAATTAAGTTCACGTTTTCCATTATTAGAATTAAGTTTTTGTTGTCTCAGAACTTGTTGGTTTGTTCTATGATATAGATTAGACATTTTACCAAAATTGACTTCAACCTTTAGTTTGCTATTAGTGGTAACTTCTGATTTGGGTTTTGTCACTACTACTTTTTGCTCATCAGTAAGAAGAGGAGTATCAGATTGAATGTATACATGAGAGTTATCACCACTATCTCTATTAGATGATTGATTCACAGCTGATTTTTCTTCAGTAGATGGTCCTGATTTAAGTGGCAATCTAAACTGTTTTGTTTGATACTTAGTCCTATCACAATCATGAATTTCACTTCTTCTGATATATCTCCTTTTGTTCATCAGGGTTATTTCCTTCTTAGAAAAGTCACAAGAAAATTGATATTTTGCTAAGAAGTTTGTTCCCAAGATAATGTGAGAATTTAGATTGGAAGTAGTGGGGACAACAAGTAGGTCTTGCCACACATACAGTCCAAATTCTGGCAGGTATATTCTAGCTCGAACCTTTTCATATGCCACAAAGTTTGGATTTGAAAGAGTAGTAATTTTTACAGGTTGTCTAAGTTTGGCAATACTATTCCTTAACTTATATCTTATACTTTGGAGATAGTCCTTTCTAATAGTTGAAGCATTACATCCAGTATCTAATAAAATACTACACTCAGAACCTAGGATTTCTCCTCTAACTGTCATCATTCTATCATTAGGTGCCTGGTGTTTCTGAATTCTATTATTTCTCCTGTGGGTCACATATCCAAATTTTGAGTTCCATCTGTTATAGTAGTTTTCCTTGTTATGGAAACAGTTCCTGGCATAATGTCCAAGTTTGTTGCAATTATAACATTTAACAGGATTTCTTTGTTTTATATCTGTCTTGGATTGAGGAATAGCAGACATTTGTTGTCTAACATCATCTAATCCTCGGATTACTTTATCTAGACTATCTAAAATAGGTTGGCTTTGTTTTTCAACTTCATGTTTGATCATCTCATCAATTTTATTTGTAGTGGGGTTTTGATTTTCTTGAGAACTCAAAGTAATAGCTGATAACTGTCTCACAACTTCATTAAGACTATCCATTATTGGCTGATTTAACTTATTCACCTCCTGGTGAATTAGGGATTTCACTTCTGTCATCAGTTTCTTGTCCATTTGCTCTTTACTCTCTGTCATGTAGTTTACACTACTTGAATTTTCTCCAGTATTCTTCGCTTTTCCTTTTTCAACTTTACTCTTCTTTTCTATTTCTGATTGGTTGAATGAACTATCAGTCTTATTCACAATATTTACATTGGTTGAGGGATAAAGGTCTCCTAATATTTGTTCTCTTTCCTTGACAGTTTTGACACACTCTTCTAAGGTGGAAATTTTCTTCTTATAGGCTGTTTCTCGCAATTCTTGCCTAAGACCTTGTCTAAATTGTTGGAATACTGCCCAATCTAAGTGAGGTTTATCTTCAGCAGTAACATTCAAACTGTTAGCCAATGTTAATAAACGATTGTGGAAATCAGTAACAGTCTCCTTATCCTTTTGAATAATTTTCTGTAATTTCCATAAATTAGGACCTACACTTCTAAGTTTACAAAATTGGGATAACAAAGTTTCCTTAAATTTTGAATACTCAAAAGTTTCCCGAAGTATTGGAGAAGAATATAAGAATGTTTTTGCTTTACCTATTAATTTACTTCTAATCAAAACTAGCAATTGAAAATCAGTCCAACTAGCTATCTCTCTAAGTTTTTCAACATAGGTAAAGAAAAATAGTACATCATCTGATTCTTCACCTGAAAATTGGGGAAAAACCTGTTGTGGGTTTACCGTACGAAAAAATTCACTATCATTCATTTCAGAGCTTGATGTAACAGCCATAGTGATTAATAAATTACTAATTCAATTAATATAATCTTTCTACTTTAAAATAAACTTTTATCTTTGCCTGACTCCAGATTATAACCAGTTCACTGTGATTTATTTAATTTACTTTCTAAAATTTCAGGGAGCATTTCTATGATTGTTATCACTAAAACTAAACTCAATTTCTTAACTTATAGTTGTTAAATTCAATTCTTATCGATTAAATCACATCCTGTCGACTGCGCCATTTGTCGTGACGTTCTATTTTCATATTATGTTCTAAATCCGCCATCTTGGTTCAAGTCACTCTTATCAATATAACACTTGGTAGCTGTCCTGTCGACTGCGCCATTTGTCGTGATGACTCTTTTCTGTCGTGTTCTAAATCTATCTAGTTTCAAGTCACTTTTATGAATAATACAACTAATCACGAAATGATCACCGATCCAAAAGTAGGGAAATTTATATTTATACTGCGCCACCCTATTCTTAGATTAGTCTATATAAATAGTAGGATCAGTTCTAAATTAAGTTAGCAGTCATCTCATTAGGCCGAATTATTTATTATCATTTTTACTTGGGGTTCCCGCTAGATTCGAATATTTATGAACGGTGCAATAAAAAGGAATTCAGGCAAACACAATATTTAGATCAACAAAATAAAACATTTAATATATGATATGGTTAACGAATACAAAACTCTATTTAAAATTGGAACTATACAATTAACTTAATACAACTTCTTAGGTCACTCATTCCAATTCAACGTTCTAACTTTCATATACAATTCACAGTCTCAAAAACACAATTCTTCTTATTTCAAGTTAATATAACAACTTCACATTTAATCAGTCTTCACAAATCTATCAGCTCAATGTTTATATTCACAGCAGGCAATACTCTATGTAAGCAATATTCCAAACAAATAAATTCCGGTCCTTGAGCATCGGGGATATATCACAGTTAAAGCTAAAATAGACAAACTTATACAACTACTCTTACCAGACAAATTCTTCAACACATCAAATTATTGAGAGAGCACTTATGAATTAACTTAATCAACGTTAGCGGAACACACATAACAAAAATCTCCACAGTTTTAACTGTACTACTGTTAGTCGCACTTCACTATTCCCAACAACAGTAGTTAGGTACTGATATCTTCTCTTGTTCACTTTTCTCCAAGTAATCAATATAATCTTTTCCTAGGGCAACATAGAATTTATTCGTAATCCAGATTGACTGGAACTAATCAGAATTCTCGCATTGACTGTCCAGTTTCCTTTTATCTGATTACGGCATTAACCTTTCTTCATTACAACAGCCGATTTCACTTATAATATTAAACTTTATGATTCACTACTTATTGGTTCACTTCCGAACACTATTTTCATAAATTTCTGCCCTATGGATTCTATAATCTTGGTTCCGCAAAACTCTCTCCTCCCTCGCTTAATAATAATTCTTCTCTCCCTCTCTCTGTCTTAACTATGACCTTCCTTCTCTTTTACCCTTTTTCTCTATCTCCTCTATGACCTTCACTCCCACCTTACGTTCGAACGCCACGTTCTTCTCCACTCGTGGTTGTTTACGCGTGCGTCTCCATGACAATAGACTAAACGTAAATATTTCGCTAATGTAATGTATGCTCTTTTACTACTACATTTGTGATTACATAACATTAAATATTTTACAAATAAGAACAACATAATATTTAAGCTACTTCTTCAACTTTTTGATTACGTATACAGTTAAATATAAAATAACACTTTACGTTACATCATATATATTTGGTTATACAAAATTCTATACATTTTAATATTTTATAAAATAATAGTAAGTCAGGTTTTGAATAAATATTCAATTAGTAATTCTCAATTAGGGAATAATAAATAATTTTATATAAGTCATGATTAATATTTAATAAGCAATGTTAAATGTGAATGAAAAATAATAAATTACATAACATAGCTTCATTCACAATTTAACACAGGGACTTGGTATTTTTCCAATCAATTCTGTGGTATGTTTGGATTGCATGGTCAGAAAGGCCGGTTTTTCCAAAATGGAGGTACTTAATGTATCGTTTGTGTTCGTCTTGTCTGATTGGGATAGTTCGCCCTGTTTCCCCTATGTATGGTATGTTACATGTGCATTGTATTTTGTATACCCCTGGGTGGGCTAGGTGTGGAAGCAGATCTTTAGAAGAACTGAGTAGGTGCCTTAACTTATTTGGGGGTTTAAAGGTGGTTTTAATTTATTTGCGTAGTGTTCTGTCTAGTTTTTCCGAAATGCCTCTAACATAAGGAATGGCAATGGCATTCCTGAAATCTTTTTTGTTATTACTGGTATCTTTATGGAGGATCTTGTGAATAGTTTTTTACTGTATCCATTTTTTTTAAATGTTTGGTTGATGATCTTGTATTCCTGGTTTAGAGCCTGTTCATTAGAACAAATAGTTAGAGCTCTGTGTTTAAGGGTGCTTATGACACCTAGTTTTTGTGTTGGGTGGTGGTAAGAATTTTTGTATATGTATTGGCCTATGTGTGTAGGTTTGCGGTAAACTGAGAAAGAGAGACAGCCAGAGGGAAGATAAGTTTTAAAAGAGGTAAACCGTGAGTAGACATATCGGTACACAATAAATAACGGAAAAAACTCACGTAGAAAGATTATTTATTAGTATAATTTTCGCCTGTGTGTCACAGGCATCCTCAGTACATTAAGCTCAAAATTAAACACTAACTGACAATTCCAAAAAGCGCCACCTAAGTAGCTGGTGTAAGATAACTAAAAAGGTCAATAACTTTCCTAAAAAAAAAAAAAAAAAAATTAATACAATAAAAAGTTAGGAAAGATTAGCTGATTTGTAAAGTACTATCTCCCATAAAGGGGACAGATGTAAGCCGTCGGATCTGTTTAAGTTAGGAGAATGAAGTAGAGTTTCACATGTTTCTTTATAAAGGCATTCCATGAGAAACAGACTTTTGTGAAGAACTCGTCTTTCCTGGAATAATAAATAATCTTTCTACGTGAGTTTTTTCCGTTATTTATTGTGTACCGATATGTCTACTCACGGTTTACCTCTTAAAACTTATTGCTAGACTTCACGGAGAGTCTATTTCCAAACAATCTGCTAGATACGGTAAAGTATTGGTAAAGAAGGCCAAATGCATTAACAGATTAATATTCCTTAAACGATGTAAGATGGCCCAGGTTATTCCAACCTGTTGTAAAATAAAAGAAGTTTTTAGGTCCCCAAAAGCTCATCGGATCTACTTCAAAGCTAGTAAGTCTCTTTTAAATATTCAGCTACACAAAGCTAAAAAATCTCTTGCCATCTTAAATAAAGAAATTATGGATATAAAAAATGCTCTGGAATCTGTTTTAACTGTTGAAACTTTTACTACTGTAATGCGCATATCTTTGAGTTCTTACTTAAAGGTCTTTAATGATTCTCGTGACAAGCTAAAACATAAATTTAAATCACTAGTCAGCTTACCTAGATCCAGTAATAATACTACTGATATAGATAAAGTAGTCATAAATGTTTCCGGACGTCCACTAACAGACTGTGAACGTTTTGTTTTATGAAAAGGATATGATTTCGCTGTTACGCCGAATAAGGTGCCAATTATGGATTTTTTTCATAACATAGACAGGGGTATTCGATCCTTATCCCAAAAAACAGCCAACAGATTACGTTTTGAATGTGCACAAATTCTTTTTCATGCCAAGCCTCCTCGTCCTAATCTTTCTTACTTCTGAGTTTAAAGCATTGAAATCACTGAAGAATAACAATAATTTAATAATTACGAAAGCTGATAAGGAGAAGGCTATAGTGATTCAAGATAGGAAGGAATATGAGAGAAAAATGTCTCTTTTACTTCGCGACTATTCAACTTATAGGACTCTTACATCGGATCCTACCCGGAGTCAATTGAAGAGACTTAATTCTCTTATAGATAATGTATCTACATGGAATGAAGATCAAAAGAAAAAACTTAAAACCTTCTTCGGTCGTCCACCTAGATTGTATGGTCTTCCGAAAGTTCATAAACCAGGCATTCCGTTGAGACCAGTCGTAGATTGTATAGGGTGCCCCACTTACAAAATCTCAAAATTTTTATCTAATTTACTCTCCTCTTCAACTAGAAGAACAGATACTTATATAAAAAATACTTTGGATTTCAAAAATAAAATTTCAGATCTTCATTTGGACGTTTTTGATATCATGATCAGTTTAGATGTTGTTTCTTTATTTACAAATGTGCCTCTTTCGGAAAGTATTGAATTACTACAACAGGAATTTCCTTCGGATATTGTAAACGTATTTGATTTTGTAATAAATTCTGGTTATTTTTCCTTTAAAAATAAGTTGTATCAACAAATTGAAGGAACAGCAATGGGTAATCCTCTTTCTCCTGCAATCTCCAATTTCTTTATGGAACATTTTGAACAACGTATCTTTGACAATATTTCTCCCAGACCTATGCATTGGTTCAGATATGTCGATGACATTTTTGCTGTATGGAATGGCTCTTCTGATGAACTTCAACAATTTCTCACTAAGTTAAACGCATTTCATCCTAGGATCAAGTTTACCCTAGAAATAGAATCAAATAAGCAGTTAGCCTTTTTAGATCTTCTAATTCTTCGCCAACCAGATGGTAACCTACATTTCTCAGTTTATAGAAAGAAGACTCATACAGGCCATTATATCCATGCGGAATCTCATCACCATCCCAGTCAAAAGGCAGGAACTATTAAAACACTGGTTCATCGGGCACACTCCTTTTGTTCTACAGACGATCTTTTACAGAAAGAACTACAATACATAACTTCTTCCTTTCTATCTAATGGTTATAAGAATTGCTTCATTGAAAGCACTTTGAGTAGTTTTAATATGTCTTCCTCTTCAAACACAGAGGAAATAACGCGCATTACTATCCCTTATGTACAAGGCATCAGTGAACATATAGCAAAAGTTTTAAAACCACTGAATATTTTTGTTGCCTTTCGACCGTTTAGAAAAATCTCCACCGTTCTCACTTCTCCTAAGGACAAGCTTCCACATCTTAATCATCCAGGTGTCTACCAAATTCCATGCTCTTGTGGATTATCTTATTTCGGACAAACGGGAAGATCTGCCTCTATTCGGCTAGAAGAACACCAATCTTATATTGAATACTTTAAACCTAAAAAGTCTAGACTTTCTGAACATGCCATCTTCACTAGACACAGAGTTCATTGGAGAAAGACAAGAGTTCTTCACAAAAGTCAGTTTCTCATGGAACGCCTTTATAAAGAAACATGTGAAACTCTACTTCATTCTCCTAACTTAAACAGATCCGACGGCTTACGTCTGTCCCCTTTATGGGAGATAGTACTTTACAAATCAGCTAATCTTTCCTAACTTTTTATTGTATTATTTTTTTTTTTTTTATTTTTTTAATTTTTTTTTTTTTTTTAAAGGAAAGTTATTGACCTTTTTAGTTATCTTACACCAGCTACTTAGGTGGCAGTTTTTGGAATTGTCAGTTAGTGTTTAATTTTGAGCTTAATGTACTGAGGATGCCTGTGACACACAGGCGAAAATTATACTAATAAATAATCTTTCTACGTGAGTTTTTTCCGTTATTTATTGTGTACAGAGGGAAGATGTGTGACAAGTGTGTATAGGAAAGGAAGAGAGTTGTTTTTTTTTTTTCCATTTCAATGGTGAATTGGATACGTTTGTGTTATTTGTTTAGGTGGCTAAGGAATGTATTTAGAGCTTCGCGGCCGTGGGGCCAAATGGCAAAAATATTGTCGACGTATCTGAGCCAAATTTTGGGGTTTAGACATGCTGTTTCTAGAGCATGCATGTTGCTCAAAGTCTTCCATATAAAAGTTAGCTGTTGGGGGGGGGGGGGGGGAGCCCATGGCTGTACCTTATTTTTGAAGGTAAAAATTGTTTTGCCACACGAAATATCCGGAGCGGAGTACGTGGGCAAAGAGGGCCGTGATGTCGTGTGGAAATATGTTCTGTAGGAGCAAGATAGTATCACTGATTGGGACATTGGTGAAAAGGGAAGTTATGTCAAAGCTGACTAATAAATCTTGGTCGTTGATTGTAATGTTTTTAATTTTATTAATGAAATGTTGTGTATTTTTTATGTAGGAAGGGGACTGACCTACCAATTCCTTGAGTGTGGTTGCTAATTTTTTAGCTAAGTGATAATTTGGGCTGTCACTGGTCTAGACTGTCCTTAGAACTCTATATACAACTATTCACATTCAAACAGAAGTGTGGCTTTCTGACTTCTCTAGTACTTTCCATGCTAATAGATAACAGAACCAACATTCGTTGTTTGAACTTCACAATCTAGGATATTACATAAAACATTTTACTTACAATCTTGCCAGTTCATCACACAGTCCTAGATCCTAAAGGCTTATGGGCACGTTCTGCTTCTTCCCAAAAAAATTTCTGATCAAGCACTAGGTTACAGCAGCGATAATTCAGCACACATAGATCATCAAAGAACCATACAGTAGGACATCTTGAAAGGACCGTCTCTGCTGCTATTGAACTTCCCATCTTCGTCGGGACTGCTGCTCGTGGAATGTGACTCTCTCCGTCCTCGGAAAAGACTTGGCACATGAATAAAACTTCGAAACGAGAGCCCTTTGTCCCCTCAATCTCTGCCTTTTATATCATTCTCCTGACCTTGGCCCTTCTTAAAATTAAGTCCCCAGGATTTACTGAAGGGTTTTTCTCCATCACCCATGCTATCATTGGGTTTGGGTGGGAAAACTCATAATCCGGTGACCTTCAACGATTATTGCTAGTCTTAAGTCTATTTGCCTAATCCTGTCTGAGCTTAATTTTTGTTACAATTCTAGTGGTTCTTATTTAAATATTCTATCAATTCGTTACCAGATTTATTACCGTACAGTGAGATATACATAATTTTAATTACAAATATTTTATGTAATTTAATTGCCCATGTAAAATGGACATAGAAAAAAATATTTATATTTTTATTCTATATGAGATTTTACATAACTATCCACCCTGGAGTTTGAAATTTTAGAAATGAAAAGAAATCACTTACAAAAATGGGTTGACAGAGAATCTATACTTTGCAAAGAACACAGCATGGATTTAACTAAGGGAACGTTGTGTTTGACTAACTCTGTCACATTTTATGATGTTAATGTTGAGAGTCAGACGGGGGGGGGGGGGAATAGATAAACAATGAGATGTTTGGACTCTGCTAAAGCTTTTGACAGGATTCAGCTTGGAAGGCTATTGCATAAGTTGGAAGTGATTTGATTATTATTATTATCTGAGACCTCCAGGGAGTCAAGAACTCATCAAGGGCTATAAATCACCCAAACCAACTATCATATCTTCCCTTAAATTCATTCACACTAGATGCACTCACCCACTCCTAAGGGCAAATTATTCCACTCACTCACTGCTCTTTGGGAGAAAAACCTAGCTCTTATCACTTTCTTGACTGTGAATAAACTTAACTTCCGTAGATGCCCCCATGTTCTTTCCCCACCTTTCATATAACAAAAAATTTCATCAGTTGATATCCTATAACACCCATTAAAAAGTTTATAGACCTCTATCATATTACCCCTCTTTCTCCTGTAACCAGCATCTGCAATCCAAATACTCGCAATCTGTCCTCATAATCTAAATCCCATAATCCGGATATAATCTTTGTAACTCTTCTTTGTACCCTTTCCACAGGTTCTTTATCCCCTTGAAACCCAGGAAACCAAATCTGCACATAATAACCCAGGTGTGGTCTTATCCTTATCTTATCCCAGATAAGTCCCAGCTCTACAGGGAAAATAACTGTGCAATCTTCCATCAGAAAAAATCTGAAGATGGCTTCTGCGCTTCCTGAACTCGTACAGCCAGTTTCTCTTGAAGAGGTGCAAGAAGCCATAAAACTCACCAAGAATGGCAAGGCTGCAGGAGTGGATAGCATATCCCCTGAATTTCTAAAACATCTCGGCTAGGTCAAACATGGCTGGCTGCCCTTTTCTCAAATATTATAACTGCAAAACTACCAAAACAGTGGTAGGAAGCCAAAATAATTACTATGCCCAAACCAGGGAAAGATCCAAATAATGTCAAAAATCTATGACCTATCTCCTTGCTTTGCTCCACCTTTAAGCTCTTTGAACAAATTCTCCTTAAAAGAATTTCACCACTCATCGAAAGAGCACTCCCGATTGAACAAGCTGAGCTTCAGGCCGGGAAGAAGTTGCTGTGACCAGGTCCTAGCCATGACAACACAGACTGAAGCAGGCTTCCAGAAGAAACTTAATCCGGAGTCACTTTCATCGACCTAACATCAGCTTATGACAGTCTGGATCAGGGCCTACTCCTAAAGCTAAACAATATCATAAGGTGCAAAACAACTTTCCAGCTTTTTGAATCCATTCTTTCCAACAGAAAGATCCGGGTCCAAATTAGTGGAAAAAAGAGCAGGCCCAGATTCCTCCACAATGGTCTTCCACAGGGCTCTGTGTTATCCCCTTCACTTACCACATACCAGCTCAAGCAAATATGTATATGTCGATGATCTCGCTATCCTACACCAGTTTTCCTCCTTTGCCAACCTGGAAACAACCTTGAAAACAGTCCTGAACATCCTGGAGGTGTACTTCAAGCAGTGGTAACTGAAGCCAAATCCAACAAAAACTGTGTCCACAGCATTCCACCTGAACAATGCAGAGGCAAACTGACACCTCAACCCCTCTTAATGTGACAAAATGGTAGAACATGAGCCTCACCCAAAATACCTTGGAGTGAGCCTAGAAGCGTAAGCTTCTGTCTTCTGACCCTAGACCTATAAAAGCCACATCACCAACCTGTCCAACAAAGTTAAAACGAGAAATAATATCATCTCCTTCATACCATCAAATTCATAATATCATTGAGAAATAATATCATCATATCAACATAACATTTGCTCTTAATGTGACAAAATGGTAGAACATGAGCCTCACCCAAAATACCTTGGAGTGAGCCTAGACAGAAGCGTAAGCTTCTGTCTTCTGACCCTAGACCTATAAAAGCCACATCACCAACCTGTCCAACAAAGTTAAAACGAGAAATAATATCATCTCATGGCTTGCTGGAACAACCTGGGGTTGTGGTGCTGATGTCTTGAGGTTGTCTGTGCTCGCATTCTCTGTAACAGAATACTCTGCCCCTGTCTGGGAAAAAAGTGCACACACTAACATTATAGACACCCAGCTAAACTCTACCATGTGCACAATTACTGGGACACTGAGAAGCACACCTCTCCACTAGCTGCCTGTTCTATCTAACAATACAGAGAAAACAAGCCTCGATTAAAGTATTTAATAAAGCAATCAGCAACTCGCTCCTGCCCCTGCACCAGGCTCTCATAAATCCACCTAGCATTCGCCTAAAATCACGAAACTCTTTCTGGTCCATGGACGAACTCTATTCAGATACCTTACCATCAACACCTGACATGTGGAGAGAACACTGGTCCAACAATCTTCCAATAAATGGTTTTCTGGTTGAAGATCCCTGTGCTCTGCAGCCTGGTTTTGCTCTTCCTATGAAGATTTGGTCATCTATCAACAGGATCAGAACTAACCAGGGTAGATGTGGCTACCTACTGCATAAATGGAGACTATCAGACCACCTTTATTGTGACTGTTTTCCTGTGGGCACAGATGATCACTCATATTGTGAATGACTAGATGTCCTGGTGGCCTCCAGGACATCTAGGTGACAGATGAGTCCCTAGATTGGCTTTCTGGTCTGGACAGTGACCTGTAGCTGCTTTTGTCATAAGAATAAATAAAATTTTGTAATTGTTGAATATCAGTAGCATCCCTAATTGCTCTGCTTATCTTTGCATCATCAGCAAACAATCGTACATCTGATGTTAGATAGACTTAAACTCACCGCTACATGAGACAATATTACCATCATTGTTTTCTTGTGTTCCTACCATAACTGGATTCAAGTCATCTGATCATTAGTAGCACTCCTCTTCTCCTATCTCTTCTGTTATTCCTAAAAATAGTATACCCATTACACTCGATCCCACTTACCATATCTGATTCTGATAGCCAGGTTTCACTAATGCCAACAATCTTAGCAATAAATTACCACCTAGCCTATTCTTATAATTAGATATGCAATCTATTTGGTCTGGGTGCTTAAGGGTCAAAGCTGTATAACTGAGAGGAGACCTCCACATAGCCTTTAAAGGAATGCGGAGAACCGACTAGGGCTTTTGACCTAATGTCCAATCCTCACCTTCTCGTGGTGCACCCGGTTGGGTATCTACTTTGATACTGATCGAACGAGGATGGGCTGGCAATTTGGGATTTAGCTGGCCAAATTGTATTCTTATTGGTTAAACCAAAATAAAAATGATGGTACAACATAACAAAATTTCATGCTGGCTGGGGAGTCGCCCGGTTACACAAGGCCCCCGTATCAATCCACCTACATCTTAGTCTTCCTCTGGGTCGTTTTCCTGTCAACCTGGCACAGAACTCAACATCACCTGAGTTAAAGATCAGTACTATCAACATAAGAAGCCTGAATGGCAAAGAAATGGAGCTAGCTGAGGAATTAGATAAGTACCAGATCGACATAATAGGGATAACTGAAACAAAAAAGACCAAAACTGGTGAGATCTTTCTGAGCAATAAATACAAAATGTTATATTCAGGAAATGACAATCAAGGAAAAGAAGGAGTAGCCATAGTATTCAACACAAAATATGAGGCTAATCTTCTTGAATGGCAGTCAGTCTCAAGTAGAGTAATGTGGGCAAATATGAGAATGGGGAACTGGACAATGAGACTTATTTGTGCCTATGGTCCCACAGAAGGTTCTACTAAGGTAGAAGTGGAGGAATTTTTTGACGCTTTAGAAAAAGCAACTGACACAATGAAAAAGGAAAAGTTGGTCATTGTTGGGGATCTAAATAGCAGAGTAGGAAATGATTGTCAGACATACAAAAATATTTTGGGAAAATTTGGAGAAAAGAGCAAAGCTAATAATAATGGCAAATATCTGTTGGATTTCTGCTCCGGACATGGCCTGGTTATTACTAACACCATGTTCCAACATAAAAATGTGCACAAATTCACATGGAGAGAAGAGGCAAGGAATAAGAAAAGTCTCATTGACTATGTTATTGTTGATAGTGATGTTTTCTTCCTGGTGCAGGACACCAGAGTGTACAGATGATTTGAAATTGGAAGTGATCACTATTTAGTCTTGAGCAGGATAAAATTGAATTTCATATTGAAAAGAATAAATAACATGTAAGAAAGTTTTAAAGCGAATAAAAGTTGAGCAGCTCTCAGATGTGAACTGTAGACTAAAATACAGAAAGATTATTGAAAAGAAAATTAAAGAGTTTGAGAACAGGAATCAAACCTTGGAGATTCAGTGGCAAACTCTGAAGAAAACATTGATTGATTCTGCCAGAGAGGCATGTGGTGAGGTTGTCTGCAAGGATAAAAAAATCAGAACTCCCTGGTGGACACAGGAAGTTAAAGAGACAGTGAAGGAAAAGAAGAAAGCATATCAAAAGTTCCTGGCAAATAAGTCAGCTTTTACTCTTACAGAATACAGAGACAAATGTAAGAAAGCTAAACAGTGTGTAAAACTAGCTAAAAAAAAGTCATGGGAGGACTTTGGCAAGAATATGGAAAATAAATATCAAGAAGGTGGCAAAATATTCTGGAGGTTGTTGAAGAAGCTTAGGAATGGAGGAAAGAGTGCTGTAAAAGGAGTTAGAGATGAAAAAGGTGACATGAAAACAGGAGAAAAAGATATCCTTGAAGTATGGAGTAATTACTTTAAAAAACTGCTAAATGAAACAAGCAGTGATGACAGCACAGTGATAAAAAACACTGACCAGGCATGTAGTCAGGAATACATATCCATACTTGAAGTAGAAAAAGCCATCAAAGGCTTGAAATGTTGGAAAGGCAGCAGGAGTAGATGATATTCGACCAGAAATCCTGAAGTATGGTGTTATAAAAGTCTTACAGTGGCTGCACTGCATAGTTCAGAAAGCCTGGACAGAGGGACAAATTCCCGATGATTGGAGTAGAGCTCTTATAGTACCCATATATAAAAAGGGAAATAAAACTGAATGTGAGAATTACAGAGGTATTTCCCTACTGAGTGTTCCTGGCAAGATCTATGCAAGTATACTTGAGAAACGGTTGAGAAGAATTGTGGAAGAAAAGCTTGGTGAAGAACAAGCTGGATTCAGGCCAAATAGAGGCTGTCAGGATCAGATCTTTACTTTACGACAAATAGTCGAGAAAGCATGGGAATATAACAGAGATCTGTATTTAAGTTTTGTCGATTTGGAAAAGGCATATGACAAGGTGCCAAGAGAGAAGCTATTCAATACGCTGCAGTTATATGGTGTCAATGGGGCATTATATCAAGCAATACTTAGTCTTTATTTGAGTTGTAAGTCAGCAGTTAGAATTGAAGGAAGTACAGGAAGATGGTTTAATGTTAAATCTGGTGTGAGACAAGGATGTACATTATCCCCTCTGTTATTCATTATCTATATGGATCACATTATGAAGGAAAGTGGTATTAAACCTGATATCAAAATTGGAGATGTTAATGTCAGCTCTTTGCTTTATGCGGATGATGTTATACTTCTAAATAAATCCGCTACAAGTCTGCAAGATTCTCTCACTAAATTGAATAGCTGTTGTAATAGATATGGTATGAAGGTCATCAATAAAAAGACAAAGACAATGAAAATAGGCAGAATCATTGAAAATGTCAACTGTGTTGTGAATGGGGAACCTGTGGAACAAGTAAAACATTTCAGCTACTTAGGCACGATTTTTACTGAAGATGGTAAATTAAATATAGAAATGGACAACAGAATCAGCAAAGCTGGTATGGTTGGAAGTCAATTGTCAATTGAATAAATTCATATGGAATAAGAGAGAAATTAGTCGGAACACTAAATTAGCTGTATACAAGACAGTGTTCGAACCAGTTTTAACTTATGGATCTGACAGCTGGGTCAGAAGTAAAACACTTGACCAAAGACTAGAGACCGCAGATATGAGAGTCCAGAGAAAGATTAGAGGCGTGAACAGATGGCATCAATGGCAATATCATATTAAAAATGAGGATATTAGGAAAGAACTTGACATTGTCAGCATCCAGTAATGCGTTAGCAGAGCTAATCTCAGGTGGTATGGTCACTTAAACAGAATGGGCGAAGAAAGATTAGCAAAACAAGTGTTCTGTGCCAGGTTGGCAGGAAAACGACCCAGAGGAAGACCAAGATATAGGTGGATTGATACGGTACAAAGTGCCTTAGACGATAGAAATATAAGATCTGATAATGTTGGATTCTTGACAAGTAACAGACTGATTTGGAGGAAAATTGTAGATAGAAAGTTAGTAATGATGTAATTTTTTCATGTAGTACTGTCATATCCTGTACACCCCTTGAGGGTACATGGCAGGAATTTGATGATGATGATGATGATGATCTATTTGGTCTTGTTCTAGAATTTTCTCTTTTTCCTCCCCAGACATACTTAAAAGGTCTAAATCCAAAGCATATTTTTCCACCCCTTCCCACATACATAACCATGTTCGAAGACATTCATATCTTTTGCATACCATAGCTGAACTTTCACACACATTTTTCACATTCATCCGTTGATCTAGTTTCCCTCATTCTCTGCATTAGGTCTCAATACCAAGAAGTGATTTCTCCAGGCTTCCGATTGCAAATGAATTCAAGTGTATGAATTCAATTATAAACTACAAATTTGAATAAGGCTACTGACAGATATCAAAAAGTGATGTATTGGGGATGTGAGTATACCAGATTTAAGGTGAACCCTCTCCTTCATGGTTACATGGTGATCAGCATTCATTATACAAATTATGGAAACAACTACCATGTTAAAGTAAAACTTCAGTTGAATATAAACCAAAATAATCACTAGACATTTTGACCTTCACATTAAGGTCATCATCTGCAGTATACACAAATATGCAAAGAAACAAGCTACACTACAATCTACATGGGATGCTAAAGTGACATTAAGGTAAAGATTGCGGTGCATTATTCTATTAATTTTTCTGATATGAAAAAAATAAATAGAATTCTACACCATCATAATCTTAATGCTACTTTTAATCCATGTATAAAATTAAAAAACAACATATTCAACTCCTTGAAGCCCCCCCCGCCCCCGATATACTCCAAAGTGAACATTGGCTCACTCTAGAGTATAACTCATCCATTGCACCTATAACTTACTTTCATTAGTGAAACTTCACGTACAATTCCTTTCCGTTAAAAAGAACACAAATGACACATTAAATTTAACAATTTTTGTGAGCCAGCCTCTCAGATCATGCCTTTAACACACTACACTAAATTGATTGGAAAAGTACCTGTTTTTTACATCATAAGAAAACCTGGTATGAAAAAAAATTTAAAGCAGCCTGTGAAATTTTGACCAACCATCCTAATCTTAACAATAATGGCAGCATAAAAATCCCAAGAATTTGGATAGCACACATTCAGTCCACATAAGTTTTCCAGGCAACCCTGACTTTAGGACTCTAAACAATAATTTCAGCTCTTATTGGCCACCATTAATACTGTTTTGTTCTAATTTATATGTACTTGTATGGTAATTATGTGAGAGCACATTGCTGTCTATCTTAATTTATTTTTTGTAACCAAATAGATAATAACAAGACTCTAGCATTGATTTGGTAAGGTTTTTTTTTTTTTTCGCCACAGGTCAGGCCAGCAGTTTTAACGGTTGACCAAATTAATGTAACTTTAGCATACCATGTCGATTGGATTGTAGTGTAGCTTGTATATATGTGTATACTCCAGATAATGACCTTAATGTGAAGGTCAAAACATCAAGTGATTATTTTGGTTTGTATTAAACTGAAGTTTTACTTTAACATGGTAGTTGTTTCCATAATTTGTATAATGAATTTAAGGTGAACAGTGGTGTAACCCTGGGAACAGTCCTTGGTTAGCTGTTCTTCAATCTTTACATTAATGACACTGGAAAGGATTTGACAAGAGACATAGAGCTATTTACTGATGATACAAAAATGGCAGGGTAATTAGAAATGTAATTGACATGTAGTAGTTGCAGAACAATCTGAATAAGCTGGAAATGTGGACATGTGAAAATGGCTGTGAGTTCGATGTTAGTAAATGTAAAGTCTCATTACACTTTGATGTAATGAGATATCCAATGTGTAACTGATTTTAATTTTAAAGATATTACAACATGAAACAAAACTGAATTATAAAAGAACTGGTTAATATTTAACTGGATTTCAAACCAACATGTTACAGTTTTATAATTTATTTTTGTTTGGTGTTCATCATCATCATCAAATTATTGCCATGTAACCTCAAGGGGTGTACAGGATATGATAGTACTACATGAAAACTTTACATCATTACTAACTTCCTATTTACAATTTTCCTCCAAATCAATCTGTTACTTGTCAAGACTCCAACATTACCAGATTTTATATTTCTATCGTCTAAGGCACATTGTACCGTATCAATCCACCTATATCTTGGTCTTCCTCTGGGTCGTTTTCCTGCCAACTTGGCAAAGAACACTTGTTTTGCTAATCTTTCCTCGCCCATTCTGTTTAAGTGACCATACCACCTGAGATTAGCTCTGCTAAAGCATTCCTGGATGCTGACAATGTCAAGTTCTTTCCTAACATCCTCGTTTTTAATATGATATTGCCATTGATGCCATCTGTTCAAGCCTCTAATCTTTCTCAGGACTCTCATATCTGCGGTCTCTAGTCTTTGGTCAAGTGTTTTACTTCTGACCCAGCTCTCAGATCCATAAGTTAAAATTGGTTTGAACACTGTCTTGTATAGAGCTAATTTATTGTTCCAACTAATTTCTCTCTTATTCCATATGAATTTATTCAACTGACTTCCTACCATATCATCTTTTTTGATTCTCTTGTTGTCTATTTCCATATTTAATTTACCATCTTCAGTAAAAATCGTGTCTAAGTAGCTGAAATGTTTTACTTGTTCCACAGGTTCTCCGTTCACAACACAGTTGACATTTTCAATGATTCTGCCTATTTTCATTGTCTTTGTCTTTTTATTGCTGACCTTCATACCACATCTATTACAACATTTAATTTAGTCAGAGAATCCTGCAGACTTGAAGCAGATTTATTTAGAAGTATTACATCGTCCGCATAAAGCAAAGAGCTGACATTAACATTCCCAATTTTGATATCATGTTTAATACCACTTTCCTTCATAATGTGATCCATATAGATAATGAATAACAGAGGGGATAATGTACATCCTTGTCTCACACCAGATTTAACATTAAACCGTCTTCCTGTACTTCCTTCACTTCTAACTGCTGATTTACAACTCAAATAAAGACTAAGTATTGCTTGATATAATGCCCCATTGACACCATATAGCTGTAGCGTATTGAATAGCTTCTCTTGTGGCACCTTGTCATATGCCTTTTCCAGATTGACAAAACTTAAATACAGAACTTTGTTATATTCCCATGATTTCTCCACTATTTGTCGTAAAGTGAAGATCTGATCCTGACAGCCTCCATTTGACTTGAATCCGGCTTGTTCTTCACCAAGCTTTTCTTCCACAATTCTTCTCAACCGTTTCTCAAGTACACTTGCATATATCTTACCAGGAACACTTAGTAGTGAAATTCTCACATTCAGTTTTATTTCCCTTTTAATACATGTACTATGAAAGCTCTACTCCAATCATCGTGAATTTGTCCTTCTGTCCAGGCATTCTGAACTATGCAGTGCAGCCACTGTAAGACTTTTATACCACCATACTTCAGCATTTCTGGTCAAATATCATCAACTCCTGCTGCCTTTCCACATTTCAAGCCTTTGATGGCTTTTTCTACTTCAAGTCAGGATATGTATTCCTGACTGCATAAGGGTCAGTGTTTTTTTTATCACTGCTGTGGTGTCATCACTGCTTGTTTCATTTAGCAAATTTTCAAAGTAATTACTCCATACTTCAAGGATATCTTTTTCTCCCGTTTTCATTTCACCTTTATCATCTCTAACTCCTTTTACAGCACTCTGTCCTCCATTCCTAAGCTTCTTCAACAACCTCCAGGATATTTTGCCACCTTCTTGATATTTATTTTCTATGTTCTTGCCAAAGTTCTCCCATGACTTTTGTTTAGCTAGTTTTACACACTGTATAGCTTTCTTACATTTGCCTCTGTATTCTCTAAGAGCACAAGCTGACTTATTTGCCAGGAACTTTTGATATGCTTTCTTCTTTTCCTTCACTGCCTCTTTAACTTCCTGTGTCCACCATGGAGGACAACTTCACCACATGCTTCTCTAGCTGAATCAATCAGGGTTTTCTTCAAGGCTTGCCACTGAATCTTCAAGGTTGGGTTCCTGTTCTCAAACTTTTCATTTTTCCTTCAATAATCTTTGTGTATTTTAGTCTACAGTTAACATCTGAGAGCTGCTCAACTTTTATTCGCTTTAAAACTTTCTTACATGTTATTCTTTTCAATATGAAATTCAATTTTATCCTGCTCAAGACTAAATAGTGTTCACTTCCAATTTCAAATCCTCTGTACGCTCTAGTGTCCTCCACCAGGGAGAAAACATCGCTATCAACAATAACATAGTCAATGAGATTTTTCTTGTTCCTTGCCTCTTCTCTCCATGTGAATTTGTGCACATATTTATGTTGGAACATGGTGTTAGTAATAACCAGTACATGTCCTGAGCAGAAATCCAACAGATATTTGTCATTATTATTAACTTTGCTGTTTTCTCAAAATTTTCCCAAAATATTTTTGTATGTCTGACAATCATTTCCTACTCTGCTATTTAGATCCTCAACAAGGACCAACTTTTCCTTTTTCATTGTGTCAGCTGCTTTTTTCTGAAGCATCAAAAATTCCTCCACTTCTACCTTAGTAGAACCTTCTGTGGAACCATAGGCACAAATAAGTCTCATCGTCCAGTTTCCCCTTTCTTGATATTTGCCCAAATCACTCTACTTGACACTGGCTGTCATTGAAGAAGATGAGCCTCGTATTTTTTTTTTGTTTGGTGTTGTAACCATTAAAATTAGATTGAGATATCTAATGGCATATTATATTGGCAGGATTATGCTAGAAAGAAACTGACCAAGCAAGGATATCAAATGACAATTTAGTAGATAAGATGAAGTTCAGTTCTAGGGCTATATAAGAAAGACTGTGAACTAACTCAGAGGATAATTGCAATACTGAAATGAATACTGACATGTAAGAATAACGAAATCATTTTGCCTCATTACAAGGCTATGATATGACCTCACCTGAACTATTGTGTAAAGATCTGGTCTCCTGGTTTCCGAAATGGTGCAGATACAGTGAAGAGAGTACAAAGGAGAGTGTTAAAGATGATATTGGGACTGTATAATGTAAATTATGAGGAGAGATTGAGAATTCATAGATTGCAGACACTAGCAGGCAGAAGAAAGAAGGGTGATAAGATAGAGATCTACAAACTTTGAAAGTCATATATGATACCAGTAGATGGCATTTTTCATTTTTATGAAGAGGATGAGAGGATATCTGTGGAAGAAATGAGAGCTACATTTTGCTCTCATGCAGTGGTGCGTGACTGGAATGGCTTCCCTTCGGAGGTTGTGAGTGCAAATAGTGTGAATGAATTCAAGGGAAAGTACAGAGTGATTGTAGAGTTGCGCAACCCAGAAATAATACATATCTATTTCGAGGTTGATTACAAGTATATAAAAAATAAAATAACTACAAATACAGGTTATAATCAGACCTTTATAATAAAAGAATAGGAACCTCATTATAACATATGTTGAAAGAGGCCACCTCCTTCATGAATGCAAACTCGCACTCTTCTTACCAGGTTTGATGCCACCTTGTGAAGCACCTGCACACTGATGTTTTCACTCGCTGTTGAAATGCTCATTTTTAGTTCATCCAGTGTGTGAGGATTATTCCAATAAACAACACCTTTGTGATATCCCCAAAGGAAATCTGGTGATTTTGGAGGCCACAATTCTTTCGAGATGAGACGGTCACCAAAAAATTCTTGCAAAAAATGTATGGTACTATTTGATGTTTGGCATGTGGCACTGTCTTCCTGGAACCAACAATAGCATTTGCTGACATCGAAGAGTGCTACGAACTGTGTGATGATGTCTTGGTAGACGGAACTATTCACCATTATTTCAAAGAAAATGGGCACCGCTATACAACGACATGATAAAGCACACAAAACTCCTTTTTTTAGAATGCAAAACTTTTTCATAAAAAGCATGTGGATTTTCACATGACAAAATCCTATCGTTTTGACTCTTCACATACCCACTGACGCGTGAAACCAGGCCTCGTCACTGAAGAAAACTGTATCGAGCATCTCTATACCACATTCTTCAATGAATGAGCACAGCCATCTGCAGAAGATCATTCATTTGTCTTTATCTAGGTCCTTCAATTCCTGGAGAGTGAGTGCACACAATATGGATGAAGGACGATCTCGCAGCTTTCTGAGCACTGCCACATGACATTGATGAGATTATATGGCAAGTTTCCTGAGGCATTTTGTTGGGGTCACTGCAGTGCTCTGGATCAAAATGGAGGGTCTTAAGGAGCGATTCCTATCTACAACAAATCCAGTTTCTTGAAAGCATTGTGCCAATCTCGTTGTCATCGACTTCTGAGGGACTGCTGTACCCAGATATTTCTCGTGAAATCCCTCAGCAACACATACATAAAAATGATATGCAAAATAACTTTCCATAATGAAAATTCATTCCGTCGAGGAAAAAGGCATTTCACTTCCACAATGAACAAAGCTACACTGAGAACAACCTGTAATGTCACAGTGAACTCAGCATTTCTGATAGTTTGTAATAATATGATTGTGATATTTAGTGGCATAAGGAATGTTTATAACAATTTGGAAACAACTGGTACAAATTCAAACTTTCAGTTGTGCGACTTCACAATCACTTTGTATAATATGTGGTCTCTCTCACTGACTCTCTGAAGGTCTCGTGTAATAATAATAATTTTGAATCCACTATTTGATGTAAACTGACAACCAATTTGTGAAACTTGTGACAACTAATTTCTAAAAGCAGGCCATAAAATCTCTGAAGTTCTTCCAAGATATGTTCATAATTTATTTATAGTTTTCTGCACGAAGGAAGTGACTTGGTCTAACAACTTATTCAATTTTGCAAGGATTTTCCCTTCATTTGGAAACTTGAATTCAGTTCCTGCCAGGAATATAACATTTATAGGATCTCAAATGATAGTGAGTTGCTAGTTTTGCAGAGGTGGCAGTGTTTGTCTTCTCAGAATCTCAGTTTTATTATTATTATTATTATTTTGCATCACATACAAATCAAAGAACACAGGCAATTTACACACATGATACACCTATTTTTATGTTGTGTATTTTAATACAGTAGATAAATGAAAAATTATCTGTATTAAATGCCATTATCTGAGAAATTCAGCCCTCTTAAAGAATAAAAAATCAGATCTCACTATCAGCAAGATCTCATACTTATCTTATATCCTATCTTTATGTTGTGTACTTTAATACAGCAGATAAAAGAAAAATTATCTGTATTAAATTCCCTTATCTAAGAAACTCAGCCCTTTTAAAGAAAATAAAATTAGATCTCATGCTTATCTTACAGAAGAGCCATTTTTTTTTACTGCGTTCACTATAATCTGAGCATATGGTGATATTGCCTTTATATATGATACTATTAATCCCTCCAACTTGTTCTTAGTTCACACTATGCACCATGTTTGGTTAGAATTACCACAAAGCAATGAAGCCATAAAGCAAGTGAGTGAATTATGTCTGTTTCAAAGAGTGATGGGGAAGAACTGAAGTTTCCAAGAGAAAAAATCTTGTGACTACCATACAGGGAAAGGGTAACTTGAGTTTAAACAGAAATCATTACTCGCAGCTATTCCTCATATCCTGAGGAACATTTATAAGAGAATTTCCTGCCAGTGAAAAAAAAAAAGAGGTCATCAATTAGTCAAACTGCTCTCCTTTGAACAGCATCTAGGATTTTTAGTATATGAGCTAATAAAAATTTGGAGATGTACAAGAGAGAGAGAAGAGTTCTACAAAAGAAATCTGATCCCTGGAAGGAGGTAGAGAGAGAGAGATTTTATAAAAAGATAGGAATGTGTTCTAATTGCAATGAAGTTGAATAAATTGCTTTTACATCAAAGAAGAAACATATTCATCACTGGTTATAGCATTTGCTGTAGATGACAACAAAGCTGATAAATGTTTGAGCATTGCAAGGATACCAAAATTGAAGAGGAACAAAAACAAACCAATTTCAGCTACTTACAAAGGATAGAGAGAAAACCATATAGAATGACAGTTTGTTGGAGAGGCCTGTAAAGTAATAATCAATTCATTATGTAATAAATTATGTTATCTATTTAACTGGTAAATATAGTTCATGGATATCAGCATTATAAAGCAGTGCCCTTTTAGCATACAGTTTTTTTAATATAAATATTGATCCATACATCCAGAAAGTTGGTACTATGGATAGGGGGTGGAGTGTTGGGATAGGAGACACCTCTTCGTATTTGATTTGAAGACTTTTAGATTGTAATCTTTAAGAAATAACATAAGACAGAGGACTATTCCAAAAGATAGCAGAAGGATTTGGAGTAGATTTGGATGTCAAAGAAGTAATGGTTGTAATGTGTTTATGCCAAGAGATGCTTTGATGTCAAGGTAATTCCAAGAAGAGAAATCCAATCTTGTCTAGAGATTGGATTTTGTCAAAGGTAATATCAAAAGAGGCTTTTTTGTGTGTGTGTGTGTGTCGGGGGGATAATGCACAACTGGTGCTCGGTAAATTGTGGAGATTTGTATGATGCAATGTTTGTCAAGTGAGAGGGATGAGTGAAGTATAACTGTCATCTGCAAAACTGTGTATTGAATTTGCAGACAACCAGAGTAGGTCATTGATATACACATGGAAGAGGTTGGGTAAGAGAAATAAGCCTTGTGGAACTGCAGCATTAGTTGCATAGTTAGAAAATAAGAAATCTCCATCACAAATAGTATGCATCTAGTTAGAAAGCTGGAACCTAGTTGCAGAAGTCATGGGACAGACCAAATGATGGGAGATTATTTAATAGGTCTTTGTGTGAAACCAGTTCAAAAGCCTTGGAGATATTAAGCAACCAAATGAAATTTGTCAAACTTTTCTGTGGTATTTATCCAGAAATGTGTGAAATACATAAGGTTCCCTGTTGAGTAGTGATGTATTAGTTGAGTGTAGGAGTGGAGTGGAGTAGAGCATTAAGAGTCTTTCTCTCCATTACTTTAGAGAGAGCTGAGGAGAGAGAGATTTGGTGATAGTTTGATGTTAAGGATGTCACCCCATTTTGAAAATGAGTTAAACATAGGCTAATCCATTGTGGGGTAAATACCAGCAGAGTAAGAGAGCATAAAAAAGGCAATAGAGAACAGGAGTTAGCTCTGGAGAATCAACTTTCAGGACAATGAGCAGATGACCAGGAAATATTCTGGTGTCTAATTTGGACAAAATTCTTTAGATCTCTTTCTGGGGAATGGTAAGAGGGGGCATTGAATTTTGAGCATCTGGAACAGCTGGGGGGGGGGGGGGGGGGGCATTTACAAAATCAACTATGTGTGCATTTGAGGAAAAGTATGAAGTCAGAAGAATAGTTTTTCTGTAAGTAATGACAAGATAGAACCATCTGGGTGTGACATGGGTGACAGTAATGTTGAACAAAAAACAAAGCCAATTACTTTAGCAGCAAACAAGAATGCATGACTGCTACTTGGACACAATAAAAGATTTTTGACTTTGGCTCTAGAAATCAGTTTTGGATGCATTGATAGTTTCTTGCTGCTCTTTCAGGCTTCAGTATGAGCAGTAAAAGAAGATGGAATTCTTTATGAAAGACAGTTGTGGTATGCTCAATTCTTTCTTCACCTGTACAGCCTTGTTGAACCATTTTAACAATCAAAGCTTAGAGGATGGCAGTTTAGAATGGAATGGTGAATGTTTCCATACCAATAAGGATTTTTTGATTAAAAGGCTGAAAACAATAGCCCAACCAATGGAACAAGGCAGAGAAGTTTCAAAGGTCCCACTTGGCACTGTTATAATGCTAGACAACTCTTGAGTGAGAGTGGCTATGTGAGTGCTGCTCCATGGGAGAAGAGATAAGCACTAAATTGTGGTCTGAAGTACCTAGAGGACATACAGCATTGACAATACTCTAGGAAGAGTTGCAGGTGAAGAAGAGATCTAGGGTGTTTGTGGAGGAGTTGGGGTTATCTGTTTTTCTGACAGGCATGTGAACAATCTATAAGAACAATGATAACAGCAAATGTCTGAGTGTCTCTACATGCTTGGTCTGTGCAATCAGAGGAGAGCCAGCTGGTGTTGTGAAAAATAAAATATCAGTAGAGGATAACTTCCCTGTTAACTGAGCTGAATAAGGGGAGGAGAATGAAATTTCAGCAGACCAGGCTAGTAAATGGGATGGTGTACTAATATCTCTAAAAAATGCTTAGTGCTTGTCCAGAAAGGGGCATATCAGTTAAATGAATGACCCTTTCTCTTACACCAGTCACTATTCCACAGATGTACTATTTGTGCTTCTTCTGGAAGTATTTTTATGGTATTGTTCTGCTGAATCAACCAAATCCAAACATAACAAACTAACTCCTCATCCTACTCTTTCATACCTTCTAACTCTGTACCGCTTTCATAAATCTACCCCTGAAATAGTTTTCTGTACACAGTTTTCTTCTAAGGACTACAACCTCTAGTTGTTTAAAAAAACTTATCAAGATGTTCCTTCTTGATCACCTACCCACATACAGCACTGACACACTATGGATTTGCAACCCTCATAGGTGGAACTGGTATAAAAAATTTTAAATGTTCATCAAGTCACATTTAATAATTGACTGTTTTCATATAAAAGACATTTTAAAAAAAATAAATTATACTTAAATTATATTTTTGTATTTATTCTTTAACAAAGTGTAAGCAAACAAAAAAACATACACATGAAATATCTTCATGAATAGACCACTTGTATATAGAGACTATCTAACTTGACATCAAATTAAATGTCTGTATTGACATGCATTATGGGAAAGATCCAGTTCTGACTTTTATTACGGTCTCGTCAGAGTGAGCTAGACCCATGGAGATAGTGAGAATTAAATCAATGCAGAAGTCATACTTGACATTTACAAATTGTAAAATGGTATTACCATATTATTAAAAGACTCTGGAAAGACACAGTTGCAGCAAATTTTTTCACTCTGTAGATTGTAAACTATACTTAATAAGAGAAATATATTTTTGCATTTATCTTTTAATCAAGAATGAATGCACATGAAGTATATTTGCAACCAGGCTATTTGTACATACAAGGTGTTGCCTTGACATCAAACTAACTCAGTAACCTGCAACAATGGACATCTCATCCCAGTCCCTCTGGGCCTTGTTTATACCTATATATAAACCGCTCGGCTGGCCAGCCAGCCTGGTTGGCCGAGTGGTTAACGTATCCGCTCTCCAGCCAAAAGGCTGTGGGTTCGAATCCCGCCATGGGCATGGATGTTTGTTTGTGAAAATACTAGTGGTAGTGGTGGTAGATGGCGTTGGTGTAGATGATGAAGGTAGTTGCAGCTGGTGGAGATGGAGAGTTGTAGAGTAGGTACCCTCCCTCGATGAGTCTTTGGACTCCCTGGAGGTGTATGTAATAATAATAATAATAATAATAATAATAATAATATATACATATTCTGATGTGTGTACACTTAGTTATGTCTAGACATAGGTCTAGATCCGATTTATTACACCTCAATGAGTCAAAACTTGACCATTCCCTTAATACTTGGCAATAAGCATATCTGGAAGGAGGCATGCTATCATTATAGGACAAGGAGACAAATTGATGTGAAGACCATTCCCTTAATACTTGGCAATAAGCATATCTGGAAGGAGGCATGCTATCATTATAGGACAAGGAGACAAATTGATGTGAAGTCAATAGCATCTAGAGCAGTGTTTCTTAACCAGGGATGTGTGCACCCCTGGGGGTGCGAGCTGGAAAATATTCCATCATATATTGACTAATTATTTAAATTACATTTGCTTTCAAGAGGAAAAAAGTTACACAAAATAAATTATATTTAAGATATATAATCTTTCAACCCATACAGAATTATTCTATTTCACCAAGAACCATTAAATATAAGTTATAATTTTTATTTGTTACATTTTAAGAAATTAAAAACCACTATATTCAAAAAATATCCCGAATGTACTGCCTCTCAAGCATGTGCCCTAGCTGAACGCACGATACTTGCTGCACATGCACTCGCCATTGTCATGAGAAATGTCATTTCGTTGTGTACAAACGTCAACAAAGTGGATTAAGTGACAAACGAACACTATTTTTTTTTTGTTTAACCAGCAATAATCAGTAAGTAAAGAATAATTGATTAAATTTTTTCTCTCAAATTTTGAAAAGTTTAGTAAGAACTAAAATTAATTTTTTTTTACACGTTATTTTATAATTTTTTAAGGAACCATAGCCAAATGCATAGTTAAATAATATGTAAATATTAATTTATTATTTGTAATAATCCTTGCCATGTCAAAAAGACGCCAATGGAAAGACGATTATGTTGCTGACGGATTTACTTGTGCAACAGAGAAAGCCGGTACTCAAAGATAACAATGCATTTTATGTTGCAAAATATTTTCAAACTCCAATCTTAAACAGTCAAAGTTGTTAGAACATTTCAACAATCAGTATGGTGGTAAAGCTGCAGGGCATACACTTAACATCTTGAAGTCTAAGAAGGCACGATTCGATAGCAGCGGTACGATTACAAAATTTGACTCTGCGATAGTTCAGAAACTTTTGTTAGAAACTTCTTATCAGGTGGCATATCTGTTCGTAAAGAAAAAAAAAGCCTCATACAATAGCTGAAGAATTGGTGAAACCATGTGCATTGGAAATTGCGAAAATTGTATTAGGTTCTGAAGCACATAAAAAAAAAGCCTCATACAATAGCTGAAGAATTGGTGAAACCATGTGCATTGGAAATTGCGAAAATTGTATTAGGTTCTGAAGCACATAAAAAAATTCAGCAGATTCCATTATCAAACAATGTGATTTGATCAAGCATTCAAGACAGTCAGGATATTTTACTGCAAGTAGTACAAGATATTAAAACCAGTCCTCTGAAAGTGTGTATTGAATTGCAAGAGTCGCACGACATTGATAATTGAAGTGAGTTATTAGTATTTGTGCGATACATAAAGGAAAAGGAAATTTTGGAAGAATTTTTATTTTGTGATCAACTGGAACTGACAGCAAAAGGAACTGATGCTTTTAATCACATTAAAAACTTTTTCTTTAAACATCAAATACCAATGGATGTGATTAGCTCAATATGCAATGATAGTGTACCTGCAATGTTAGGCAATAATTCTGGTTTTTTTGCCTATATCAAAAAAGAAGTACAAGCTACAATAACACATTGCACTGCCACTTGAATCAAAAACTTTGCCAGAGAACTTTAAAAAAAATTTAGCTGCAGAGGTAAACACAGTAAATTATGTTCGAGGACAGGAGCTTAATCATTGTATCTTTCATGCTTTCTGCGAAGAAATCGGTGCTAACCACAGTCTGCTTCTTTATCACACTGACATAAGATGGCTCTCCAAGGGACGTATGCTTAGCAGGGTTTTTGAAATGTGCGAGGAGATTATTCAGTTTCTTACTAACCACAATTGTAATTAATTCAAGACTTTGAAAGAAGAGATGAAGTAATTCGATTCTTAGCAGATATTTTCGCTCACCCAAATGAATTAAATATATCAATGCAAGGATATGGTAAGTACATAATACCATCTAGTGAAAAATTATTTGCTTTTATTGAAAAACTAAAAGTTTGGATACGTTGAGTTGAAAATGATAATTTTGCAAGCTTTCCCTTGCTTGATGAAATTGTTCTGGAAAACAAAAAAAAAATCACAATTTTACCTGAAATTGTAATACATTTGCAACAACTGATTGATTCTTTTCGTGGATATTTTTCTATGGGAGATATTGGCAAAGAGCAGAGGTGGATACTGGATCCATTTCTTTTTTATCTTAATTCTATAAACGATGGTAATTTAATAAAAGACGATCTTATTGAAATGCGAGCCAGTGCACATATTCAAATGGAATTCGAAAATTGGATTTAGAACAATTCTGGTGTACTCAGAGCCATTTCCACAACTGGTGAAGGCAGCATTGCAGACACTTCTACCATTTGCTACCACCTATCTTTGCAAAATGGGATTTTCATCACTTTTGCACATAAAAACCAAAACCCGAAATCGCTTTCAAAATATTATTATGAAAAAGCAACAACAAATTAGTCACTAAAAATTGATATGTTATTTTGATTTTATGCTGATACATATATGTATATGTATTTTTCAATAAATTGTTTTGCAATAAATTTTATTTTCTAACAAATAAAAAACAAATTTTTCAAGGGGGGGGGCGAGAATGTAAATTGAAGTTCATTGGGGTGTGGGCCAGTAAAAAGGCTAAGAACCACTGCTCTAGAGAGAAGTAGCCTAGTCCTGAAGATATTGCATGAACAAACTTTTGTTTGCCCACACATGAGTGAAAGATAAATACAATATAATTTCATATAAAATTTACTTTCTAATGAAGTGAAAAAGGGGTGCTTAAGGGTCAAAGCTGTATAACTGAGAGGAGACCTCCACATAGCCTTTAAAGGAATGCGGAGAACCGACCAGGGCTTCTGACCTAATGTCCAATCCTCACCTTCTCGTGGTGCACCCTGTTGGGTATCTACTTTGATACTGAACGAACGAGGATGGGCTGGCAATTTGGGATTTAGCCGACCAAATTGTATTCTTATTGGTTAAACCAAAATAAAAAATGATGGTACGACATGACAAAATTTCATGCCGGCTGGGGCGTCGCCCGGTTAAACAAGGCCCCCGTTGTTTTCGCCAGGGAACCAGGGCGAACAGCGAAAAGTCAGCTACTGGAACAAATCTGAAAACAAACCTCAACTCAACATCACCAGAGTTAAAGATCGGTACTATCAACGTAAGAAGCCTGAATGGCAAAGAAATGGAGCTAGCTGAGGAATTAGATAAGTACCAGATCGACATAATAGGGGTGACTGAAACAAAAAAGACCAAAACTGGTGAGATCTTTCTGAGCAATAAATACAAAATGTTATATTCAGGCAATGACAATCAAGGAAAAGAAGGAGTAGCCATAGTATACAACACAAAATACGAGGCTAATCTTCTTGAATGGCAGTCAGTCTCAAGTAGAGTAATGTGGGCAAATATGAGAATGGGGAACTGGACAATGAGACTTATTTGTGCCTATGGTCCCACAGAAGGTTCTACTAAGGTAGAAGTGGAGGAATTTTTTGAGGCTTTAGAAAAAGCAACTGACACAATGAAAAAGGAAAAGTTGGTCCTTGTTGGGGATCTAAATAGTAGAGTAGGAAATGATTGTGAGACATACAAAAATATTTTGGGAAAATTTGGAGAAAAGAGCAAAGCTAATAATAATGGCAAATATCTGTTGGATTTCTGCTCAGGACATGGACTGGTTATTACTAACACCATGTTCCAACATAAAAATGTGCACAAATTCACATGGAGAGAAGAGGCTAGGAATAAGAAAAGTCTCATTGACTATGTTATTGTTGATAGTGATGTTTTCTCCCTGGTGCAGGACACAAGAGTGTACAGAGGATTTGAAATTGGAAGTGATCACTATTTAGTCTTGAGCAGGATAAAATTGAATTTCATATTGAAAAGAATAACATGTAAGAAAGTTTTAAAGCGAATAAAAGTTGAGCAGCTCTCAGATGTGATCTGTAGACTAAAATACAGAAATATTATTGAAAAGAAAATGAAAGAGTTTGAGAACAGGAATCAAACCTTGGAGATTCAGTGGCAAACTGAAGGAAACATTGATTGATTCTGCCAGAGAAGCATGTGGTGAGGTTGTGTGCAAGGATAAAAAAATCAGAACTCCCTGGTGGACACAGGAAGTTAAAGAGGCAGTGAAGGAAAAGAAGAAAGCATATCAAAAGTTCCTGGCAAATAAGTCAGCTTTTACTCTTACAGAATACAGAGACAAATGTAAGAAAGCTAAACAGTGTGTAAAACTAGCTAAACAAAAGTCATGGGAGGACTTTGGCAAGAATATAGAAAATAAATATCAAGAAGGTGGCAAAATATTCTGGAGGTTGTTGAAGAAGCTTAGGAATGGAGGAAAGAGTGCTGTAAAAGGAATTAGAGATGATAAAGGTGAAATGAAAACAGGAGAAAAAGATATCCTTGAAGTATGGAGTAATTACTTTGAAAAACTGCTAAATGAAACAAGCAGTGATGACAGCACAGTGATAAAAAACACTGACCAGGCATGCAGTCAGGAATACATATCCATACTTGAAGTAGAAAAAGCCATCAAAGGCTTGAAATGTGGAAAGGCAGCAGGAGTAGATGATATTCGACCAGAAATGCTGAAGTATGGTGGTATAAGAGTCTTACAGTGGCTGCACTGCATAGTTCAGAAAGCCTGGACAGAGGGACGAATTCCCGATGATTGGAGTAGAGCTCTCATAGTACCCATATATAAAAAGGGAAATAAAACTGAATGTGAGAATTACAGAGGTATTTCCCTACTGAGTGTTCCTGGCAAGATCTATGCAAGCATACTTGAGAAACGGTTGAGAAGAATTGTGGAAGAAAAGCTTGGTGAAGAACAAGCTGGATTCAGGCCAAATAGAGGCTGTCAGGATCAGATCTTCACTTTACGACAAATAGTCGAGAAAGCATGGGAATATAACAAAGATCTGTATTTAAGTTTTGTCGATTTGGAAAAGGCATATGACAAGGTGCCAAGAGAGAAGCTATTCAATACGCTGCAGTTATATGGTGTCAATGGGGCATTATATCAAGCAATACTTAGTCTTTATTTGAGTTGTGAGTCAGCAGTTAGAATTGAAGGAAGTACAGGAAGATGGTTTAATGTTAAATCTGGTGTGAGACAAGGATGTACATTATCCCCTCTGTTATTCATTATCTATATGGATCACATTATGAAGGAATGTGGTATTAAACCTGATATCAAAATTGGAGATGTTAATGTCAGCTCTTTGCTTTATGCGGATGATATTATACTTCTAAATAAATCCGCTACAAGTCTGCAAGATTCTCTGACTAAATTGAATAGCTGTTGTAATAGATATGGTATGAAGGTCAGCAATAAAAAGACAAAGACAATGAAAATAGGCAGAATCATTGAAAATGTCAACTGTGTTGTGAATGGAGAACCTGTGGAACAAGTAAAACATTTCAGCTACTTAGGCACAATTTTTACTGAAGATGGTAAACTAAATATAGAAATAGACAACAGAATCAGCAAAGCTGGTATCGTGGGAAGTCAATTGAATAAATTCATATGGAATAAGAAAGAAATTAGTCGGAACACTAAATTAGCTGTATACAAGACTGTGTTCAAACCAATTTTAACTTATGGATCTGAGAGCTGGGTCAGAAGTAAAACACTTGACCAAAGACTAGAGACCGCAGATATGAGAGTCCTGAGAAAGATTAGAGGCGTGAACAGATGGCATCAATGGCAATATCATATTAAAAATGAGGATATTAGGAAAGAACTTGACATTGTCAGCATCCAGGAATGCGTTAGCAGAGCTAATCTCAGATGGTATGGTCACTTAAATAGAATGGGAGAGGAAAGATTAGCAAAACAAGTGTTCTCTGCCAGGTTGGCAGGAAAACGACCCAGAGGAAGACCAAGATATAGGTGGATTGATACGGTACAAAGTGCCTTAGACGATAGAAATATAAGATCTGATAATGTTGGAGTCTTGACAAGTAACAGACTGATTTGGAGGAAAATTGTAGATAGGAAGTTAGTAATGATGTAATTTTTTCATGTAGTACTGTCATATCCTGTACACCCCTTGAGGGTACATGGCAGGAATTTGATGATGATGATGATGATGATGATGAAGTGAAAAAACTTGCTATAGATATATTTAGAAAAATAAATAAATAAACACATAACAAACTTCAAAATAAAATGATACGTACTCTGTGCTCAGCCAGATGGGCCATTGCTCTAACTATATCCATAGCTATTGCAATCAGCTGTGTTTCCATCATGCTACAAACACGTCCTTCAGTCTGTTGCCGACTTCTCAATAATAAACCTCTCAGTGATGAAGAATAATGTTCTATGACCACACGGAAAATTTCTAATGGTAAAGGAAGAGAAAACGAAGTTTAATATCTTAAATAATAATTGATAAATAAACTTTCTATAGACTAAATATTTTCTTGAATTATCATTATTATTTTACAATGATTCCAAAATCTAAGAGATTGTTCCACATAAAGTACATGAATGCTGTGTATACATAGAGGAGAGAGAAGAATGTGGAATAACATTACAACTGAAAACATACAAACTGTTTTTTTTTTAAACATGCTGGAAGGTTATTTCAAAGGACAGAAGCAGAGGGAGAAAAATGATAATTATCTTATTATTACGGGCTATTTCATGGAGTCCTTAGACTCATTGAGAGTGGCACTAAACACCATGTCAAGCACTGTCCCATCATTTTCGCAGTACTTATCATACTTTGCTTTGAACTCATTTACAGTCATGGCACCCACAAGACACTATGGCAACCAATTCCATTCATTCACCACTCTCAAAGTAAAAAATGTAGTTCTAACACACCTTTGCTAACTACACTCTTGCTCAGTTTACTCTGTATTAATCTTGTAAAAATCCTTCAGTAATTATTTATGTCCCAATACTGCGATATCATCCCTTTTCAGCCTATCAACCAGTTTTTGTAACCCGCAAATCTTCAAAGGTTCATTCCATAGACCTGCTACCATCACGTTCACTCACCTCTGGATCCTCTCTACCTCTTCCTCACTGCCAAGAAACCCAGGTGACTAGATCTGCGAGCAATAATCAAGATGGATTCTTATCAAGGCTCAATAAAGAGGAATAATAACTGCTTGTCAAAGTATTCTTCAGTAATCAAGTAATCTGATGAGCTGCTTTAGCCACTTTTGCTATGTGCCCTCTAAACTTTAATTCCCTATCCACTAACACTCCCAAATCTCTGGCTTCATCAATTTCCTGGAGTACAGTTCCATCAATATGGTATGGTATACAGCTGGTAATCTTTTCACCCCAAAATGCATAACATTACACTTATCCACACTAAACTGACATCCATTCTACTTTGTCCAGACTACCAGCCAGTCTATCCAAATCATTGTGCAAAATTTCAAAATCAGCTGTATTAACTATTGCTCTACCTAAATTTCCATCATCGGCAAACAACTGATCAGATCCTTTTCTATATCATTAATGTATGAATTAAATAGCAGCAGCCCTAGAACAGAACCCTGTGCATGCCAACCACTAGCCACAAGTCTTCTTCTGGACTCTACTCCTGAATAAACTACTCTCTAATATCTCTCCATCAACTACCCTGTTATCCACTCTAACTTTATATCCATCGCCAAGAGCTGCAGTTTGCTTATTAGAATTCCATGTGGTATCCTGTCAAAGGCTTTTGCAAAGTCCAGCAGTATCACTGCAAGCCCATTACCTTTATCCAACTCAGCTCACTGTATTATAAAATGTGAGCAAGTTACTGAGGCACGACCTACTTCCCGTCACAAAACCATGTTGCTCCCTTCATACAGTTATCCTATTTCAATCTATCCATTCCTGTATTTTGCTCTTGACCAATTTCTCCGGTACTTTGACAATGACTCCTGATATGCTGATTTGTTGGTAATTTGCTACATCAGTCTTGGAGGCTTGTTCATGCAATGGAACTATTTTTCCCCTTTCCACTCCTTTGGAATTAACCCAGAGCAGAGACTTAGATTAAACAATGTGGTCAAAGGCACTGACAATTCCCTAGCACCTTCACGTGAAACTCTAGCTGGTATAACATCTAATCCCATAGCTGTAACACATCAAGGTTCTGTAATATGCTATGCACCTCCATTTCATTTACCTCAGTTTCCAAATAAGTCTTTGCCTCTCTAATGGAGAAAGAAATGGAATAATGGAAGAAATATTCTGTGAGTAAGAATAAAGATAGTGGTTAATAGTTGTAGTACATTCTTCACAGAATTAAAAAAGATGAATGACCATGGTAATGTCAATAGAAAATGCATGTAGCAGAAACTTAATTACTGTGAGACACTCAAAGGATATCACAGTACACTTATAAAACATTCTATTAAAACAAATATTAAGTTATAGTTGTTAAAAACTTACACAGATGAAAAGTTCACAATTATGTATATATACAAATCTATATAAATTATACAGAAAAGAATAATATTTTAAATGCAAATTGGCAGACCAGTAGGCAAAGTGGTTACCATACCCATATTCCAACCAACAGACTATGTGTTCGAATTCCACCGAGGGCACGAATGTTTATTACTATTATTAATACACGACACCTCCTGGGAGTCCAAAGACTCATCGAGGGAGGGAGGGTACCTACTCTACAGCTCTCTGTCTCCACCACTCAATCTACCAACTGCAACTACACCAACACCATCTACCACCACTAGTATTTCCACAGACAATCACAACATTCATGCCCATAGTGGGATTACATAGGAAATGAATTGCACTGTCTAGTGTGATACCACTGCTCAGATTACTGGAAGCCTGAAGTGGCTGGAAAGTTTAGTACAACCCATGTTTGGTCTCTATAGCAGAGGTTTTGGGACTACATAAAAATAAAATAATGAAAAATTCCATTGACCAACCGATGCTTCAAACATTTTTTTGAAGACACATCAAAACTTATTATAAAAGTTCAAATAAAAGCAATAATAAAGACAATGTATAATAGACTGTAATGTTGTTGTTGTTTTTATTTGGGTAAACAACTTTTCTTTCTTTTTTTTTTTTCTTTCTTTTTAGTACAACCCATGATAGATCCAGTACCATAAGTGAGCTAAGGATTTTTTTTTTTTTATATAAATTTATATACAGGGTTGGTTTAATGCTATCTGAATATGCAATGTAGATGTGCTCTATTACAAAGCTCTTGTAAGATCGGTGATTTTTGTTGATTAATTGAGTGTTTTCTGTTGCACCTGTAGTACATTATTGCAGTTTTTTAGTGGATTTATTGTATTAGTGTATTTAATAACATAATTGTAGAAATATTAGTTTTTAATAGTCTTAAAAATGGTACTGAAAACTCGCCACAACAAGGCAGTGTGTAATACACAAGTTGAAGTAGTTACTACTGATGAAAATCATTGTCCCGTTGAGCAGAAATGTCACAGCAGTGATGACGATAATGTAACTGTGGATGATCTGACATTGAAAATACTCCAATTAAAAGAAATTATTAGGAAATATAACAGAGAATTGGAAAAGGTGAAAAAACGTTTAAAGAAACTTAGGATAAGAAAACTGATCAGAACAAGAAGAGGCGGGAAGTACTGAACTTGGTAAGAATAATAATAACAAGGTAAGTCAATTAATATATAAGAATAAAGAAGTGACATGGTATGGTGATTCAATCATAAAATTTGTGCCTGCCAATGGAGGTACTATGCCTGGCTTCCTGGGAAGGGGGGGGGGGGGACAAAAATTAAAAATATGTTCTTGTTGGAACTAATGATTTTATTAAGTAGTGAGATATAGTATGAGAGAGAGGATATGAAAGGTCTGTTTAGAAGTGAGACAGTAAGAATTGTTAGTTGTTTAATACTGAGATATGACAGTACCGAGGCAATGATAGTAAATGATTCAATGAGCAGGCTGTGTAGAAGAAATGTAAGTTTTTAGATGTGTGGAGTGGGACTAATGGCAGAAAAGACTTTTATAAGGGGGATGGCCTTCACTTGAATAGACTCAGCATCAGGAGCCAGTAAAGTTACTTATTGGGGTGAGAACTAATGCCAATAGAGAGTTAGAGAAACCAGATCATCATGGGAGGAATGATGAGAATGTGCGTGAAAGTTCAGGTATGGTAAGAAAATGTGATAAAGATATGAATGGCATCGAACATGGCTATGCATATCTAGGCATAAGAAAATACCATGTGGTAATGTTATGTCTATACACAAATGCCATGAGCATCAGGAACAAAGGGGTTGAATTTGTTGCTTCATCAAAAAGAAAAAAAAAAAACATTGCGGCCTAAGATTGTTGGCATTAGTGAAACCTAACTATAAGAATCAGATGTTGTAACTCAGATCGAGTGTGAAGTACAGGTATCCCTCGATTAACGCGATTAATTAATCCCTCAATTTTACCGCGTGTATATCAAAATCGTGTTAATCAAATCTAATAATTAATGGTAAAAATTACAATTCGTCCATGATAGATTACTGTATTAATAATTTTTTTTAAATGGTACTCTTTTAGGAAAGATAAAAAATGAATGCAAAGTAAATGTTTAATAAATACTTGTACCTACATTATTTACTGCAATTTTTTTTTATCAAAAGAAGTTATCAAGAGTGGTTTGAGCAGTTTTAGTTTTTTCCTTATCGGCATAAATTCTACGATAAAAGCAAAATGACTCTCCAGACCTCGGCAAACAAGCAATAAAACAAAGAAAAAACACTGCAAATATAATACATGATGGTACAAATTAAGTGGATATTGAATCCAACATTATTTCATAGCCGAATATAGAAAGTACAAGAGTTTTGTGACGAATATATAGAAACTAAAAGTTTCGGCAGATGCAAGCATAAGCAACCTTATGGGCAACTCATAGTAAAGGTGGAGTAAGCTCCAGATCACTTTCCTTAGTATTTTCCATAATGTAAAGCACATCTCCTAGAGCAGCATTCTTCAACCTTTTTACACCTGCGGACGGGGGAAATTGGAGAAATATTTCGCGGACCGTCTGACAGCTAAGACAAAAACATAAACCAATGTAGATAGTATTTTATTTATTAAATCCAATGTTATGAAATTACAATTTTTAGATAGTGCAACATCTGTTGCTGCTTAGAGGTTAGAAAATTTGATATACATGGCTGAAGTGTTGTTTCTGAGAGAGGAAGAAATTTTTGGCAGACCGCCAGGAAATTTCCGCAGACCTATGTCAGTCTGTGGACCACAGGTTGAAGAACAAGGTCCTATAGGACATGTATGATAAACAAGCCTTTGGCTCTGTATTTCAGTAATACATGATGATTTATTTATTTTCAGTTACAATCTAGAAATTATTGAACAAAGAATAATAATAAAAAAAAAAACTAAACCATATTATACTGACATCGGAGGTCGCAGTATCTCTCAGATACAATTTATTGTCAAATATCGCAAACCTTTACATAACGTGTTAAACCAAACTAACAGCATAAAACAGGCGGAATATCACTCGTAACATATGAATGCACAGCTACTCATGACCTCCAAGCTATACACTGAATTGTGTAAGAATATTTATATTAAACATTTTGCATGTATCTGTCAGATCAGCTGCGAGCTCCGCAGGGTTAAAGGCGCATTAATCAAAACTCTTGCCGTGTATATCAAGGGATTGCCGCAATTAATTTCGGCGTGTTAATCAAATCCTGCGTTAAGCAAGGGATACCTGTATATAGTATTTTTAGAAATGACAGAAGAGATAGGAGAGGAAGAAGAATTCTACTAATGATATCAGATGACTTGGAGTCCAGTTAGGGTAGAAACACATGAAAGCAATAATGGTTATAAGATCTATGCAGCAGCAAGCTTTGAGACTATCTGGTGTGAAGTGGAGGCTAACAGGATGAAAGACATTGGAAGGGTGTTGCTACAAACCTGGCAGTACATTTGCTGGGAAGATGAATGCATTGCCAAATTAACCTGATAGGCACTAAATGAATGATCATTATGGGTGATCTTAATTATCCAAACACTGATTAAGTAGAAGAGAAATCTCATGATAAAAATAAAGCAGTTTGAGTTGTTGCGAGACAACTTTCTCAAGAGGCATGTGAAAGAAGGAACTCAAGGTCGAAGAGTGTTAGATTTGATTACAGCATCAGAAGGTATCTTCTCAGTTAAGGATATGGCTATTTTACCACCAGTTGGTAACAGTGATAATTCTGTACTTTCCTGGGAAGTAGCTAATTATATTGATGTTCCAATTAGGACAAGTTACATGGTGAACTACAAAGCTAGAAGTTATGACCAACTCAGGAGAATACTATTTTTGGTCCCATAGTATATTACTGAATGGGAAAGATATCAGCAATGCAGAAATTTTTGAAAAAGTGCTTAAATGAGGCAGTATCTGAATGTGTATCTAGAGCTGAAGAACAAATTGACTGGAAGTGCAATGGAATTGCAGCCCTATTAAGAAAGAGATCCAGATCCATAAGAAGAAGATGATGATGTGGAAGGAATATTGTGAGAATAACAGTGAGAGGAATTATGAAATATGCAAAGTGCAGGACAGAAAAGTTATAAGTGCTGTGGGAAATACAGAATCAGAGTATGAAAACAAACTGGCTATGCAAGCTAAAAGCAATCCAAAAGAATTTTACAGTTATGCTTGTGAAAAAAAATGGAAAGAATGAATGCAAAAGAATAACTTCACTGAATGTAGATAGTACTGTAGTATCAGAAGCTAATGAGATTGTTCAATTAATGAGTGCTTACTTTGCTAAGATATATCAACCAGATAATATGTTACATGGTGCACAATACTACCACTACACTGGATGAAGAGATAGAGATGCATGAAAATGAGGTTGAAGAGATGTTGCATAACTTGGATAAGAATTTAGCAACAGGGACTGATGAAATATCAGCACATATGCAATAGAAATGTTCAGCCAAATTAGCTAGGCCTTTGACATATTTGTATTACATGGATCTCAGCTTGGAAAGATGCCATAGAAATGGAAAGAATGTATGATAATTCCATTGTACAAATATGACCCAGTTTACACTGCTTCAAATTTATGCCTGCTTCATTTTTGCCCCTATCAAAGATCACAATTGGAAGGGATGATGAGTCATGACTCTGAATGTCTCATTCAGAGTCATGACTGACCTAGACACAGATGGGCCCAACATTGTAATAAAACTATAATAGTAAATGAGTAAAAAAAAATAAAATAAAATAAATAAATAAATAAACTCATATTTGACTCTATAGATGTTGTATGGTCACTCCAGTACCTCACTGGGTTTTGCAAGTGAAGTCTTCTGCTAGAAGAAGTAGTAGGGTCGCAGATTACCTTCCCACAGAGTTTATAGGACAATCGCAAACATCCATGGCAGGATTTGAACCTGCAGTCTCTTAGCTGGAGAGCGGACATGCTAACCACTCGGCCAACCAAGCTGACAATGATGACAATGATTAAACTATGGCTTAATACTGAAATAATTAAACACAAAATGGAATATAAAATGTGACAAGAAAAAACAAATTACATTAACTATGGACTAGGAACTGCAAGTGAACTGACAAACATGTACTAGTGTGACAACAGGATGCTAAAAGGTTAAGTCTGAATGGTCCTACTCCCATCCTTAATGGCCACTCCTAATCTCCAGTGCCATTAAAAAGCATCTTTTTCCCTCCTAGTTGCTCTCAGTTTTTCAAATATCTACCACCATATCTACTGTGGTAGATATTTAAAAATGTGTGTTATCAAGTGCATCTGGATAAGAGACTAAAAACAATGTAACAATGTCATTCATAGTGAAGAATTTATAGACACAACACAATGTGTAAATGAAAATCATTGACAATCGAAGAAAAAATGGAAATTATTTGATAAATAGAAAAGGTGAAACTCAGTCAGATGGGTGTTGTGCCTTTAATTTAACACCATATATCGTTTTTAATGCAATAAATTTTCTTCCTTTTTTCTTAAACATTACACAATTTTCAATACATGAATTCCATAAAATAAAACATTTTTCAATTTTGTGCTGGTTACTAAAATCTTGGAATAGAACCTAAAGTATTTTCATATGTTCCCATTATATTTTTGCTTCAATTTATGCTGGAAATCTCAGGAACCTAATCCCAGCATTAACCGAGTCATACCTGTAAATTCTTCTTCTATTGGCACTATAGCCCCATGTAGGGCCTTGGCCTACCATTTTTGGGTTTCATAACTCACTATGAGGTGAGGTCATTACCCACACACTCAACCATGTATAATTGTCTGTGAAGCATTGTGTTCTTAAGACCAGTTTGCCTGTTTACCTGCTTTGCAGGAGGCAAAACCCCAGATAAACTGGGGAGAAAAGCCCTGCAGTCCATATCAAGACTGGTTAACTTGGCTATGTCTGAGAAAGATCCTTAAGCTCCTCACGTCAGTGACGAGAATCGAACACAGCACACTCCTTTCCCAGGCATATGGAAGCAGGGCTTTTCTCCAATCTGTCTAACTACCAACCTAACAGTATCTCTAGAGTGGTGGTTAAAATTTTGTAGAAGGTGCTAAAAACTCTCATACAAAAATGGGTTTAGGGAGGTCATGTTTTAGCAATTTGTTCCATTTTATAACAATGTTATAGCCAAGTTGGATAAAGGGAATGGATATACTATGATGCTGTTTGAGTTTGCTAAGGCATTTGATAGCATACCACATGAGAGACGGTTGCATAAACTGGAGAATATGGGTATGGAATATAAACTCTTGACTTGCATTAGTGGGTGGTTGACAGACAGGCATGAAAAAGTGTATATGGTGGGTGTGAATCAGCCAGATTTAAGGTGACCAGTAGCATGCCCTAGGGGTCAGTCCTTGTACCATTATTGTTTAATCTGAACATTAATGACATTAGGAAGGATCTAACAGGAGATATTCAAGTGTTTGCTGATGATAAAAAGATAGGCAATTACAGATGCTACTGATATCACTTACAGAATGATTTTAAAAGGCTGGAAATTTGGGTAAATGAAAATGGATATCAGTACTATCAATGTTAGTAAGTGAAAAGTTATGCACTTTGGCATGATGAAATATCCAATGGCATATTATATTAGCAGGGTTATGCTACAAGAAACTGATGTTGTTAGGAATCTTGGCATTACGGTGGATAGGAATTTGTTCAAAGGTCATATAGCAAAAACTGCAAATACAACTGGGAGGATAATTGTGATGTTGAAACAAATCTTGAAATGTAAGGATAAGGAAGTCATTTTGCCTCTGTACAAGGCCTTGATAAGACCACACCTGCACACTAGTGTGCGCAAATTTTGTCTTCTGGGTTCTAAAGGATATAAAGAGTGCAAAGAAGAGTTACAAAGATTATATTGGGATTACGGAATGTAGATTATGAGAAAATATTGAGAGCATGTGGACTACAGACTCTGATTAACAAAAGAAAGAGGGATGATGTGATAGTGCATTGTGTGGGTGTTCTAGTATAATATATGATGTGATGAAGGTGGGGAGAAAACACAAGAGCATCTGTGGAAGTTAAGTTTGTGATTAAGAAAGGGGTAATAGCTAGGTTTTTATCCTGCTGAACAGAACTCTTGAAGTTGTGCATACATCTAGTGTGAATGAGTTTAGGGGATGGTATGACAGCTGGTTTGTGTGATGCACAGCTTCCCTCAATGAGTCCTTGACTCCCTGGAGGTCTCAAATAATAATAATAACACACATACATATATATATATATATATATATATATATATATAATTTTTTTTTTTTACATTTATTTGTTACATAATCCAGAGAGCCTGCACTAGAAACAAACACGGAACTTTTCACCCCACTTCAGGAATTCAATAAGCAGTGTGGAGGTTTCACACAAATATAAAATTCATTATCTCCCACCTAAAGACAACAGAGAGGATACTACTTCGTAACCTAGCTCACAAAGCAAGCCCATGTGGCATCATAACTATCAGTTTTCTAATATGTATCATCAATGGGTGTACAGGATACTATAACAGTACTACATGATTAAGTTGACATATTACAAATGTCTGGTCAACAATTTTCCTCCAAGTTCATTTATTGCTTGCAACTCCAAAATTGTCAGATCTCACATTTCTATATTCTATGATCCTTCTGACTGCATCAGTTCATCTAAATCTTTGTCATCCTATAGATCTTTTTTCTGCCGTCCTGGCAACATCAAACACTTATTTGCACCTTTACTCTCCCATTTAAAGTGGTCATATCACCTTAGATTAGCTCTGATCACAAATCTGTGAATGCTAACACTGTAAAGTTCCTTCTCAATGTCATTTTTAATAAGATTCTGCCACTAATGCCATTTGTTCATTCTCCTAATTTTTCTCAGAACTTGCATGTCTGATGGCTCCTGTCTGTGATCAACTGTTTTATTTCTATCCTAACTTTCAGATCAATAAGTTAAAATTAGTACAAACACAACTTCTGCACTGCTAGGTTAGTGTCTTGGTTCATTTCTCTCTTATTCATTATAATTTTATTCAAATGACTCTCCATATGTCTATCTTTGTTTATTCTACCGTATATTTCCATATTTAATTTGCCATCTTCACCAAAAATTGTGACTAAATAACTGAAATGTTTTGCTTGTTCTACAGGATCTCCATTCAGGATGCAGCTGATGTTTTCAATGTTCCTACCTATTTTCATAGTATTTGTTCTTATACTGCTGATTTTCCGACAAAATTTATTACAGAAGTTGTTCTGTTTCCTTAGAAAATCCTATAGATATGTACTGGATTCATTTAGGAGTATAACAGCCCTGCATACAGTAAAGAGCTGAGATTAACATTTCCAATTCAGATATCTGTATAGATCACATAATGTGTAAATTCAGATGAAGAATAAACAGTGCGGATAAGGTGAATCCTCATCTTACATTTAATTTAACATTAAACCATTGTCCTATATTTCTATATTTGAGTTTTCTCAATTATGCTTGCATAAATCTTATCAGGAACACTCAGCAGGGAAATTCCTCTGTAATTCTCACATTCAGTTTTATTTCCCTTTATTATAAATGGGTAATATGATCTTAGATTCAAAACTACAAACCTTTATTGTGAATTATATTAAGATATCAAAACAAATTTCAAATTTAATAAAATAAAAACAGAAAATTCAAAGTAGAAAAAGGAGTCATGCAGGGTTGCCCACTCTTATCAAAATTATTTAATGTCCATCTGGAAGAAATATGCAAATCCATAGCAGAAGAACTAGGTCTACAAATAAATGACACGAATATCAACATATTATTGAAGGAAAGGATGATATTATTATTCTTGCAGAATCTAGCGTACAATTGGAAAATACAAAATTTTTAAATCAAGAGTGCAAAACTTTTGGAATGAAAATCAATTTAAGGCAAACTAAAACAATGAAAATAGGAAGAGATGAGGAAAAATTTTCAATAAACTTAGAAAATCATATACATGAACAAGTAAAAGCAATTTACATATCTTGGCATTCTCGTTACAACCTTGACAACACAGAAACAGTAAAATACAGACTTAACAAAGAATGGTCTAATATGAATAAATTAAACAAAATATGAAAAAACAACAGCATTTCAAAAAGCTCAAACAAAAAAGTCTATATAACCATTATGAAATCTACAGCAATGTATGGAGCTGAGACATGAAGACTCAATCAGAAAGAAATACAGAAAATCAGAGCATTCAAAATGAAATGCTTAAGAAAAATAAATAAGACTCACTGGTCAAAACCCAAAACAAATGAACAAGTCAAACATGAATTAAACTACAGAGAAGATATCATAGCTATAATTCTTAAACAGCAATTAAGATGGTTTGGATCTCCAGAGAATGTCTTTTCGAGATTACCAAATATAGTCTTGAATGGAATCATTGGAGGAAGACCAAAACAGAACTCAGGTACAGTCTTTGAAGGAAAGGTAATAATTATCGAGAGAGATGACAGAAATGTCCAGAGATAGAGCCAGATGGCAAAGATCTGTTCATAGGGGACTCAACCCATCATCTAACAGATGAGAAAGAAGAAGAATATGAGAGCTCTACTCCAATATGCAAATTTGACCCTCTGACTAGGTCTTCTAAATTATGCAGTGTAACCACTGTAAAACTTTTACAAAAGCATACTTAATCATTTCTGTTCAAATGTCATCTATTCCAGCTGTCTTTCAACATTTCAGGTTTTTGATGGCATTTTCTATCTCAAGTATTGGTATGTACTTTTGATTGCATTCCTCTCAAATGTTTTCTTCTAGTGAAATAACATTATATATATATATATATATATATATATATATATATGATTTTTTTAGTTTCACAGACAACCTCACTGGCTGAATGAAATTTTTTTTTCTTTTTTTTTATCACAAAATCACTGTATACAGGTGATCTGATCCAGACATCACTATAAATTAAAGATGCCAAGAAATTATATTCTTAGTTTCATCCTTTATTAAAGTATAAGCAAAGTCTGTGCATGAAGTAACTTTATGACTAGACTACTTATATATAGAGGCTAATGACTTCACATCAATTGCCTTGTATCCCATAATACAACGTACATATCCTTACAGACATGTATAATGCTATGCATTATGGGAAGGACCACTGCCCAGACCAGTTTCAACCTTAATTGAGGTTTCATCAGTAGAAGCCAGATCCACTGATGAGACTCGTGAAGTTACTTCACATACAAACTCTGCTTGCTTACACTTGGATAAATGATGAAACCAAGAATATAATTTCTTGGCATCTTTAATTTGTAGCATAATCAAGTGAAAAAACTTTCATCTATCTATCTCTAATCCAGAGTATTTTAGTAATAAGGTGTGACACCTTTTGACCACTTATACATGGAAAATAGATGAATTCTGCATTACTTTTGGCTGTATCACAGCTGCCATTTTATATTATAGTAGCTCAAATATAGCATTTGCTGGTGGCGTAGAACTGTTCCTATATGATGGGATTGTTTAATTTTCAGTCTTATCAGTGAAAGGTTTTTTCTTTTGCAATCAAATGCAGAGGTTTTAATCCCCTCCCCCCCGATATAATGGTACCAATTCCTCTAAGGATGCAAACTCCAGGAATAAAACTTCCAGGTTATGAAGAAGCAAGACCGGTAACTAAGGTTTTAAAAGAAATAGCTATTGCTAGTAAGATTTATGATCCTCCATAGCTCAGTCAGGGTGTAGACAAAGCTCTTTGGTCAAAAAGACCTTGGGTCCAATTCCTGTCTAAGATGTGAGGAACCTTTATCTGTTCTCTTTTGAAAAGTGAGTTAACCAGTCTTATACACAAGTAGAGGTTTTTTTTCACCTGGAATATCGGGTATTTGGTCCCCCAGAACACGCAAATCAGCCCCATAAACACACGCATCTACAGGCATAGGACACACTAGAAGGCATAGGGATAACCTTATCCTCGAAGTGGTTGCAGTTTCAAAATTTAATAGGTCATGCCTAATACGAACGTAACAGGCCACTATGCCTAATAAGTAAAAGGAGGAGTAAGATTTATTCTTTCAAGCCATGAATGGAAATATTTAATTGTAGTTAAAGATGTGGAAACAAGAGAAACTATTACAGGGTTTTTACATTCAAAGATAGCACAGTAATTCCTGCAATGATGGGAAGCCAGGTTAAAAACAGTAAAACGGAGAGATTTCCAATGGAATATACAGAACAGTAATGAAATTCGTATCCAGACATTCTCAAAATGGGGTAAAATCAGTAACATACAAAAGGATATATAAGGTGAAAATCAAAGCTATTTTTCTGGTGAGGTCACCTTCACAATGGACATGAAGACGCATGTACCAAATTTTGTCAGCATCAGTACAACTCGAGTTATGGTGAACTATCACAGAGTACAGAGACCTTTAGCTTAGGGACAGTGGCAACTGCCTCAAAGCTAAATGCTTCAACTGTATAGAGATCAGGCATATCACTAATCAGTATCTCAAACCTTGTCAGAAATGCGAAAGTTCTATACATTGCGTTAACACCTGTCCTTTCAGAAGTTTTGCTGAAAGAGTGGAAGTGCTGGCAGAGCCAATTAGAGCAACATACACATCGGAGAGGCAGTGTAAAGAAGAGTTCTCAGAACTTTCAATTCAGTCTAGTAAGGATGGTGCTTTCAAACAAACTATACTTGGTAAAATCACAAAAACTGCACAACCAAATCAGCCAGAAATTAGCCCCAAAATTCCAGAACTGCAGGAGCCACTTTCCCAGTCAAATATGAATGGAACAACAATAGTTGAAATTACCAACAATGAACTTAGTATAACAACCAAAGATACAAAACAAAATGCAAACAAATGACAAGGAGAAACCGGAAAAGAAACTGAAAAGCAAGTAAGCCAACCGAAAGAATAATATGCAGACAAGATCATCAAAAATAAAAAATGAATTAATAAAAAAAAATTGATGATAAACAATAAAAAAAAAAGGAACTACAGGAAAACCTCGCTTAACGCGATTAATTAATCCATCAATAATGCACGCTGAGCAAAATTCCATTACGTGAATACAATAAACAATAGGAATAATTATAATTCATCCATCAGTTAGCATAAATTTGGGGGGGAAAAAAGTACAGTATAAGCTATATTAGAGTATAAAATCATCAAAGTTAGTAAAAATCAATTGCTTAAATTTTTATTTCATGTCTAAACATTTGATTGAGTTTCTTTTTTTTACAAAAAATTAAATAAAGAAGTTTGAATTGTGCTCGACTGTTTCATCTTGTCATATAATTTGCGATAGCTGGCAATCGCTTTATCGAGATTTCAGTGGACCTCATTCCATATCCTCATTCCATTCAGGATCAGCATCAAACAAAATTTCCTTAGCATACTCAATGTGATTGAAAATTAACTCAAGTTCTTTTGCAGTAAGCTTCTTAGTTGTAACATTCTCTTCTTGTTCCCATTCCTTATCTTCTTCTTCATATGCACGCTGTTCTTCTAGTTAAAGGAGATCGTTCTCATTTAAATGTTTTGAATGGGAATCAAGCAAGTTTCTCACATCTTCCATCTTCATTATCCAGTTCATTAAATCCAAGTTCTTTTCCAGTTGTGCTAATTTCTTCAATAATGTTAGATCTTGGATTTTGCGCATGATAAACTAACATAGGCTTGAATTTAAAGTTGCCTGCTGCATTTCCTCCTAACTGAGATGCTTCAGTTTTAGATAGGATTTTGTTGGCATACACTTCCAAAAGAGACCAATTTCATCAAGGTTGAATATTTGCTGATCATCATAATCACCCTCTTGAATTATCCTTTGCAATTCTTCAGGAAACTTGGCCACAGAATCTTTATAAGCACTAGCTGTTTCCCCAGTTATTGTTACGTTATGCAGTCCAGTTCGATTTTTAAAATGGTGAAACCATCCTAAACTTGCAGTGAAGTTTTCACATTCCTCTTGAAATTTGGTCTCTTTCAATGAGGTGAAAATATTGAGAGATTTTGCCTGAATATTCCTTGTACTAAGAGGTATTCTTTTTTGGTTATAATTCTCAATCCAGAGTGATAGAAGAAGACGCTCCATCTCAATCATTAAATGGCTTCTATTTCGGATGAGCTGCATGCTGCTTAAAGAAACAGTAGCAACTTTACCTCGTTGTACAGCAAGTCTACAGTTTGGGCTATATTAAATAAGAGCAAAGAATATAGCCCAAACTGTAGACCTGCTTTATCCCAGGTCTCACATAAACATTGTATTCATGGTGGCTCGTGGCTTGAAATCGTGGAGGTGCTGCAACTTTCGAAATATACACACACACTGTAAGTACAGTGTATGTGTGTTTGGATAAAATATCAAAATTATGGTAAAAATTAAAAAAATAATTAAATGTGAAAAAAAATATTGTTTATTATGGATAAAATTATACAGTTTAGTATAATTCAAAATTACTTAAAAATAAAATCAATTATCATAACTCCAATAATGTTCTAAAATAAAAACTATAACAAATGTTATGTCTTTAATTGTAATGTCCAAATATTTAAAGAGACGGAGTAAACACGATAAGCACTATGAACACTCTACTACTGGCGCAAACTGCATATAAACAACAGTGGAACTGCGTGATGGACAGTGCTGCATTACGCTAATAGCTCGCATCTCACTATGACATGCATATGCTTGCGAGAGTAGCAATATTACACTGTGGTAAACACAGTGCTGCTAGTGTCCTTTGCCATCCTAAGTGCTACAAGATGGATTTTTATTATTTTTTATACAAAATAAGAGAATTGTATAGGATTGTTGATGATAAAATTAAATATTACAAGCAAATATAAATAAATTAATACATATATTTATCTATCGAGAAAACTTGGGGATGCTGTAGTTCTGCAGCGCCTATGCATGAGCCACTCCCCGATTGTATTACTACTGCCACTTTTGTCTCTTAATGACTTCCAGCTTTTCTGCTTGCTGCAGATTGGCAACAAAAAATTTTGAGTAACATAAAATTTCGCATAATGTAAAAAATCACGTTAACTGATTAATCACTCGTTTAAAGCGGAAAATTATATCATTTCACTCAATCACACTAACTGATCATCACATATACTGAATTTGCATTAAACGAGGTTTCCTTGTATATCTAAAAGAAGAAGAGATAATAAAAAAATTTAAAGATGGGGAAGGTTGTGGATCATCAAATGAAGACTCCTCAGGCTCAAGAGAATTTATGGACTTATGAGGAACCATCTCATGCTAATAAAGGGAAAGCAAGAGACAGAATTAAAGAAAAAATAATAAAGTTTAGTGATTCAAAGTTTTCTCAATCTGATTATTATCTACATGAAAAGAAAATAACTAGCTTCCAAATCATTCAAATAATGGAAAGCAACTTTAAAATACTGGAAAACAATTTACAAGCAGGCTGCACAATTGCTCCTTTGCAGACGAACAAACTTCATTATGTTCATTCAAAATCTAGCCATATCTCCTTTCTGAATTGTCTCATTAAATACAAGGATTCCACAGTCCAGTTAAACAAGAAGTTGTATGGAAACTTAGGCTATCCCATAATATCAGGTTTTTGTTTCGCCAAGAAACACTTCTGCAGATAATACAAAGATATAGAATCTTTAACAGATTCCACTTCTTTCTTAGTTTGGAAGATTTAACTGGGCTGGAAAAGGAGTTCTTATTCTTATCCCTCCCCCCTGACTCATTCTGTAATATCCAAAGGGATTCAGAAGGGAGAATCTTGAAAATAGACTGGAAATATTATGGATGTATAATAATTTTTATAAATGTTTATGCTCCATCCAATGGAACAGATAAACAATTCTTTCAGGAATTGCAGCTGTATTTATAGAGTGCCCACTACGTCATAGCAGCTGGAGACTGAAATTTTATTGAAACCCCACAATAGGAGGACACCCCCACAAGTGGAATATGCACAGTTAAAATATGCCTTGACAATGCTCAACTAGTAGACATATGGAAGATTCGCAATTCTAATCTCCAGGCTTACATGTACATGAATCAAGGTATTGGTACCTGTCTTGATCGAATTCATATCGCTTCTTCCCTTATAAATAGGATAATTCAGAAAACATCTTGACGTCAACATGTCATATCATAATCCAATTCTACTTAAATTCTGCTGCATGGAACAAGTAGAGATCAGCTCTGGACTATGGAGACTTCCACCAAATTTTCTACTGATTTTTCAAATCTGCATTGATGGTGAAGACATGTTCACTTGACTCCTTTCAAAAACACAAAAAAAAAAAACTGTTTGAAGACAATAGTACTGTGAGAAATTATAACTCTTGGAACATTAATATCTTTCCTGTTTGCATCCAAGATGGGCTTGACAGATCCATTATAGCATATGAAGTTACCATAGCCTATAAAGAATGACAGACAAGAATCCACATGACCTGTACAAAATGGTCTAGGGATAAAACTTTACTGTGAGGCCTGGGATTTTATTCTTCCTATTCCAGTAATACTGTTTAATACTTTTCTCTTGTCAGGACACGTACCAAGTGAATTTGTAGTAAGCCATACCATTCTAATTCCAAAACCTAATAGAGATCATACCTTAATCAGCAGCTGGGAAGCTGTTTCTCTAGTGAATACTGACATGATATTTTTCCACATTATCAAGAACAGGCTCAAAGTATGAATGAGATATATAATTAAAAGCACACAAGCATATGGAGTTCCAGGCTGAGCAGTAATATTTAATCTGTTTCTGCTACATGATCTACTCTGCTTAGTTAATATGAAAAAGCAGTTATCAGTAGACCTTGCTCAAGCATTTCATAATGTCTAGCATCCCATTCTGTTCCACATTCTCCAGCAAATTAGTGCGGGTAAAAAGCTGCTATCCGTTATTAAAGGAGTCTACGCCAATTCAACTACCTTCCCCCTAGTTAATAGGTGCCTATCAGACCTGGTCAAAATTCAAAAAGGAATCAAGCAAAGTTGCCCTCTTAGTCCATTACTCTTTGCATCGGTTCTTGAATCTTTCTTGCAGGAAGTCGATGATACACATGCTCTGCAAGGAATAACAGTTCCTTCAACTATGAAGGAAAATAAGGTATTAGCATATGCTGTTGACGCAGTAGGCACTTCGAAGGATAATGATTCCATATCCACATCTTTTTTGATATTTTGTAAAAATTCAGCAAGATCAGAGGATTAACTACTAATGCAGAAAAGACAATACTAAAAGTTTTTGGAAAGTGGGATCTTGGAGGGATTCCTTTTGGGCTAACCTCTAAGAGAGAGACCACCTCACTATACTCACTTCTCCACTTACCCGATACTACCAGTTTAAGATATATATACAAGTATTTTGAAACCTTGGAAGACTGGAAAATTGGTCTACTTTCCTTTTCTTCTAAAGCAATAGTACTTAAAACCATAATCTTCCCTACTCAGTTGTACATAATAAATATTAGACATTACAAAAGCTGAAGAAAAGCAATTACTGTATTTTTCCATGTATAAGACAATATTTTTTTTCTAAAATTTGTAGACCAAAAAATTGGGGGTCGCTGGTTGAGAAACCCGCAGTTGCTGTGGCAAAACTGTCGGTACCTTGTCTCTGCCAGGCTTCTGCCAATCACTAGCCTTTGTTAACTCTGTCAATTGACGTCATTAACAGTACATTCTGAATAAACCAATCAGAACTCTGAAAGCATTCATACATCTGCAACTCGTTGGCAGGTTAAGTTAATGCATTAACAATATTTTGAGCACTGGCCCATAAAAATGTCTGAAAATAAAAAACAATTGTCATATTCTTCAAAATACAAGTTAAAAGTCATCAATTACACAAAAGAACATGCAAATAAAGCTTCAGAGAGACAGTTTGAATCTCCTCCCACTGAGTGTATGATTAGACAGTGGAGAAAACAGGAAGAACAACTACTCAAGATACCAAAAAAGAAGAGGGCCTTAAGAGGGAAAACCAGCAAAATGGCCAAACTTGCAGCAGACGCTTAAGACTTGGATTGTGGAGCAGCGCCAGAGTGGAATGTGTGTGTCAACCAAGCTTATTCAATATGAGGCAAAAAGGTTTGCAAAAAAAATGAACATTGTTGATTTCACAGGAAAGGCAAAATGGTGCTTCAACTTCATAAGGAGAGAAGGGTTGGCTATAAGAAAACGAACCAAGTTAGCCCAGAAAATGCATCTTAGTATGTATCTTAAAAATATTACCTAATTACTAAACTTTGAATATTCAAAAAAAAATATATCAAATGTGCTCTGTTTTATGTTTAAAATATTGATTTTTAATTTTGGGTTCAAAAAAAGTAGGGTTTGTCTTATACACGGAAAAATACAGTATATAATTAGCTGGTGCAATTTTTTGGCCCAGCTGATATCAAGAAGTTAAAAAGGAATTTCTTCAATCAAAGAAGTATGGAGGTTTTGGCTTTCCCATCTTAAAATTCTGCTATTTAAGCAATACAGCTTCAAAAATCCATAAAATGTTGCAGACTTTCACCAGTACTACCTTGGTTTTCATCTTCCCCTGTTTGGAGTAAATGTCTAAAAGCTGAGATTGTTCCTGAATACTACAACATTCTGTGCTTAACTCTATGACTGCTACAACATTTTGACATTGATATTCTCTTCATAAAAAAAATAAAAAATTGGTATAAAGAAATCTTTAGCCTCTTTTGCCATAAACTTCCACAGTTGGGTACTGACAACAATACTTTGTTTCATAACTTATTGAAGCAATCCCAGGCAGATAAACTCAGATAAGGCTAGCCACCTGGGTATCAGTCATCATTGCACTTTAGTTTCAATCAGTCTTTTGGTTGTTCATCTGCATCAGACTGGTGAAAAAGGAAAACCTGTAGCCTTTGGCTATATGATGATATAAAAGAGCTGAGGCCTTTTTCTCTATATCTCATACTATCTATCTGTATTTTCTTTCTCCTAATACTATCAGGTTCTCTTGCACCCTTATATTAACTACTCTAGACCTATGATGAACAACCCTTACCTTTTTCACCTCATTAAGATCAAAACCAGTATGGATAGTGGCCTTTACATAATGCATAGTATTATACATTTCTGTAAGGATGTGTACCTTGCATTATGGAATACTAAGGCAATTGATGTGAAGTCATTAGCCATTATATGCAAGTATCCAAACTGTGAAATTACTTCATGCACAGCCTTTGTTTGCTTACACTTGGATAAAGGATGAAACCAAGAATATAATTTCTTGGCATCTTTAATTTATAATATAACTAAGTGAAAAAAACTTCATTAATTCAAAAAAAAAAAATCCCTATCAACAATAACACAGTCAATGAGACTTTTATTTTTAGAATCTTCTCTTCATGTGAATTTGTGCACATTTTTATGTTGGCACATCGTGTTAGTAATAACTAGTCCATGTCCTGAACAAAAATCCAACAGGTACTTACAATTATCTTTCTCCAAATTTTCTCAAAACATTTCAATGTGTCTGGTAATCATTTTCTACTCTGCTATTTAGATTTCCAACATGGACCAACTTTTCCTTTTGTTGTTGTGTCAGCATGCCTTTGAAAATTCCTCCACTTCTTAGTAGGACCATAGGCACAAATAAGTCTCATTGTCCAGTTCTCCATTCTGAGATATGCTCACATCATTCTACTTGATATTGTCTGTCATTCAAGGAAATTATCCTTGTATTTAGTATTGAATACTACAGCTACTCTTTTTCCCCTGATCATTATTGCCTGAATTTATAACATCTTATATTTGTAAGAAACATGAATCTCATCTGCGTGTTTATCTTTTTGGTTTTAGTAATACTTATTATGTTGACATGGTACTAATTCAATTCTTTTAAGAGTTTCGTTTCTTTTATGGAGAGGTGTCTTATATTAATGGTGCTAATCTTGAACATCGCTTATGTTGAGTTGGAGTTTATTCTAGTAGCTCACTTTTTGCTATTTGCTCTGATTCAGTGATTAAAACAGCATAGCCATGTTTCACTGGGTGATGCCCCACTAGGCATGAAGTCCTATCATGTTATACAATCATTTTATTTTGGTTTAAATGAATAAGAATAGAATTTACTTGGCTAAATCCCAAAATGCCCATTTATACTTTCTTGCTCAGTACACAGATAGATACCTACTAACAGGGTGCACCACAAGAAGATGAGGTGTACACATTATTATTATTATTATGAGACTTCTAAGGAGTAAGAGACTAATGCCAGGAAGCCACATATCACCTACACCAGATGTCACAACATTTCATGAATTCATTCACACTACCTGCACTCACCACCTCCAAAGACAATCTATCCCAATCAAGCATCACAGCAAAATATTCTCCCTGAAGAAGCATAGAGTTGGGACCAAGACAAAGATTGGCAATTCTTCATTCCATCTGAAATTTCAAAATTAGCATGTCATGCAATTTCTTACCTTTTAATGGTAACAGCGCAATTCAATAAAATTGGGGCTCATTGCTAGTGTTAAACTGTGAATGAAATTGTTTTGTATATATTTATTTTTTTTTTCATTCACATTTAATATAATATACCATATACCAAGCAAGACTTGTGTAAATATTATTTAATGTAAACAACTTATTTTATAATTTAATATTCATATAATTACCTTAATTTTGTCTAATATTTAATTATTTAATCAAGATATATGTATTAATAATGAAAAGACTGTATTAAATATTATTAAGCTATTTTAATTATTACAATGTTAATATTATAAAAACTTGTATTTGATAAATTAACTGCGCATTATTTGAAATGTAAATATTCTCTATTTATTCCTGTTTGTAAAGTTTAACGTTATGTAATAACTCAATTTTATTATATTTTGTTTTGTTGTCATGGAAACGTATGTAAGTGAGCGAGCACGTTTTGGAACACCACGTGAGGTGTTCCAAAATTTACGTGAGCAATGTAGGGGGAAAAACATATATAAGCAACGAACGCTGGAATTATTAATTAATTAGGAGATTAGAGATTTATTAGAGAGAGAGAGAAGGATTGGCATTAGGTTGGAATCGGGCATTCGGCAATCACAGTGCGATAATAGCGAGTCGGCAAGTCATTCAAGCAACTAAATAAAGTCTACAAGTTGAGAAGCAGTTAGCTAATAAGTTTCTGAATAACAAATAAAGCAACGGAAGATAGCTGAGTGACTACTGAATGACTAGCGATATTTTAGTTGAGATTTATTTTCAGGGCCGACCTTTCAAAGACACACTGAAACGTGAAGCATAGTAAGAAGTAACTAGAGAATAAATAGAGGCAACAGGGTTGTGTTTAATGATAGTGGTGTTTAGAATTATAGTGCCTAAAGAATTATTAGAATGCCGGAGGAATGAACATCTGTACATATAAAACCCCAAGTTAAAGAATTATTGTGTATTGCCCTAATTCAAGAGTAATCAGTAGTGCTTCATACAAGAACATCTGATTATATGTATTGTGCCCGTAAATTAATTCAGTTAATGCTAGAAGATTTATTTTAATGAGTGCTGTTTATTGTTAAAAGTGTTTACAGTTCTAAAAAGTGTTTGTGTGTATGTTGATGAAGGAAGAAGATTAACGGTAAGATTATTCCAACTTTAATATTTCTGTTCAGAGAAGTGTGCGAGTTTCATCTTAGAATTCCCTGATGTTAACAGTAACTATCGCGGAGAATTAAAAGAAGCGTAAAATTAAAAGTGTCTGTTTATGAAGAGGTATTACTGCAATGTTTATTGTATTTGGAACTTAAGGAACTATGAAAAGACTGTGATATAGAGATAACAGATTTATCTTGTCAGAGTTTGATTGTACTTATCAGAGAAGCTGAAGTGATTGTGATATCTTAATTAGTGATTTGATCTTAAGTGTGTAATTTGTGATTTTAAAATTAAATGTTTGTTTTTGTTTATCTAAAGTTGTATTTTGCCTGAATCTCTTTTACTGCACCATTCATAAAATATTTGAACCAAAGCAGGTGAATTAAGTTAGTTAAATATACTTGGCCAGTATATATATTAAGGAGAAATAATTGAGGGTTGATTTATCTTCAATTCTTGAACTTATTCAGATATAGAGTGGCGCAGTCTTTAAATATAAATTTTCTCTATATTTGAATTAGAAATCAACTTACAACTTATCAGCTGTTTAAGAACATCGTAATTATAATCATGTCGGATCCAAGGTACAGATTAAGAACAAGTAGGATCCAACACTAGTTTTTGAATTAATCCATACGGGAAATTGGACTCTTTCCCTTCCAACAGGCGTTTCGTTTACATGGGAGTCTACAGGAGACTGAAGCAGATGCATTGATGCGTGAGTGGGCACCTCGTCTCCGTTCACAACACAGATGTGATGTCAGTGTTAGATCCTAAATGATGGAATCTTGGAAAGAAATCATTCATTTAGGGTATAACATATAAAAATTGCAAACATAGAGAAATACCTGCACATCAGTTGTAATTAAAAGTGAAACTTCCTCACTTTATGTAAAAATTTGTATTCTTTATTTAAGCACCTTATATTCATACTATTGCGATTAATTTGAGATTTCATTTTTGTATGTCTTATAAAAGAAGGATAATGTGAATTAAATTTAAGCCTTACTTAAGCTATGTAAAATCTATTGCGAGTCATTATAAAGCTGTTAAGTATTAATTCCTGGAAGGCCTAAAGCTACATGCGTACAGTGTAACGCTGGTGGGTATGGTTTATTCGGAAATTCACGTAACCATGTATTCCATGAATCTGAGTATGTCAGCATCGTAGAAACGAAGGATAAGCCAAAAGGTGAAATTAGTAAGGATCGTGTGCAAAAAAGGGGCTGAAAAAGAGGGCGCTCTATAGGAGTATAAAAGGGGATTGAGCCTGGAACACAGGGCTTTTCTCTTGATCTCTTGTCGTATCGTTTTCCTGTTGGGTAATTCGGAAGTTGGCAGGCAGTTTCACGTGGGGGGGTGTGAAGTCTGTGATGTCGGGCAGCGAGCGTTCGTAAAGAAATGAAGCGGGGATTCTATGCAAAGCTGAAGGTAAAAATTCCAGTCCTAGCAGAATCAGGCCATTGCTGAAAAGCCCCATCAAGTTGTTCCTGAAACGCAAAGATTTTGAGTCCGTTTCCAGCAGAAAGAATGAAGATAGCGTAACCCCTACGTTGGCATATAGACAGCCAAAAATAGATGAGAAATATCCAAAAAAAAAAAAAACGTGGTGCAGAATGACGCGGAAAAAAGTTGGTAAGGTGCTATTGCTCTAATTTTGTGTGGATGTTCATTAAGAAGAAAGAAGAATGTTTACGATTGTGAAATTAAGAACTTTATAGTAAGGAACTCTGTGGACAGTCACTATTTAGAAAATTAACCTCGTTTGTGAGTAAGAAGAACTGTTTAGGAGAGATCTTTTGTAACTTGTATGTGATAGGATTAACTTGATGCGATATGAAAGGTAGAATTTAGTGTCTCAGTAAAGTTAGAATGGTTGATAGTTTGTTCTTACGAGTAATACTGCTAGAAGGAATTTAGCTTAACTTATTATCATTTGATTCATATCCCAATGTGTAATTACTGTGTTTAGCATGCCTTATAAGTTTTAATTAGTTCAAATGTGTTAATCTCTTAGTTCGAGTTCATTTAGTATTGAACATAATTAAGTGTATGAGTATGTATTGTGTTTTAGATATTCCAATAAACATGTCATATTTTCCTGAACCTGAGTCATGCCTGATTACGATTCCAAATTACCACTTATAAAAATAGAACCTATTTTGGCAGGAAGGATTTAGAGAGTGAATATAAAATATAGATTTAGGTCACTGCAATAATCTGAATCTATACGGCAGTTAAAATAAGATATTATGTAGGTAATCTTCAGACTCTAGTATTGTATCCCTGAGCAAGGATCTTTTTTGCTATAGGATACTGGCTGGCGCAGCAAAATATAAATTTGCCAGTATCCGAAGAGGAAACAATCCTAGATACAAACATAAGATAAAAGTAAGAGAATAAATAACGAAAGGTAAATATATAACAATAGCGCAGCCGGTAGGTGATCGTATAAGGTTTAGATAAGAAAGGATAGATTTAAAGTAAACAATTAAGTATAAAAAGCATAGATATAGAAATTAAGAATAAAGTATAATAAGTAGAAAAACATCGATAGAACAACAATCAACTTTTTAACATCAGCGTCTCATATCAACAGTAACAGACTGTTTGCCTCTGTCTACTTCCTTGGGGACTCTGGCTAATCAACAGCTTGGTTAGGAGAACTGTCATTTGTCATGCACTTTTCCCTAACACATGGAATGGATTGTATCTCATCACATGGTAATGCTGTATTCGCATGAAGATATCTTAATATCCTAAAAATACATCCAAGTCCTTTATTCTCATTGTGATCCCTTTCACAGTCATTGCACTGTCTGCAGTATCCTCTGCATCTTTTAATGTTTAACATGAGTGTGTGTGCACACACACAAACATATAAATGGCATGTGGCTTATATGTATGCACAGCTCAGTGGCGTTGTGTGCCCATTTAGGTTGGGTGTGCTGTTGTGTGGCTTATGCAACCGTGCTACAAAATTCACATCAATTTGACCATATCATTGCATTTTTATTGATGTATGCAAGTTTTAAGAGTGCATAGCACACAAGCACTCATCTTAATTTGTCCAATGCAATTCATTGCATGATAACTTTGAATACTTTATTTATCAATTAATATAATTTTAAATATGGAAAGCATAAATGTCTAATGAACAAAAGCTATGTTTCACATGTGGCGTTTATGTGAGAAGTACAAAGAGTTTACGCTTCATGGTGAGATTAGATTATCATTGGCAAATACTAGAGTGAGACATGGAAAATTTGAATTTTTATATGATTTTATAATGCACACAGAAATAGAATATGCACAGTATACATGTCTGCAAGGATATGTGTTTTGCATTATGGGATACTAAGGCAAGTGATGTGAAGTCATTAGCTTCTATATACGCATTTCCCCAGTCCTGAAAATACATGAAGCGCAAACTTTGTTTGCTTACATTTGGATAAAGGATTAAACTAAGTATATAATTTCTTGGTATCTTTAATTTATAGTATAACCAAGTGGAAAAACTTTCAATAAGGTCTGATTGAGAATGTGCTTTGTGCGATTCTGTTGGATACAGAGGCACAAGTTTCAGTAATGTCTTGGTCACTATATGACATGATTAGGAGCCTAATTCCTGAAGACACTGTTAAATTAAGTGAACCAATCAAGCTGACAGGCATCTCTGAAACTGAGATTGACACATCAAAGAAAATGAATGTGTTGCTTACCATTCCATGTTTTCCCTTAAGCATTTCTCAAGAGTTGATTATTCTCTCTGAAACTTCAAATCCAAATATTCTTGGTTTGGAATTCTTTAGAATTCCAAGTAAATAAATAAGCACTCTGATCGCACATTAAAGGAATTTTATGAGTGCTCTAGAGTAGAACAAAAAGTTCTTGAAAAGGAAATAATAAATAAAGATAAGAAAGATGATATGATAAGATTGAATGAAGACATATGAAGATAAGTTATCCATAAATTACTTGAAATGTAAGTTTTTTTCAAGAAGAAATTATGACTGTGAGTCATAAAGTTAGTAATACAGAGGTTACCCAAATAAATTCTCGGAAGGAGGGCAAACAAATTCAAGATGTCAAAATAGATGAAGTAAATGAGACACCCAAGCAACAAAACTGGGGAAAGTCCAGCGTGAGAATAACACAGAATAAGTTTAAACCTATAAGATAAGAATATTTGTTAATAGGATTAGAAAAACAAAAAACAAATCGCTTTAATTCAATTATGCCTGCAACTTGTGAGAAAAAATTAATCCTAAGGACTTAAGATCTTAAGTCTAATATTAAGAATGGTGAAGATCATCTCCTCGAGGCATGGGAAAGAAAGAAAAGATTTTTTTTTTTTTTGAGAAAGTTAAGCCTTTGTAAAATCTCTCATGATATGTCACTTCATAACTTATGATTCATTTTATATGTTTTTTTGCTTAGGAGAATGTACTTAGGAGTTAGATGCGTGAATGACATCAACATTTCTGATGGTCAATACACGATCATTTTCAAGAGACGCATGCATGTGCACAAGGGAAGTCCGAGCGTATATAAGGTAGGTCATCAAGGAGGAAATTTGTCTTGAGTTTTCTAAGTTGTCTCTCACATGGGTCTTCCATCACACAAGATTTGTTGTCGAGAATTGAAAGAGAAGCAAAGTTTGTCTTAGGGTTTCCTAGACCTTCTCTTACCTGGGTCCACCATCACACTAGGTTCACTGTTGGAAATCTAAAGAGAAGTGTCATGGGTTCCGAGTCTTCTACCTGGGTCTGTTGCCACAAGAAAAGAATTTTGTCAATTGTCTCGAAAGGAAAAAGCTACCAAGTTAAGGGTCCTATATGGCAAGGAATAATAGATGACTCGGAGAAGAAAGAAATTTAGGGAGAAAATCAGGAATGAGCCGAAAGACAGAAAGAAAGACAAGAAGATACTTGCTTGTGAACAAAAGGTTAATGTGAAAGACAGTGTGCTGAACAAGAATTGTAGGTAGTTATAATACTGAACAAGATGTTAAGTGTTTATGTTTATGAGATCATCATCATCAAATTCCTGATATATACCCTCAGAAGTTGTACAGGATATAATAGTAATACATGAAAAATTTACATCATTACAAACTTCCCATCTACAATTTTCCTCCAAATCAGTCTGTTAAATGTCAAGACTCCAATATTATCAGATTGTATATTTCCACCTTCTAAGGCACTTTTTATGTATCAATCCACCTATATCTTGGTCTTCCTCTGGATCTTTTTCCTGCCAACCTGGCAGAGAACATTTGTTTTGCTAATCTTTCCTCTCCCATTCTGATTAAGTGACCATACCACCTGAGATTAGCTCTGCTAATGCATTCCAGGATTGTCAGAATCCTGGAATGCATTAGCAGAGTTCTTTCCTAATATCCTTGTTTTTAATATGATATTGCCATTGATGCCATCTGTTCATGCCCCTAATCTTTCTCAGCACTCTCATATCAGCAGTCTCTAGTTTTTGGTCAAGTGTTTTACTTCTAACCAAACTCTCAGATCCATAAGTTAAAATTGGCTTAAACACTGTCTTGTATACAGCTAATTTAGTGTTTTGGCTAATTTCTCTCTTATTCAATATAAATTTATTCAGTTGATTTCCTACCATACCAGCTTTGTTGATTCTGTAGTCTATTTCCATATTTAACTTACCATCTTTACTAAAAATCGTAGTTATTCAATTTAGTCAGAGAATCTTGCAGACTTGAAGCAAATTTATTTAGAAGTATAATATCATCTGCATAAACCAAAGAGCTGAGATTAACAACTCCAATTTTGATATCATGTTTAATACCACTTCCCTTCATAATGTGATTCATATAGATAATGAATAACAGAGGGGATAATGTACATCCTTGTCTCACACCAGATTTAACATTAAACCATCTTCCTGTACTTCCTTCAATTCTAACTGCTGACTTACAACTCCAAAAGAGACTAAGTATTGCTTGATATAATGCCCCATTAACACCATATAACTGTAGCATTTGGAATAGCTTCTCTCTTGGCACCTTGTCATATGCCTTTTCCAGATCTACAAAACTTAAAATACAGATCTTCGTTATATTCCCATTATTTCTCAACTATCTGTCGTAAAGTGAAAATCTGATCCCGACAGCCTCCATTTAACCCGAATCCAGCTTGTTCTTCATCAAGCTTCTCTTCCACAATCCTTCTCAACCATTTCGCAAGTATACTTGCATATATCATACCAGGAACACTCAGTAATGAAATGCCTCTATAATTCTCACATTGTTTTATTTCCCTTTTTATATATGGGTACTATGAGAGCTCTACTCCAATCATCTGGAATTCATCCCTCTGTCCAGGCCTTCTGAACTATGCAGTGCAGCCACGGTACGACTTTTATACCTCCATACTTGAGCATTTCTGGTCGAATATCATCCACTCCTGTTGCCCTTCTAAATTTCAGGCTTTTGATGGCATTTTCTACTTCAAGTATGCATATGTATTCCTGACTGCATGTCTGGTCATTGTTTTCCACCACTGTGCCGTCATCATTGCCTGTTTCATTTAGCAGTTTTTTAAAGTAATTATTCCATGCTTCAAGGATATCTTTTTCTCCTGTTTTCATGTCACCTTTTTCATCTCTAATTCCTTTTACAGCACTTTTTCATAAATTTCTGAGCTTCTTCAAGAACCTCCAGAATATCTTGCCACTTTCTTGATATTTATTTTCTATGTTCTTACCAAAGTCCTCCCATGACTTTTGATTAGCTAGTTTTACAGTGTTTAGCTTTCTTACATTTGTCTCTGTATTCTCTAAGAGCACAAGCTGACTAATTTCCCAGGAACTTTTGATAAGCTTTCTTCTTTTCCTTCACTGCCTCTTTAACTTCCTGTGTCCACCATGGAGTTCTGATTTTTCTATCCTTGCACACAACCTCAGCACATACCTCTCTGGCTGAATCTCCAGGTTTGGTTCCTGCTCTCAAACTCTTTCCTTTTTTCTTGAATAATATTTGTGTATTTTAGTCTACAGTTCACATCTGAGAGCTGTTCAACTTTTATTCTCTTTAAAACTTTCTTACATGTTCTTCTTTTCAATATGAAATTCAATTTTATCCTGCTCAAAACTAAATGGTAATCACTTCTCATTTCAAATCCTATGTACACCCTGGTTTTCTGCACCAGGGAGAAAACATCACTATCAACAATAACAAAGTCATTGAGACCTTTCTTATTCCTTGCCTCTTCTCTCCATGTGAATTTGTGAACATTTTTATATTGGAACATGGTGTTAGTAATAACCAGTCCATGTCCTGAGCAGAAATTGAACATGTGGTATTTGCCATTATTATTAGATTTGCTCTTTTCACCAAATTTTTCCAAAATATTTTTGTATGCCTGACAATTATTTCCTACTCTGCTATTTAGATCCCTGACAAGGACCAACTTTTCATTTTTCATTGTGTCAGTTGCTTTTTCTAAAGCCTCCAAAAATTCCTGCACTTCTACCTTAGTAGAGCCTTCTGTGGGACCATAGGCACAAATAGGTCTCATTATCCAGTTCCCTATTCTCATATTTGCTCAGATCACTCTACTTGAGACTGCCTGCCATTCAAGAAGATTAGCCTCGTATTTAGTGTTGAATACCATCGCTACTCCTTCTTTTCCTTGATTGTCATTGCCTGAATATCACATATTATATTTATTGCTCAGAAAGATCTCACCAGTTTATGAGATAATGTATATTAATGTTGAATTAGGCTTAAACAAGGTATGCCTTATATTATTATTATTATTATTACACAACACCTACAAGGAGTCCAAAGACTCATCGAGGGAGGGTACCTACTCTACAATTCACCGTCTCCACCACTCCACCAACCACAACTACCTTCATCGTCTACATCAGTGTTTCTCAAATTTCATATATATCCGTGTACCCCTTCTTAAATTTTCATTATTACCAAGTACCCCCTAATTAATTAATTAAAAAATAAATCTATTAATTAATTAAAAATAAATAAATTAATTAAACTTTTAATTAAAATTAAATATCTACTTTATTTGAATTTATATGTTCATGTAAACAAAAAATATGATTTATTTTTAAATTTTTGTTCTCTAGAGATGTTAGACGACACACTCTTATCAATTTCATTTGACCCGGATGCAATATCAACGTTTTCTTGTTGCTTACAGCTACTTGTATTTGCTATATTGTTCTCTTTTGGGGGTTTTATAAATCCAATCTTTAACCAATGATCCATAAGTAAGAATGTGAAAGCTAAAAAAAATACTGTATTTACTTGAATATAGCTAACTTTTTTCTCAAAATTAAAGCTAAAAAATCATGTTGCGAGATACGTGCAGGAATTTTTGGAAACTAAAGTTTTCAGAAAAAAACTGGAAATGGTGTGACTTACCAAGAAGCTCGTACTCGCTATCACTACTTTTGGCATTGAGAACAGTTTCTTTGTGTGTATCGTCAAAAATCATCTACCCAAATAGCGTCATCATCTTCTTTCCAATTATTTCAAGCGAAAATTACCAGTAATTTACAAGACTTGAGATATGTAGAGCAGCGAAGAATTGCATATGATTGGCGGTATTAACAAAAGATCACATGAACCAAAGACAAATTAGCATTTCAACAGTTGAGTTGAAATGATAATTCCCTTCTACTGAATTCCATAATATCTGAAACACATTCACGATATATTTCTTAGTTTTAACACGTTAACGACGGGGGTGGTGTCAAGCAAAACCATATGTTTCACCGGCAACATATGGTTTTGCTTGGTCTATCCCAGTTGTCTCTAATTGCACTGTTTGTTGAAAAATATAATGACTCCTTTAATTATGCATAGCCAAAAATTGCCACGTACCCCCTAACGACCTTTCGGGTATCCCACTTTGAGAAACACTGATCTACATCAACGCCAACTACCGCTGATTACCACCACTAGTATTTTTACAGACAAACATCTATGTCCACAGCAGGATTCGAACCCACAGCCTTTGGCTGGAGAGCGGATATGCTAACCATTGGCCAACCAAGCCAGCTAATGTTTAGTTAATATTATGCTCGATTGTGAATTATCTTAGAACGAAGGTTAGATTAGAAAGAATTGAGACTAGCAAGAACTTTGTAATGACAATGTATACATATCTGAATCATTCTGTAAATATTTTCTTTTGACTTAAATGGTTTGTGAACAACATATTGGACTGATTCTGTAAATGCGCTATCCTGAAAAATTCAAACCTGCATAAGATAGAAGTTTTTGTGATTTATAATTAAGCCACGACTAATTTAAGGTAAGAATTGATATAAGTGGGGAATACAAACAATATCTGCTTTGTCTTTGGTTTAAAATCTTATAATCTTGCACTCAATACATAGCCTAATAGGCACAATCATAAAACAAATAAATTTGTTAGACTACAGAGAATGGGAAATAAGATACAGTAGAAATAGATTGATGGCGGCAGCCGACAGTTAAGGCAGTCATCCATCCCCGAATATTAAATTAAGAAAACAAAGAAAAAGCAGGGTAAGAAATGAAAAAACAATGTAAAATATAACAATTGCACCGTTGTTAACATTTATTATATATTCATTATCCTGACAACATGTGCTAATTGTTGATATTTAGAACATTTATCCAGTTATTGATTATACCATCTAATATTTACTCCTAAATTTACAAGTTCTATCCCCATGACTATATATTTGGTGTTTCAGTATGCTACACACATGAAACTAAGTTTTCTTTTTAATATATTTTATTAACAAAGTGTGTGTGTGTTTACACACACACACACTGTTAATAAACACACATATGGAATAAAATTGCATATTCTTAAAAAATAAGTAATACTTCTAACGCATACACACACAACCATAAAACATTGGGTCAAATCTTTTCTGATATTAAATGCAAAATATCTGCAAAGCGGAAGTTAATATATTTCAGTCAGAGACTCAGTATAATAGAAAACTTAGCAAATCTTGTTCTAGAAAGTCAAAATACTTGATTCTCATCAATCGTTAAGTTCATTACTGATAATGACAGCTAAACATTTTCTTGCAATGTTTCTTTAAATTAACATTGAAAACACAAAGAATAAATATTTAAGGTCAATAAACATTACTGTTTATTTAAGGCCATGTATTTCAGCCTGAATATTACAAGCCATCATCAGTGACATATATTTTCATGTTAATTTAAAGAAATCTCTCATGGCACAAGTATCTCTTAAGCAACAATTTTTTTTTTTTTGCATACAATCGCACAAGAAAATGACAACTCATATCAGAAATAAAGAAGAGGAATTTTTGGCAATGGTTAGCTCAACTTGGCCAAAAATTATCGGTATCAGCAAGACCTGGTTGACAAAGAATGATGTCATTACAGGGATAGAATTAAAGGAATATTGCATTTTCAGAGATGACAAGGAATACAGCAGGAGGAGAGGTATTATTAACAATAACTGAAGAACCTCAGCCAACAAACTAGAAGTTAAAAAGGATTCTAGATCTGAGGGAGATAGTTCATTTGAGGCAGTCTAGTGTGAGAAAGAATCCAATAAGGAAAAAATATATTGTTGGTTGCTGCTTTAGACCTGGAAGTCCAGAAGAAGATGTACATGCCATGCATTGCCAGATTAGCACAATGAGTTCTGGCTGAGCAATTATCATAGGAGACTCCAAGTATGAGGATATAGATTAAAAGTAGAAATGGGCACATGGCAAGATGGGAATGGAATTTATACAGTTACTAAGGGATAATTACCTGAAACAGCAAGTGTTGGAGGGTAAATCAGATCTTTCTGTAACTAAAGTAGCAACTCTACCGCTGATCAGGAAAGTGACCACCTAGTCTTGTTCTAGGAGGTTGCTCAACATGTGGAATTCTCAGTCAAGAAAAGCTTTTTGTGGAACTAACAAGTTAGTGATTATGACAACTTAAGTGACAGCTTGGAGCAGTGATATAGCATAAGAAGCAACAAGGAATACATGTCAGTGGTGCATGGGAAATGGTCAGGGATTGTTTGAAAGAGGCAATATCAAGCTGCATACTCATGGTCAGGATGATAAACTGAGTAAGGAGCAGGAGATATAAAAAAAGGAAAATATTCTGGAAGGAATACACACAAAAAGGTGATCTGTGCTCATGAGTTAGTATGGTAAGGAAAGCTAAATCAGATTTAGAGAGATCTTACCAGGAACACTTAGTAGAGAAATACCTCTGTAATTCTCACATTCAGTTTTATTTCCCTTTTTATATATGGGTACTATGAGAGCTCTACTGTAATCATCAGGAATTCGTCCCTCTGTCCAGGCCTTCTGAACTATGCAGCCACTGTAAGACTTTTATACCTCCTGCTATAAAATATATCTAGATATAATTAAAAGTAATTTAACACAATGGGCCGAGGAAATTATTAGAGAAGAACAGTGTGGCTTTAGGAAAGGAAGATCCTGCACAGATCACAAATTTACACTCAAACAAATTATAGAAAAAAGAATAGAATTCAAACTGCCAACATATATGGCCTTCCTAGATTATGAGAAAGCATAGGATTAAATCAACAGAACAAAATTAATCATTATACTTTATGAACTGAAAGCTCCACCTCAAACCACAAAAGCAATAGGAAATATGATGGAAGAAAACAATATTAAAATTAAAATTAATAATGAAACAACTGAAAAAATTAATACCAATAGAGGAAGTGGATTATCACCAATATTCTTCAATATATATACATATATTGAAAAAATTTCAAGAGAATGAAGGAAAAACAAAATCATAAGAATTAAAATAGGAAAGAATTAACCAGCCTTTTGTATGCTGATGATCAAGTTATTTTTGCTGAAAATGAAGTCCAATTACAGAAAAATCTACACATGTTGAACAAAACAGTAGAACAGTATGACATGAAAATCTCAATAAATAAAATGATATCAATAGCATTTCAAGGTAAAGAAATTAAAAGATGCAAACTAGTCATCCACAACAAAGTAATAGAACAACTGAACAAATTTAAATATCTAGGAAATTACATAAGCCCCAATGGAGAAATCAACATTGCATATAAAAAGCAAAAATTCCTAGCAGTCATTGGAACCATGAACAGAAACTTCAATAAACAGATGTCTAAAACAACCCAAATAAAACTATATAAAATAATAGCCAAACCAATTCTGAAATATGGCAGTGAAACATTGACAGGAGAGAATGAGATAAAAGACAACTGGAAGCTGCAGAAATGAAGTTCCTAAGACTACTCGCAGTCTATAAAAGAATAGACAAGATAAGAAATGAAGAAATAAGAAAACAATTATCCATAATAACATAACAGAAGACATCACAAACTATAGAAAGAACTGAAAAAACCACGTAGAAAGAATGAATGAGAACAGATGGTCAAATATTGCCTGGAAATATAAATCAAAGGGATGCCAATCAAGAGGAAGACCCAGGAGGAGATGGGCAGAAGACTTTTTAAAATACTTGAAAACATTACAGACAAACAATTGGCTAATACGGGAAGCCAAGAAGATATATAATCTCATACTGATCTTTTTGCTTTACATAAATTGTGTACTTTCTATATCCAATGAGTGCATAATAAACAGCTGATATATGTATATTCTGGAACTGAAAATTTGAAAGATGTCAGGACACATGTGTTTAGTTAGCTGCTATGTTTAGTGCTACAATCAAGATGTTTTGTTCAGCATAGAGTCTGTGGAATGGGAGTGTTTTTCATTATGAGTGTCATTCCAGTTGTCTCTAATCACACTGATGGTTACTAAATATAGTACAAAGACCATATACATCTCTGTACTGTATTCAGTGATATATGAAAGTAGAGCAATAGTTGAGGGTGGAATGTTTTTCAAAGTATAGGAACATTTTTATTCCAGTCTTCAGAAACAACGGACGTAGTAAAAATTTATCTATTCCTGAATAAAAATGATTATCTCTATGTAATATGAGAAGTGGCTAATCTACAACAAAATACTAGCATAGGCAGATATCTATTACTCATAAGACAGAAGAGCCACTGATGGGGGGGGGAAGGGGAAGGGATAATGAGTATATGATTGGTGAAAAGATGGATAATTCCAATGACGACTGGAAATTATTCATGTCTTCTATTATTGCATAAAATGTGTATACTGATCCTCAAGTAAACAAAAGAAAATTCTTAGAAAATCAAGCAAAATAACAAGCACAACATATTGTTAGATCTGAAATCGGAGGCTTCAGAATTTTCTGACATCACCATTCCAGACTAACAATTTTACATAAAATTAAAATTTACATACTTATCCTTTAGCAGGTAAAATGTGTTTTTTATTTGTAACCACTCTCTGTATAATATTTTTGTGAAATTTTGTGAATTTTGAAACTTATACCTGAGTGTCCAAAAAAAAAATATAGGTCAGAAAAAAAGGGCAGAATAAGAGAGAATTATTAACGAAATAATGTTAAGAAAGAATGCGAATTATTTCAACGATATAGGGTAAAGATCACCCTAAATGCAGCAAGGTCAGAAAAATACCTGAGGGCACTATATCCTAGAAAGTACGCTGACTCATACGTTCCCCGAACCGAAAAGTCCCGTATGTAAATCGGTCTAGTCACCCGAAGAGAGACCAATGGGTGAAGCGGTGGAAAGTTTCAAATGCGAAAAGGTAGCGCTCTTGAAGATGGTATATAACCCGTAACATGGAAGGAAATCCCCCCCTTCATTTTGTTCATTCCAGTATTCTCCCTGTGTGCTACAAGCGTTCACCGTGGTTCAGCTCTTATTTTTAAGAGCTGACCTTCGGGAAGTTCCAACAATGGCACCATAGTAGATTTCGGTAAGTTCGGGCGTGGGCCGTCAATGAGAAGAAACGTTGACGTAAATCACTGAACACCGTTTTTTCTTGTTCCTGAATTTTCTCTCCATTGTGCTTCGAGAAACCATCGCGGCTCAGCTCTCATATTTGAGGGCTGACTTTCAACAGAGTTCAAGTATGTCACCGTTGTAGAGTCGGCAAGAAAATCGCTGGCCGTAGTAGAAGTCCATACTACGAAAAATCTAGGCAGGAACTAACGAGCACGTGTAAAACCATGAGGCATTGGTGTCGAGAAATCCAGATTCGAGAACAAAGGACAAAGGATGGCAAGATCCGAAGACAAAAGAATTAGATAAGTACTCTCACTTATTCTAGCCCTTTTGAAATTGACTTACATTTTAAAGGTGTGGAATTTAAGATTGTATTACAGGAAAGAGAGAGAGGCTTAGATCTCAATATAAATGATTACGTTTTCTTGAGACGAACTTTTGGAACTTTTAACCTGATAGAGATTCTGTATTGGTTGTTCTAAGAGAAGTGCCTTAATGAGAAAAATGAATTGTAAACTTTAATGTAACGTACACTGAGTTAATGAGGTATTGAGTTTTGCTGATAATTTGAATTTAATGTATAAAGTAAATTGCAAACTCTAAGTGTAATATGTTCTGAGTCATTAAGATATTGGAATTTTGCTCATATTCTGAAATTAGTGTTAATATTGAATTGTAATCGCAAGTGTACTATGTAATATCGTGTGCTGAAATATTAAGACATAGAATTGCTGATATTTAAGGTAGAATATTGAAATTGATTAATGACTGAAAGAGTGAATGAGAGATAATGTTTTAACCTTAGAATTTAATAATTAATTTAATTTGTGTAGTATCTTCGATTGGTTTTAAATAAATGTTTGATTCTTTAAATGTATGTGTATCTGATCATGTTGACTGACTCTGACCCTTCATAAAAATCGAACCTGAGTAAGTGTGAGTGCGCAGGAATACCCCAAGTGAAAGTAAGGGCACGACTGCAAACAAGAATAAGATTATGCCAGAGATTCCAAGTTTCTAGATGTTTAAATATATTGCTAGTAACACCTGTGATTCTGTAGTTATCCTAAAGCTAGAGTCTATCCCTAACTTTAATGTTCAAACTGGCGAAGCAAAAAATAAATTTGTTTGAGTATTAAGGAAAATATATAGGATTCAGGGAACGGATAATCTTCTGGTGGCCCTAAAGATTAAGTTAAATAAGAAAATCATAAACGAAACACGACATAAGGCTTAGTTTGTTATTACTAATGTGGAACGCATAACTACAATGCAAGTCTACTCAACATAGAGACATATATGCGATAGAATTGATATAAGCAACGCAAGTAAATGCGAGTAATAGCAAAGTGATAATAAACAATAAAAGGGCCTTTTATTGGGATCAAAGGGATAGAATCACGACACTGTAAATTACTGTACGATAAGATAGAAATAAAATAAAAAAAAATAAAAAGGACCCCCTATTTGCAACAATATTTTACAAGATAATTTCTGCTCAATCAATCAACATGTATTACTGCCAAGCCTAAATGAATCACCTGATTCATTTAGGCTTGGCAGTAATTCATTGGATTCTAGTTCATTGGATTAGTTCATGGCACTAATTCATTGGATTAGCCTTTCCCTAGAGTTATTTATACCAAATGTATACAGCAGTTGTATATTATTATTTAGTTATTCATACTTTTCAAAAAAAATCTCTTTCCCTCTCCTCGTAAGTTTTTTTTTTTCTTAAATTATATCTAGAATGTATTTATGAAGAATATGTACATTTAGAATTTATAGGATCACATGGTATTCACTCAACACAGCAACTTACAGGATAAACATATAATCTTCTTCTGTAGCTTGTCCCACTTAAGTAGGGTTGCTGTTTTTTAGTGAGTCTCCTCCAGATTATTCTGTCTTGGGCTGTAACCTTTATTCAAGTTCTTCATCCTCAAGTCCTCCTCCACCAGCTCCCTCCATCTCTTCTTCCTTCCCTGCACCATTTGCATGACCTTTCTTCCCACATACTCGTCCTCCCTCCTCATCACGTGACCAACCAACCTTTTCCCCTGTAGCTTCGCTCCAAAAGTTCAGAACTTTCACCATTCTCCTTACATAGTCATTTCTCAGATGATCCTTTCTGGTCACACTGCACATCCACCTAAGCATTCTCATCTCCACTACCTCCATTCTGCTGATGTTATTTTTCCTCAGGGCCACAGTTTCCATAGCATACATCATAGTTTGGTCTCACTACTGTCCTGTAGATTTTGCCTTTTAGATTGATCGACATCCTCTTATCACATAGCACTCCAGCTTGTATCTTGCATCCCACTTACTTCTCAGCCTCTCCATCATCTTTCACTACTGAACCTAAGTATCTAAAGTCCCTAACCTTCCTGATGACATTTTCTTCCAGCTCCAGATATGTCTCAGGCTGCCATCCACTTTGCAACACATATACTCTGTCTCTTACTTCTGCTCAGTCTCATACCTCTCTCTTCCAGTACTTTCCTGCATCTTTCCAGTTTAGCTGCCACTTCTTCTCTTGATTCTGCACACAGCATGATGTTATCTGCATACAACATTGTCCAAGGCATGTCTTCTCTCACCTCCTCCATTGCAATATTAAACAGGAACAGACTTAATGCTGATCCTTGATGCAAGCCAAGTGTCACTTGAAAACTTTCCGTCTCTCCTAGGCAGGTCTGAACTCTTGTTTTCACATTTCTGATCATCTCCTGCACCAACCTGACATATTTCTCTGGTACCTTCTTCTCCCTCAGACACCTCCAGACTTCTTGCCTTGGCACTCTGTCGTATGCTTTCTCCAGATCAATAAACACCAGATGTAGCTCTCATTGTTTCTCTCGAAACTTTTTCATCATCTGCCATAACCCAAAGATAGCATCTGTTGTCGATCGAGCAGGCATGAATCCAAATTGCTCCTTTGCAATCTGCATCTCCTTCCTCAGTCTTCCACCAAGGATTCTTTTCTAGGAGTTTCATTGTGTGGGACATCAACTTTATTCTTCTGTAATTCTTACAGTCTTGTAAGAATTACATCTCCTTTACTCTTGTAGATGGGAACAAGAGTACTTTCCCTCTGCTCCTCAGGTATATTTTCCTGTTGGCAAACTTTTATGAACAGGTCCCATAGCAGGTCAATTCTCTCTTCCCCCAGTGCCTTCCATACCTCCACTGGGATCATGACAGGGGCCCCAGATTTTCCATTCTTCATCTTCTTTATGGCCTCCTTCACTTCCACTCTACTGATGTTCTGCACCATCCCCCTCATAAGGCTGCCCATCTTCTCTGTGAGTCCTTGCATTTTCCTCATTCAAAAGCCCTTCAAAGTATATTCTCCATCTGTTTCTTATATCCACATCCCTCCTTAATACTCTTCCTCAAGAGTCTTTGATCTGCCTCATTTCTTTGATGAGGTAGTCCTTGATGCCTTATTTCTACATTTTGCCAATCGATAAATTCTTCTCTGTCCTTCCTTTATTTGGTCATCAATCCAAAATTCCAATTATTGCGCTCCAAATTCGACTTATCGCGGCCGTGAGATGTAGCCCACTACATATGCAACCAGTTCGAGTCGCCACTCTCCAGGTATCGCTCTCTTGTAGCGCTTTGTTTTTATCCGACGGCACCTTCTCACCACTTACCAGTAACTATCCGCCCTTGCCTGAAGTACATGTGGATATTTATTTCTCTTGTTATTTACCCCTACAATGAATGCTAAGAGAAACAAGGATGATTTCAAGTCTGCAGCTATCAAGAAGAAACGTAGAGTGATCAGCTTAGAAGATAAGTTGCATATGATAAATAAGTATGAAGTAGGCATAACCAAAGCCAAAATTGCAAGAGAGCACAGTCTAAATGAATCAACTGTTCGCTATATTTTAGACCACAATGCAAACTATAAGCAACTAGGACAAAGTGCATCGACCTCGTCTGTGTCCCAAACTACGAGAAACAGAAGCCATCTTATGATTGAAATGGAAACACTATTGTCAGTGTGGATAGAAGATTGTAACCAAAAGAGAATTCCTCT